>NC_142890.1:17419833-17734666 GCF_054131105.1 Drosophila navojoa
TATATATGCACACGCAGATAGAGAGTACACATGTAACTGTAACTGTTGCTATAACACTAACCATAACTGTAGCTCGTCTCTGCGGAGCGGGGGGAGGGGTGACAGGCGGGCACTTGGCTAGGTCCAAAGTTGATATTCAACCCGCGCGGGTTGCACAACTTTCTAAACAAGCGTCAGAATTTGTGAGTACAAATGCAGCGCGCTCTCTCTCTCTGTCTAATTTTCCTTCTCTTTCTTTCTCGGTGCGTGTCGCCGAATTTATGGGTAACAATATTTTTGAAAACTATGTGAGGGCTGAAGACGGCAGAGAACAGAGGGATGGGAGACGGGCGAGGGGCTCAACGAATGGCAAACAACGTAAATAAACAACGCGCTGATGCCGACTGTCGGGCGTGAGGAGGATTAGGGATGAGGGATGGGGGATCAAGAATAGGGGATAGGGTATCGAGTATTGAGGGATCGGGTAATTGGGAGGACTCGGCAATGACGATACGAGCTGGCTGAAACGGAAGGAACAGGAACAATGCGGCAGCGTAATTTGAATACACAATGCGGGCTGTGCTCCGGCTTTCAGTTGTCTGTGGAGCAGGAGCAGTAGCAGGGGCAGGAGCAGGAGTAGGAGCAGGAAGCAGTGCATCCACTCGTTCGGTTTTATCTTTATGCGTCGTATGCTTCTTGCTTTTATGTTAGTTTTTTGCATGTTTTTTTTTTTTTTTTTTTTTCTTGTTTATTTTTTTTTTTTTTACTGTGCGCTTATTGCATTTGTCTCGATTCGTTTGGTTCGCACAAAAACAAATTGCCGGAAGTATGCAAATGCATGATGCAGCTTATCAGATATTGTTGGAGAGCTTTCGGCTCTGGGCCGTGCCTGGCCTGGCCTGGCCTGCCCTGAGCTGCCAGCTGGCTGGGCGTGGCACCCCTGCCGCTCATTTGCCTTGCAAAAGGCGCTCCACACTATGGAGATCTTCGCTGTAAATAAAAGTAAGGCGACGGCAAATAACTCTCAGGGACACTTGTACCGAATTGAACTGTCAGCTGCAGTGGGCACTTGCTCCTCCTCCTCCTCCTGCTCCTGCCCAGCCCCACTCTGCTCTGCTCCCCTGGGCCCACCTCTAGAGCGCCTCTCGCCAAAATTGAATTACATTTTCACTTCACTTTATGCTAAAAAGCCGTCAGAAGGCAAAAGCCAGATAGCAACAGCGCAGATAAAAATTAATTAAAATCTTGACAGATTTTTCTTTTTTTGCTGTCTGCCGCAGAATTTTCATTTTGACCAGTTTTTCAGTTTGTAGAGTCGCTCTATTCGGAGACAAATAGAGTCACACTTCTCGCTATGTATAAATAATTAAAGCGAATATTGTAATGAGAATCACATACTAAAGTAGCTAAATAAAAGTTAGTCATCCTCCCCATGGCTGAGCTCCATCTAGCTCAGTGCTCAGCAGCATTTCGTGTCAATTCGTTTTATCAGCTGCTGCTTTTCAAAAAATATATATTTCACTGTCAAGCGACATCCGACGTCATTTATAATCGCTCGAACTTTGTGACATTTACACAGAGCCTGACAGAGTCCAGCGATGTCCGGACATCGTTGAGCTGTGGCTTGATGTTAATGTTTTTCCTTTTGTTTTCCGTCCTCGGAGCAAGCACTTGGAATATTTTCTGCAGCACTTATACATGATTGTTTCATATTTCCATTCTTTTTGCACGTTATCATGTAATGCTGTGTCCAGCCCGCCCTCGTGGGCTTGCCGGGGGGGCTGGGCGGTGCTGAAGTTCTATCGCTCAGCTCTGAAAGTTATTGATAAATGATTGTGAGGGAATTTTATTGGCTGGGCTGTCACAGCGCTTGTGTCTGGTCCCCTGTTGATTGCCTCGACAGCCGCAGCACCCAGCAGCCAGCACCCAGCATTTTCCCAGATTCCCGTCAAATGGGGGATACCCGGATGCATAGCTGCCGGAGCTGGTCCGAACGCTCTGACGCCCAGCTGCCGGCTCTGTCTTCAGTCCTCCTCTTATCAACAGTTTAGCGGCTTCTGTGTCTGACAGGTGAATAAAAGCAGCTGTCAACACTTTTCCCAGCTGCTGTTCATATATGTGTCAGAGTGTGTGTGTGTGTGCCTGTGTGTGTGTGTGCTACTTGTGAAATTGCAGCTCCATTAATTTTGATATAAAGCATATTGATTTTGTTTATGATCGCTTTGTTTTGCCCATGTGCTATAAATTCAGCAGATAAGCTGAGGCATGATGGCTATTTTATGACCTTTTCCAACACTGACAACAAATATTAAAAGCTGCTGGCAAATTCGGAAGGAAAATCAATATATCTATGTGAATATGCTGGCCTAGGCACTATAAAACGCTTTAATTACGCTGAGGGCATCGATGGCATTCCAGTCAAACTATTTTCGAAAACCGCTTTGCAATGCCAACAGTAAAATATTTTACTGGAATTTCCGTAGCGAATTATTAAACCTTTTCGCCTGTTGACAGGCGTTGTATAAAAATTCACTCGAACAAATATATATGTATATGCATATATGTATATCTGTATAGTTGCATGGAATGCCTAAGCCGCCTTTCATCGTTGATAGATACATTTTTATTGGCCAATTAGGACTAATTGGTGCATACGGTAAACCTCTTAAAGACCCAAATGACAATCACAGGCCGAGTCGGCAGCATTGAAGGCAAATTTAGCCGCAATTCGAAAGAGCATTTTATGCCCAACTTGGAATGTCATAAAGCAACACAATGGCCCCATAAGGTGCTGACAGCAGGTCAGGCTACATAGCTTGTGTGTGTGTGGGATTGGTGAGTGGAGAGAGGAGATTGGGCAGGGGAGTAGAGGAGCGGAAAGCCAATGCAGTTTTGCTTTTAAATCCGCACATTGCTGTAAAATTTATTGATACACTCTGCTTGCAATAAAAATTGATGGCAAAAACACATTTACACTGACAAAGCAGGAGGCAGCGGCAGCGGAGCGGAGGTAGCGGGTTGACAGCTATAATTTTTCATTTCATTGTTTTGCTTTTGTTTTCTGCTCTTTTTTTTGGAGAGGGACATTGCGCGCGAACGCGAATGGATAAAGTGCGCCGACAAAAGCCAAAGTAGCAAAAGGCAGCGTCACAAAATTCTTTCTATGCTGCAGAAGAAAAATTCGTGAAAATGGCAGACGGAACTGGAAGCGAATTTTTTTATATTTATTTCGGCGGAAAAAAAAAACAACAAAAAAAAAAACAAAAACAAACAGGCAAAATGCGTGAATGGCATCGGAAAGTGGAACAGCAGCCGGAGCAGGGCGCAAGGATTCGAGAGACAGCCACTGCGACAGCTGAAAACTGCAATAAAACCAAAAACGGACGGAAATGAAAGCACTGAAATAATGTCCCTAGCTAAAAAGGAAAGTGAAAAGTTTTCCCACAACCCAGCGAAAAAATAGCCAAAAAATAAAGACAAAAAAACTAAAATAAAGCTCATAAGTAAAATGCGACCAACAAAATAAATAAAGCAATGGAAAGCGAAATGAAAACAATGTAACGCTGCCCCAGAGCCAAAGCAAGCCGCCGTTGATTTTATTTTTATAGCCATAATTTATAGACGGACTGCATGGCGTATACGTAACGTGGCTGCTCACGCACATTACAGTGCTTAAGTGTGGCCGAAAGTCTTAGTTTTTCTTTTGACCCCACCAAGACTCGATGGCCAATGGAGCAGCCGAATGGGGAGCCAATCGGCTGCGCTTGAGGGCGGCCGGGTCATTCGCAGGAGATGGAGGCGGGCCGCCTGGCCGGCATGCAAATCATTTTTAAATGCTAACAAATTTCGGTCAATTTATTTGGAGCTGCTTCAGAAATAAATTACAGCAAAGCCGCAACCGCATGGAAAAAGTTATGAATAATGCTTTAAAAAAAAAGAAAATGGAGACCCCCTGCCCCTTGCTTCTGCCCCATCCCTCTGTGAAACGCAGTGGCAAATAAATCAATCTTACGCCCAGTGCCAAGCCAAGCCGAGCCAAGGCAAGAGGCAAAAGTCAATGAGGCTGCGGGGCTGGGAATTGGCTGTGAAACTCTCAGCAAAGCGTAGAGCGAAAAATCAATAAAGATATTTTATAAGCACGATATAAGTTGAGGTACTAGTTATTAGTTATTGGGGCTGCATGGAGGGGGCTGAACTGTAAAGTTTTTGCCTCGACTCGCACAGCGAGCCCCGTTATGACACACAAATCCAACAGAATTCTTTATGGCTCCCATCTCGGTTCCTCCCCTCTCTCTCTCTCTCTTCCTGTCTCTCTCGCTCACTCTGTCATATTTGTCTGCTCATTTGCGTTGCCTTTTGCTTCCCCATTTACTTTTTTCAGCCGTCCTCTGTCTCTCGCTTGATCATTTACAATTCAACATTTTGCCGGAGCTCATGAATTATGTTCTCATGTTTTGCCTTTTTTTTCACTTCTGCTGTGTTTTTTTTTTTTTTAGGTCTGCGGCGACAGGGAAAAGTACGCTAATAGCTTCTTATAACAGCAATGGGGCAAGCATAAATTTCCTCATTTTTTTTTTTGCTTTTTTGGTTTTGTGCAATCCAGATTTTCAGTCAACACTTTTCCAGCGAAAAGCTCTAAGTAAAGCCAATTAAAGGGCAAAGTTAAAGCAATTTTAGGCTGAATGGCGCCGTGATTAAGCCGCCGGCCGTGTGGGGGGCGGCAGGCGGAAGGCGGAGAATTGGCAGCCTCTTGGCTAAGTGAGTTAACCGTTTCAACATGAAGTGCACGTACGATTGAATGTGACTATTTGCATGCGAGCACGTGGCAAATGCAGGCGCTGAATAAAAAAAAAAATGGCAAAAAAAATATAGCCCTGTTAGCCCACAGGACGAATGCGTGTCAAACCAACAAAAAAAAAAAAAAAGAGCAGGCGCAATTTATGCAACCAGCTGCGGCAACACTTGCTCTGGCCAAAGAGTTAAACCAATTTGGCAGCTCGCATGCAATATTGGATTAGAGCCTGAATGCCCCATACATGAGTTAGTTAAATGAAATTCATCCTGTTGTAACCGGCATAGAAAATCTGAATGCAAATTCCGCCCATTTTACTTCTGCTATACAGTTTATGCATTCTCATATGAAAGATGAAAGGGTATCTAATTGGCGACAATTCGTTCTCATTTAATTTAATATTTTTTCCACTCTGCACTGCAATCGAACTGCGCTGCCAGCAATTGCAAATGTGTGCCAGCCCCTAAGGACTGAGTTAAAAAAATATCACCCGGGCACTCGATCAGTTCAAATGTTAAGTATATATGCTGAGGGACATACATCGTGCATGCTCGCACATGTCTGCCATGGAGCTGCAGCTAAAGTGGAATGCGCTCCAGCATTTCATTGTAATACATTACAAATTGGGTCTAGTATAATAATTAAATACTAGCTTAAAGCTAACAACAGAGTTGGAGAATTTCTAACTGTCTAACTGTATGCAAGTCCTTTCTATATATGATTTTCTCATTGTGTTTTCAGCCTTAAAATATTTCTAAATCCAACTCAATCGACTGGCATTACCTGTCTCATGACGAATGAAGGCAACTTTCAAATAAACCAATTACTTATTTGCTTTGCATCAGTTGGCCAAGTTTCGGCAATATACTTAATCATAAATGCGTAAGCTGAGGTCAGGCAAACTTTTGGGTTGTCTGAGTGCAATGAAAGCTTTTAATTTGATTAATTAGCCCAAAAGCATTTCGGGCACTTTGTTAATTAGCTCGAGGAGCGGCAAACACTAATTAAGTAAGCGCAAATAAAGTGATTGAAATTGTAATTGCAATCAGGGCAATAATCACCGGAATGCTTTTAAATAATATTTTCGCAAAAATACTTTTCACAACTTACCAATTGTCATGCAGAGGATGCCGCCAATAAGTAACTGTGCCAGCCGCTTGGTGCGATGTGGCTGTCTGCTGTCGGTGAATGTGGTCCTGGTGGTGGTGGTGGTGGTACTAGTGGAGTTGGTGTTGGTGGTGCTGCTGCTGCTCATGCTAGCGGCGTCTGTTCGCATTTTGGATCGATTTTTCCACAAGCGCAGCATACTGCGCCCTTCGCCTCGCCTAGCCAGAGATTAATGTTCGCCTACGCAGAAATAATGCGAATCTTTGCACTTTCACTTCTATTTCGCTGCACTGGTGGCGGAGGCGGCAATTGCCGCGCCAGAGATATGTAAACGCATTTAGCACCTAGCCAAAAATAAAATCAAACTATATTTTCTCTCTCGCTCTCTCTCACTGTCGGTTTATATTTTCTGCTGACGCTGGCAACACGTGGCGTATACGCAATGTGCAAGGACCTGGTTTGTGCACACGCTGACGGAATTCGCCAAATAAAACTTATTCGTGATATATATGTATATGTATGTATGCAATATAAATTGTTTACTGGAGCCGAAGAATCGACGCTTTTTTATGGGACGGCTCAGTCGTTGTCGTTTTGATTTTATGGCCAATTTTATGGAGCCAGAGCTTCTACGCTTCTTTCTGATGATAATTTTTGCATACGATTATTTATTTGTTTATTGTTTTAGTTTATCAGTTTTGATCTAAAGCTGTTGCTGTTGCTGTTGTTGTTCTAGTCTCTGCTATTTTCATACACACTCCATTTGCTGCTTTGTAAATAAGCCTTGGCCCAATGCCATGTTCGGCTGGGTTCCACTTGAGCTACTCGGCTGAATTGTTATTCTTGTTGGGAAAACAACATCTGTCAGGTTTGGGAGCCAATTTCGTATCCCTTGGACTCGTGTCTGTCTGTTTGTCTGCTGGCGCATTTATCTGGAATGAAACAAAGGGCAATCAGGGTTTTTAATGTAGCGTTAATAGTAGTCGAGAATCGATTTATTTTTGGACTGCTAAATGCCAAGTGATTTACTCTACTTGGCTCTATTGATGGGCGTCTGAGTGTGTGTGTGTGGTCAGCACAATCTCGAATGTCTGTGTGTGTGTGTTAGTCTGAGTATTATTGTAGATAATTGCTTTTGCTGCTCTCGTGTTTAGTTTTGCGCTCAATTAATTATCTCAAGTTGCGCCATTTGCGGACTTAGTGAACCCAATTGGCCCTGCCACATGCCGCAGCTAATGCAATTTGTATTGAGCGCCGCAACACATATCACTAAAATGCATCACTCCATTTGTATTGCCTCTTATCTAATTAGCCCTGAAACAGTTTAGAGTGCGGCCTCACAGCAAATTAGCACGGCTGCCCCGAAGACATGCCAAAGGGAGTAAAATAAAATGTAAATAAAATTATTTATTATTGAATTTACTTTTACAATACATAATGAGAACTTGGTATGATCAACACTTAGTTATTTTGATATTAATTAAAGATATAAATATAATTAAAGATATAATTTGGCTCTTCAACGTTGAATGTATTTTATTTTCTTTTTTTTTTCTGCAGAGTTTCATATTCTGCTAAGAGCAGCTTAAAGCCGTGCAATGGCTCAGGCAACGTCCGTCTTTGTGACTGCAGTGGAAATTATGCTCTTTGAGCTACTCAGAGGCTTACAATTTCTTTTATTTTCAATGGGGAAAAAAGTGACTAAGAAAAAAATGCCACAGAGAAATTCATCTTCATAATTTTGCGCACGTTACTGCCAACTCATCTACATAAAAACACACACACACGCACACACATATGACATAAGTAGTGTCTGTGTGTGCCTGTGTGTGTGCAGCAACATGTCAGCGAAAGCGAAAGGCGGAGGCAGTCAAGCTAAAAGGACACTCGCAGCAGCAGGAGCTGTACCATTTTCCAGTATCAGCTCCCAGGCCAGAACTGAGCGCCCAGTTCCCTTGCGAAGGACCACCACTCCACCGCTCCACTGCTCCTCGCAAATGTAGGCCACTGGCAAAATGTTGACTTTAATGTTGCTGTCGCTTGAAATTTATGCAGCTGACGGTCACAGCTCGTCCCGGCTGTCAGCCAGCACACAGAGCCAAAAGGGCGGCATGCAGAGGCGGTGCGTGGCAGGGCGTGGCGTGGCAGATCCTCGCTGCTGGCAGCGTGCATCCCGTTTGGTGGGCGGTGAGCGGTGGGCGGTGGGCGCAGACAAGGGCGTTGCACGAGAGTCGAGCGACCAGTCGAGCGTGCATTTTTCACGAAAATTTGAAGCCCCAGACACATCTGAAGATTTATGCGGGTCGCTTAATAACTCACACACACACACAAACACGCACTCACACAACGATGAACGTAATTAAAAAGTTTGTCTAAACAATTCTCTAATTAAATATTATTTGCCAGTCGAGGCCACATTGAGCTGTCGTTGTTGAAACAGAGTTTTTAAATTCCTGGAATAAGTGTATATATACGTGTGTGCGTATGTGTGTCTGTGTGTGTGTGTGGGCGTGTCTGTGCTTGTGTGGATGTGGCAAAGCCTTTATGGCTTGAATATTAATGACTTGACATTTAGCTCGATGAAATTTGTGCTAAAGTTTTGGCAACAGCTATGCCACAAATGTTACTCAATTCGGTTGAGCAGTGTTTTCTATTCGTCTGTGCGCCTTCCCCCTCGCCTTCCCAGCCAGTATGAAATGCCATCATCGCAACGAAATGGCAACCACATGACATACTCCACTGCGACAGCCCCCGCCCATAATAGCTTAATGGCGAAACCACCAAGTGCACAGTCGAGCAACTAAATAGAGCAGCTCTTACTTATTCCAAGTGAACAAAGTCAAACATTTTCAGCCATTTTACGACCTTCGACTATTGAGGAGCGGCTGCCGATGAAAAGGAGTATCTGAGGTAATGTGGCATGTGCAATTAAAGCAAACAACACACGAACTCCAACATGCCCCTGACTTTGGCTTGGTTTCAGCATAATTAAGCAATTATGGGTAAAGTGAGTGTCAAATTTTCGATTGGAATTTAAGTAGTTTACAAATGAGAAGGAGAACGGGAGTATAAGAAATATATATGTATGAATAATTATATATTAAACATAAAATATATATATTACATATTTTTATAAATTTTTTTCTATTTTTAATTTATTTTTATTTTATTTTATTTTATTTTCATTTTACTTTATTTTTAATTTATTAAATAAATTATAAATTTTAATTTTATTTTTAATTTATTTTTATTTTATTTTATCTTTATTTTGATTTTTTATTTTATTTTATTTTTATTATTTTTATTTTTGCTTTTTATTTTATTTTATTGTATTTTTATTTTTTACATATGTACATATCAGTTATAATTTTAACTCTTCATTTTTATTTTTATTTATTTATTTATTATTGCATTTAATAGGGAATTGAACTAGAAACCTTAACTACTTTATATAAAAAAAGTTTTTAATTAATTAAAGACATGCCCGTATTTATATATACTTAATATAATGAACAATTATTTGCCATGCCTTGTATTTAGTAGCGCTTCATTATGCTGAAGCCTTTCACTCTTCAGCCAAGTTAATTACACTTCATTAAAGTCCTGTTCATGACTGATAAAGCCTGAATTATGAATTGTTTCCCTGACTTGTTTTAATCAAAGTTTAGTTATATTGATTAAAATGTTCCAGGAAAACTAAAAGCTGCAATTAAAATGCAGTGAATGAATTCTGCTGTAGTCGAAGTTTGTTGGACATTTTGAAAACATTATATTCAGTTGGCTTTCAGATAGTTTCGCTTTACATTTTCAGCTGCAATGGCCAATTGTTGTTGCTGTTATTGCTGTAACAACTACATGATTCTTTTAGCAATGTATTCCTCTCTTTTTTTTTTTTTTTGTAGCAACGCAACGCGTTGGGCAACTCTCGGGGGAAATTTATCTAAATGTTGTTTCAAAACTTCAACTTGACTGAGAAAGAGCGTGGAGCACTCAGCATGCTGCCATTTTTCGCACTCACTCTGAATCTGTTTTTGCCTCGGCAGACAGCGCACAACGGACAATGCCTGCTCCCCGCTCGCCCTAACGCTTGATTTGCCATCACTGTTGCTGTTGTTGTTGTTGTTTTTGTTGTTGCTGTTGCTGTTGCTGTTGCTGTTGCTGTTGCTGTTGCTGTTGCTCTTGCTGGGGCACAACATGTAGCACAGTTGACACAACTAAAGACATTACACAACAGATTACGTGTATGCCGCCGTATTTAAGTGTGTGTGCGTGTGTCTGTGTGTGTGTGTGCTTTGCTATTAAACTGTGCTACACTCACGCACAAAGTGCTGAGCAGATTTACAACAACAAATTTTTATGTTATTGGAGTGAGACAGCGTTGACGACCCAAAGCCCCATCTAACCTAGACTCCCCTCCCTCCTCTCTCTCTCTCTCTCTTTGACAAGTCTCAACCCTGCACTGGCTTATAACGAGCTACATGCTGCTCGTGTGTGTGTGTGTGTGTGTGTGAGTGTGGATGTAGTAGTTGTTCGACCTTCGACTGAATTAATGTTTTTATGCCCCAAACCCCATAGGCTGCCAAACTCCAGCTCCACTGGCGGCTGCTGCTGTTGCGAGATGCGTATCTTGGTCAACTATATAGGCACATCTACATACACGAGCATATGTGGGCAGCGGGCGAGGGCAAGGGTGCGGGCCCATTCTTGTTGTACGCTATATGGCATACAAACATTTTGCACAAACTTTATTCTCTGACATGGCCCATGTCTGTGTCTGTGTCTATGTCTATGTCTATGTCCATTCCGCTGGCACGTGCAACTGTCCACATTTGAAGTCGAGACATTGAGTTCTGGCAAAAGAGTGAACCACACACATACACACACACACACTTGGTTGTTCGTCTGTCTGCTTGTCAGTCTGTCATCATGTCGAGAATTTGTTGTGTTGCTTATAAAGGCTTCGCTCCATTTATGTATATGTATTTATATACATATATATATGTATGTATACATACATATATCTGTCTGCCTTTCATTGTGTTACTTACAAATACAACTTGCAAATATTTACGAAAATGTTTTCAGTTTTAATGTATCTCTATTCGGTAAAAGAAATTGCAACTGAAGTGCGGGCTTCACTGCTTCCGCAGCTCAGCTCGATCGAGAGAAACCATTAAGTGTATTGAATTCATCAGAAGCCATTTGAATTGAAGACACTTTAAAGTCAATCAGCTTTCTCTTTTATAATGCGCTCAATTCCCTCTTTTTTCAGCTCATTTCGTCTCTTTGAGCTATTTTTGGACGGGCTTTCGCATAGCTAATATGCGTCAGGCAATCAGGAAATGGCATAGTAGAGCAGCTCTGGGGCTGTGGCCACGCCCACGCAAGCTATGCTGAGAAATAAGTCATGCTCTTTATGAGAGGCAAAGGAATAACTGTATATGTATGTATATCTTTCATAATCCATAAGAGCTGACCAAAGCCGAGCCACAGATAGCTGAACGGTGAGCACGTTCTCCAAAAACTTTCGCAACCAACACACAAACACACACACACACATAGACAGACACACTCACTAGCACACACACACACACATCCACCCACCTCTGTACCAATATTCGCACATAAAAGTCAATTTTTTCTTCTTTTGTCTTCTAAGCGAAAATATGTCTGAAGAGGTCAAGCGAGTGGATTGTGTGGGCTGTGGGCTGTGGGCTGTGGGCGTGCCGTGCGGACTGGCTCGGCCTGTACAACTGGGATACAAAACGTAAAGTCTATAAAAGAAAATATTGCCCCAACGACTCGAAGAGCAGCTGCCGCAACTGATGCTCAACTCTCTGCAGCTAACGACCAACAGCAACAAATAAAACAAAAATAAACCCGACTATAAAAATCTCAGGTTTATATATATATTTTTTTTTCTTCCTTGGGATCAGCTTCAGTAAATGGACACACTTTGCAGCTTTAGTTGTTGCTGTTGTTGTTGTTGTATTTGGCTGCTGCTTTTGCAAAATTAAGTAGAAAGCTTAGTCAAGCTTAAGACAGCTTTAAAGCAACTAGATCTCAAATGGTATACAAATTAAATAAAATGCTAGTTTAGTTTACAGTAATATACTTCCATTCTTAAATGAGATTTGTATGACCAAGTTGCGGAACTACGAAGTAAAAATAATATTAATTTTCTTTGCATGACATCCCATGGTCAAGGAGGACATAAATTTGTAGAGAAAATATTGCTTGAATAAATTTTAATCATAAGTTAATGTTCGGGCATTTTTACTTGTCTTACAGCGTATCTCCTAGTGCAGCAGCACCACCCAGCCACCCAGTCAGTCAGCCACCCAGTCAGTGAGCAACCGACCCGACAGATTTTTGCTGATAAATCACAACATGGCAAGGTAGCAAATGCTATAAACTTTGATCTCTTTATAAATTGCATGCACTTAATCATTTCCAAAGGCCTAGAACTTTCACTCTGTAGTTTGTATACATATGATGTGTACCTGTGTATGTGTGCTTGTGCATGTCATGTATGTGTGTACGCTTAGCAGCAGCATTTATTCATTTGCCAAAAACTTGCACAGTGAAATATCGGCTTAAAAACTTAATAAAAATTGAATTTATGGCAAGTGCTTTGAGACAGCCGAACGCTTATTTGCTGTGAAACGCACAACACGGTCAACGCACCCCAAAGGCCCACATGTAATTAAGTTTCCCCCCTCAAGCCCAACTGACTGAGGGGGTTTCCAGTGTAACTTGAACGGGCATGAGGCTGAGGCCAATTGCTGAACTATTTCGGTTTGGTTTGGTTTTTTGGCTAAGAGCAGGCCATTTATGTTGTTGCATTCTTAAATGCTGCATAATTGCATGTGGGAGGGAGATGGATGCAGGATGCAGCGCTATCTAAACGAGCCGGAACTGAAATTCTATATAGAAAATGCACAAAATGCGCACATATGCAAATTTGCACAAAATTCAAGCGAATTTTAAACAGTGCAAACACACACACACAAATGTGTATCCGGATATAACTTTAGTGTTTGTTTGACTGCATGCAACTTAAGCTATATTTGTATGCTCTACACAACAACAACAACAACAGCAGCAACAACAACAACAACAATTGCAACAATAATGCATTAAAGCCCAAAGACTTTCGTATCTGCTGATGCTGCAAAGCGTTTGAATTAATAAATCTTTTGTTTGCTAATAAATTTGCAAACATCTACGCTGGGTGTTTATTTATGTCTTTTATATGCTGAGCACACCCACTTTCCGTTTCGCCCCGAGTATAATGTCTTCTCCAGCTGGCTAATTATGCACGCAAGTGTACGCTCCAGTAATTTATAGCCTATATGCATGCAAATCAATGCAGCTTTTGTTTGAGGAAAGGTCGTTAATGTAAAAATCAAAGCTGACGCACTGCAAGGCCCAACCAATCGCAGCATGAGCTGAGTATAGGTATTTTTAGTGGTTAGCGTTAAGATGTTAGTGCAAGCCACAAAGCTAATAATATTAAGACAAGACAAGGCTGCGTTAGAGATTTTTAATTGTTGGATTGTTAAGCTCTTGTTTAGTAGTTAAATCGTATGATAGTTAGATTTCAACACAAATTTCATTTGTTTTAGTCTCTAGTCTTCCACGTCGTTGCGAGTTAGTAGAGATTGCGCCACCGACTTGATCAGAACTTGCTGCGTGTAAAGATTCCGTGTGTAGCCCTTGAAGATCATCCGTTTCTTGCGATCGTTCTTCTTGCGGATCAGCAACTGGCCCATGCCATAGGCCACGACGGCGCCCATGCTGCGATCCAGGGCGATGGCCGGCACGAGGCGTAAGAGAAGGGGACTCTCCCAATTCGCTTTGCGTGGCTGGAAAATGCCACGCTTTAGCTTCTTGGCCACGTCCATAATGAGCTGATCCTCCACGCAGAGAACGCGCCCGCAGTTGTCAACTGCGCCGTGGAAGAGACGCCGCATCACCGTTTTCAGATCCAAGGAGTATGCCTTGTACAGCGGTACGCCCTCTTCCTTGTCTGGATTCATTCTCGAACGGGGCACGTCCATCTCGAAGAGAAACTCCTGATAAGCCAAGTCCTGTAATGTGGTTGCCACAGTCTCCACGCGGACGCTCGGATTATTAATGTCCATATTCTCAAAATCGTCCTCTAGGGGCGCCACCTTTGGCAGACGGAGACGGAAGCCTTTTGACTTCAAATCCTCCATTTCTAGATCAGAATCGCTCATATTTTATTTTTTGAGTTGAAATTAAGATTGAAGCTTTCCTGCTTTATGACCACGCGGTTTTAAATCAGCTGCAATAGGTTATTCTAGAGATGGAACTTAGAAATATCGCCTAGCGCCGATATATGCAGCCTGTAACTTTTGTTGCTAGTCGCAGTGACAGTCGCAAATATTTCTGTTCAAATCGATAAACATTTATAAAGGAAAATAGCCGATATTAATCGTATAACAATTACTATTGGCACCAACTGATATACGATGTATCATCACAAATATTGCTGTAGACTCAATAAGAAAAGCTAATGTGGATCTGAATATATTTTCCCATGCTTTATAATAACCACAAGGGTCCCCGAAGAAGACGTTGAAAATAAAAGTTTGGCACTTTTCACGCAACTTCCATTTAATTTTGTATTTTTCGGCCAGGCTGTCAACTCTTTACACACATTATTAAAACATTTTCCCACGGGTGTCAACACTATGAGCCGCTCGACAGCTAAATTGTTGGTCGCGCCCGGCAGCCCTTCCATCGGGGCGCTGCGAAGATCCCGAGACGCCGCACCGCAAACAGCGCTTTAATATTTAAGTTGGCTTGAAAAATGCAGAAGCCAAACGAGAAAAGGCCAAGTCAGTCAAAGACAAAAGCCCTAGCCGTGGGCCCAGTTAACGGGCGGTATGCAAAACACGATGAGGGATTAGGCCGCGTTTTGGGTCTGTGTAGACAGACATACACACATACATACATAGTATATGGGGGTTGGCTGCCAAATAGGCGAGGGGGCGTGGTGGCGCGGCACCTAATGTAGCACAGCGATGCCAAACGGATTTGAGCGCGTCATAAAAGTTAAAGACAAGCCAAACAGGTCGCAAGGTCGCTCAACTGTGTGAGTGTGTGTGTGTGTGTGTGTCTGTGTGTGTGTATTTGGGCCGTTAACTGGCCTGGGTCGCAGACAGCTTCATTAAGATAAACCAATAGCTGCTAAATTGTTAGCATTAGGCATACATAATGAATTAAAGGCAGTCAAACTTTAAGTTACTCCTCACACGCACACACACACACACACACACACACACACAGCTATTCAACTGTAACACACTTGCCGCATTTTACTTGAACCTCAACAACAGCCATCAGATTATGCACTGTAACCTAGTCTAGCTCGTACTCCCGCTCAGCTGAAAACCTAGCAAGTCCCACTTGGCTCATATATTGCAAGCCTTGTTATGCATATATGTGTGTGTGTGTGCGTCTCCTGCTAGCTACTAGCTGCTTAGGTGTTGTGGGTATCAGGCTTTGTACCATTCCCATTTAGTCATTCCTTGCGCTTGTTAGCTTGAACGGAAGGCATTTGCACTTCCCTCTCTCTCTCTCTCCCCATCTCTCTCTCTCTCTCTCTGTGTCTTTCACCTTAGTGCCAAGGTTGAATTGCGCCTGCTTATACCTGCCCCCAACGCCGTCCCGCCACGCCCCTCGCCTAGTAGTAGCTACTGCTCACCTGACTGGCATATTTGAGACGCTCGTCGTGTCTTTTGTTGTTCCCACAGATGTTCGGCGTTTGTTTGGCTTATGTATTAATAATTTAGCGCCAAGTTGCGTTTACCCGACATTCGCCGGCATTTCACATAATTCACTTCCATTTGCTGGTGCTGGTGCTGCTGCTCCTGTCTTGCGGCTGAAACACCTCTATAAAATGCTGTACATAATTTCACAATTAATTTTGAATGGTCTTTGTTTCGCGCCGCGCTTTTGTGTGTGGCTCCCCGTTGGTAAGTTGGTAAGTCGGTTGTCTCAAATTTATTTGCTGGTTAACTAACGATTGTCGCCTTTCGCTACAAGAATGATATCTTTGTTTGCTTGCCGTAGATGTTAATCCAAATGGAATTTATATCGAGAGTCGTGCTGGGAGTCAAGGCAAGTTCAAGGCTCAAGTACTCCACATTGAATGGAGAATGGGCTGAGTCAAGGGAAATGTCAAATAGACACAGAATAGATTCAGTATAAAAGTCCAACAAGTCCCAACTAAGTTTTTCCTTCAACAAGTCTTTCAATTTAGTATTACAAGCGGACAAGCGTATTATATTTTGCTATTCACGTTCAACTAAGTTATTCTAAACCTCTGTGCTATACTTAGTAGCAGTATAATATTTCGCTGCACAACTCACTTTTAAGCTTTCGGAAACATCTGCTAAATTCTGTTTACTCTTCAGCAACTTTTCTGCCTCTGTCGCTGCCTCTGTCGCTGCCTCTGCCTATGTTGTTGTTGTTGTCTGTGTTTGCTTGTCGCACGTTCATTTTCAGTTTGTTACCATTTTTGTTGACTTCCTTTGCGTCTTTTTCTTTGGCTGGCAGCACTGGCGCTTTCACTTTGGCTTTCGCTTTCAGTTTGTCGCCGCTTAGACAATTTGAGTGACCTAGCATGCCGAAGCCTCTGTGCCCGCCCCAGCCACGCCCCATCTTGTGCCATTTTTACCAACTGTTTGCTGTTGACTTTTTACATAATTTTGCCGCATGGCTGCTTGTGTCCTTCTTTGCGGCCAGGCCGGGCCAAGACGACGTTGAGCTTCCCCCTGCTCGGCTGGCTCTTTATCAACATCAGACATTCCTGTTGTACGTGCATGTATCTGCTGCTGTATGTGTATGTGTGTGTGTGGCCATTGCTGTTTGTAATTTACTTAAAGCCATTCAAAGGACATATTTTCGGCTTTTCACTCTGGCGGCCAGCAAACAGCTTTATCTGATGCTATCAAAACATTTAGCCAGCCTCTGCTGCTTTCCCTTCAAATAGTTTAGTTGCTCTCGTGTGGCTAACGCTCACATAAATCTGTTGGACATTCCAGGCCTTCAGCGATTTGTATTGTGCTTCAATTAAAAACCAAATTGAAAATATTTTCCGCTTCACATCTCTCTGTCCGGATTTAGTTGGCTCTTCGCTCAGCTACTTAATCAAATTGAAAAGTTGAGAAGTTGCACGCACCACTCATACGCCACATTCGCCAAAACTTTCTGCTTGGCTTGCTGGCTGACACGCCCACACATTGAAGCAACGCCCACGTCCACATCTACTTGAGACCTTAATACACAGGAAATCCCGTTCGCGCGTTTCGCCGGCTGCCAATGATTTCGCCTGATTGCTTCGATTGTTTTCGATTCGCCCCCTGGCCTGGGTCGGCTGGGCGGGCCTGGGCGTGCAGCGGGCGCCACACTCACGCCCTAGACAAAACGCTGCTAATTTATATTAATTGGAAGTACTTCAAGCACTTGGATTAGTTTGTGTCCTCATTAAAAAGCATTTGCAATATTTATCGATGTATATTCATTTACAGCAAATGCGCGGAAAGCGTGGGACTAAATAAATACTATAAAAAAAAGAAAGAAAAAACTTCGCCAACAGCCTGCCGCAGAACAATGAAGACCCCGAGGCAGGCAGCTCGAGTTGCCATTAAATATTGACGTGGCCAAAAGAGGTCTAAAATGCCACAAAAGAACTCATAATGGCGACTTTGTGGCCCGCTGTCGTCGCCTTTGCTGCGTCTAATGCCGTTTTATGTGCTTTATTAAGGCCAAACTTTGAAGGCATAAAACGGGCGAGCTCAGACGGCAGACGGCAAGCGGCAGACGGCCGAACTTCAAACACGATGCGGTGCCAGGTGAAGCATTAAAATGCCGCAATTACGCACTTAACATAGCAAAAACTTGGATTTGATACTTAAGAATATTGTTCATGCTAAATAATAAATTTATTTGGAAAGTTAAAAGGACTGAATGAAAATTTAAGTGCTGCACAAAAATATGAATTGCTTGAAAGTTTAATTCAATTTAAATTTATTTTTATGGGTAAGCTGTGAATATATGTAAAATAAATATTAATTCAACTTTAAATATCATGATCTTAATTTCTATGCTCACCTGCATAAGTAATAAAGTATTTGAAAAGTAAATAAATGTTTAAATAAATAAATGAAGACTTTTGGACTGTCACTTGCAGCAGGCCGATGAATGCACGCAAGTTCATTTGAGTTTATTTGCCTGGCACAATTCAATGGCAACTTTTGCCCCACCTCGGCGGGGCTAGGCAGGAAATGAGCGTTATGGAGCGCACGGTCAATTTATTACATTGGCGCTTGGGCAGGGCTCATGCATGGCTGCACATTAAAAAGCAAATTTAATTAACTTGGCCCGAAAACTTTTATTAATATTGAACATTATTGCGGCGCCCGAAGAGGCAGCTTGGGCATGGAGTCCAAGGCGGAATGCCGACAGCCAGACAGGCGGAGATCTGCTTAGCGCTTGGCCTGCCGTAATAAAAAGTAGCGCACAAGAAAACAAAATAAATAAAAGACAACATCAGCACGCATTATGTACACAATTTACTTTATTACATAAACTGATTATAGTTTTAATGCCGCACGAACCACCCAAGCATCTAACCACCCAGGTCGTGTGGCGGTGTCGACGGCGGCGTCGACAGCGCTCGCCCGACCAGGCAGGAAAAGCTTAATATCCTGCCGTTATTATCATTATTAAACTGCGAATGGCATAATAAACGCACTGGGTAACCGCAGAATTGTCGAGCTGCACGGGCGAAGCCACGAAGATGCTTCCGCACACTAGTGCAATGCCCATGGAAAAGCGCATGGAAACGAATGGCTCTGCATTTTATAATTGACTTATGTATATAATAATGTTAATAATGCGCCCTAGATTGTCGCTAAGTGATCTATATAGGCAGTAAGGTAGTGTTTATATATTGACTATATACATATGTATGGAGTAAGTACAAAATGGTAAAGAATACCATTCTGTTACAATGCGATATATCGATAAGCGATAGGTACCATCTGTTACAGAATATCATTCTGTTATAAGCGATAGGTACCATCATTACTTTTATTTAGTCACAAATAAACCATCACAACACAAAAATATATAATAATATACATAAATTAAATGAAAACACAAAACAAAAATAATATTATATTAAATCAAATTTGTAGACAATACAAAAAAAGAATGCAAAGGGTTATTAGCTTGAAAATAATTTGAAGTATAAATGTTTGCTCGTAAATGAATTTCCACTTATGTAAAAATTTCTTATTAAATCAAATAAATATATCTATTTTGGTTTACTTCATTGAGTATTATTTACCTTGAATTAAATTGAATAATCTAATAAAGCTTATGATAGATATTTAATTTTATAGAAGTTAGCTATGGCTTTTCAACTGAGATATTTATAGTTTTGGTAGTGACAAATTTTTATTATTTTTGTACTTTATTTTATTGTATTTATTTATTAGTTTTTTGTATTTTATAATTTTATAATTTTTTTTATTTTTATTTTTTTCTTAAAAAGCTTGCCACACTCAGACACCTCTCAATTAAAATTACATTGAATTGATTTGTATAAATTTTCAACTCACGCCTTGTCGATCTTGGCCCACTGTGCGGCGAGGCAGTGACGTTGAAAATGTGCTGTTTACTGCCGACTTAATGCGCGTGTTGCGCATTCCGTGGCTTAAATGCAACTTGGCGGCAGCCGCAAGACAGTCACCCGAGACCCGTAACCGATGTACGGCTTGACGTTATGAGCAAGTTATAATCTATTGAAATGCATTTTATGGCGTATGCGCCATACGCCGTGCGAGCCATGCGCCGCGAGCAACAATAACTCGCTAAAGAGCAACGGCTGCTGCCCGAGGGCTGCACTTAACGTACAGCACGCGCCGCATAAATACTTTAAGTGCCCTTTTGGCTCAACAGCCGAACTGGACGCGCCTGGCCACTGAGGCTACAAAGAGAAAGCGTCTGGCATCTGGAAGCCGAATGCCACAAACATACATACATACATGCAGGCGGCAGGCAGCGCCGGCTCCATGGCTGACCGGTGCACTCGAGTGGCATTCGTAGCACGCTAATTTCCAAATGCCTGACTGCCTAATGCACTACGCGGCAGGATTATGTGGGGCCAGACGCAGCTAAAGCCGCGGGGGGCAACATTTCATTAAGCAATGCCAGTTTCAGTCGCAGTTGCAGTTGGTCAGCATGTTGTAAGCGTGCACTAATTAACCGTTACAGATGCATTTCTAGAGATTTCATGTGGAGCTTAGGTTGCCTCTATCTGCGCACGCAACCGGCTAGTCGATCGGACACGCAACATCGAAGCCCCATCAAAGTCAAAAAAAGGGAAATCACTCAAATAGCCATGGCACTCGCAAGGCTTCAGCCTAATTTCGCATTCAGCCAAAAAGTGAAAAGTTTCCATTGAAAATTCTATTTCATCTCGTCAGTCTCTCTTCCTCTCTCTCTCTATCTCTATCTCTCTCTCTCTCTCTCTATCTCTCTCTCTCAATCGTTCTGCTTGGCTTGGATTACATTATTATGCTTATTGCGCATACGCCCCGTAGGCAGCGCTTCAAAAACAACAAACAAGAGCCATTAGTCTGGCAGCAAATTGCAGCATTCTCCGCCGGAATCTAGCACATTTATATATTACCGAAAATTTACATAAATCCATAGAAAAATATTTACATTCTGCTCAAGCCGTTGCCAATTGCATTTGTGAATGTAAATATGTGTAGGCACATATTTTATGTGAAGTATTTGCATTCCCTTGTCACTTGGAGATTTTCCAGGACGAGTTTATTCAACAATCTTGGGCTTGGCTAGAATTTCGCATACACTTTGAAGTGAAAAAAAAACTTAATTTATATTTATATTTTGTTTTATTTAAAGTCGGACTTTCAAGTACTTAAAAATATTGATACGCATTTCAAGTATTTGTAAATAACATTTTCAATCGGAATTCGAGTTGCTATGAATAAATGTGACATTTCCACTCGCACAATCTGGCCAGCATCAATCGAGATGCATGCGTGTGATAAAATCAACAAATTAATTTAATTAAACATGAATTGATTTTGCCGTCGTTGTCTCTGCAAACGAGAGCTCACTGTGGCAATCAATTAACATTATGTTCACTGAGCACGAATGGAAATGCAACCAGCCAAGGCAAAAGTCTAAGCACGCACACATGCACACACTTACACACTCACACAAATACATCCACTGGAAGGAAACGAATGAGCTACGCGTCAAGGCGTAAAGCCAGTGAACGCTTATCCCTTGAATATTATTTAAAAGCTAAAAATTACAAGTGAATTTCTGACTAAATAATTGAATAGATCTAAGGCAAAGGATTTAGCTCGATTAAATGCTGCTCAGAATAACAAATTGAGCAGAGCTGATGTGGGGAAAATATTTTGTGAAATTGATCAAAATCATTCACGATAATGTAAACTGTATTTATAGTTCACTTAATAATTTATTCAGGTCCTTTGTTGTTTTAATTAGCCGGACATTTTATTTCCTGTTGGCAGAATAAGCTATTTTAATGCGCCGCTTGTCTTTTTAAGCCCTTCAGCATTATTTCACATAATTATGTAACAACAAATTGCAGATGCAATCATTAAAACAAACACGTTTACCATGCATCATAAAAAACAATGCCCATTTTTTGTATCACACGGATGATCAGAGCCTAATTAAAGCGAGCGGAAAACGTGAGAGATAAGCTTTAAGTGAGAATATTTAAGAATATGTGAGAAAAAATAAAAAAATAAATGAATAAATAAAATGACTAATGAACCATTAATGAACTTTATTTGACCCAAACTATTAGTTATAGTTGGGATTATATTTAGCTGATCTAAGTTCAGTCAACAACTTATTTTAGTCACTGTAGAGTCAACAATGGCCCTTCTGGAATGCAGCTAACGAATTATTGATTTATTGAATAACTCAATTCGTATATTTATAGATTCTAAATATAAATTGAATTCATTAATAAAGGCAAACAGAACTCATTAATTACAGTGTTAAATAACACACAAAAAGGTCCTGAATTGCGACCCAATCAATCGATGTGAACGACTCCAGATCTGCCATCTATATTTAGAAAGCAAGCATCTAAATGAGGACAAAAATTGTTTGAAAATAATATTATGTGAATGCTGTTTATTTCGTGGAGGCGTGCAACTTTTAAATAATTGTGGGCTGGGAACTTGAGCTCCGTTCCACTGACAACAGAGCAGCAGAAAATAATCTACGCTCACAAATTGCATTTGCGTGTCAGTGCTCGACTTGATGGGGAAAAGAATGGAATGGGGGGCGGGGGGAGTAACTGACACGCATGAGCAGGCTGGCAACATGAAAACGCGTATTAATTAAAACCCGAAACAAAAGCGAAGCTCCATTCTGTTAGGGATTGGGGAACTGCGCCGGGGAGAGGTGGGGGATCTGAGGAACAAATGCGTGACTGCTGCCACTTTACTTGACACAAAAAGCGACTGGCTCCCTTCTGCCACACTTGTGCCTCGCCCTAAGACAAATGGAAATGTACTAATAATATCTGACACGTGATATGCTTAATTCTATCCTATCAGATTATCCCGCCGTCAGGCAGCCGAAACGCGGAAGCCCATTCAAAGTCAACGATGAATATATAATTGTGCCATGCGAGAGCCAAACGAAATAATGAGCACCTGCTCCTCAAGACGCGCTGCTAACCAGCTCTGATTATGTCGTGAGGGGCAGTTGTCAAACGTCACAGTAGTCCCTGAAGTGTAAATAACAATGGCATGGGCGGCCAAAGGACATTTGCATAACGAGTCGCAGACTTTGGTTTTACGGCTCTTTGTGGCCGTAATTAGAATGCGATTAGAAGGGCCCGATTCAAAGGCAACGCAATTGAAATTTGGTGGCTTCTGTGGCTTTTGCTTGGGAATGTCGTGCGAATTGGAATTGCAATTCATGTTAATTTGAGCACAAAACTTTTGGCCAATAAACGAGCGCGTCGAGAGCCACTTTATCGGTCATTATGGCCAGCCATAAACAAATCATGGCCAACTGCCAATTTAGCAAATGGCAAACGGCAAACGGCAAAGGGCAAATGGCCAACTGGCAGTCAACACTAACCGGAGTCCGCCTTCAAAATTGCATGTTTCGACTGCTTTCAACTGCTGCCCTGAAAAGTAGGCAAGCCCAAAAGGAGAAACGAAAAAACAAGCGGCAATGAAACGTGGTCGAATATCATTCATTATCATGTCACGTCAATCGAAAACAATCTAATGACTGCACATGATGTCTATCTTAAATTGAATGCCAGCCAGAAAAAAAAAAAAGAAAGAAAAAGAACAACCAGCTCTGAAATTGAGCGAAATACACACACGTGCTGCTATGCCTATGTATGTGTGTGTGTTGTTTCTGTGTTTTAGGCGTAGGAAGTGGCGTGAAAGTTTGCGGGAAAAACGTTTATTATGCATTAGCCATGGCTCTGGCGGCTAAATCAACTGTAAATCTCTTTCTCTATCGCCCGCTTGGCAAACAATAAGGTCAGAGTGAAGGTTAAGGTTGCTCACGAAGGGTTCGATGTGCGGCCAAGCGTTACAAAAAAACCAACAACAACAACAACAGCAACAACAACAACTACAACTACAACAGCCACAAGAGCAACCCACACTTGTTTACCCAAGTGTTGAAGTGCCATCCAACATTTGAAGCCTCGACATGTATTTAAGCCATGTGCTTCTCAGACCACATAACAACCGATTGAATCTCGCTTTAAAGAGCCATTTTAAAGAGCTCCCTGAACTGGACAAACAGCCAGAAATTATCACTCGCCCGTTGCTTAAAATTATACGCCAATGAGCAATTGCGTCTTGAGTCAGCTTTCGCACTTTGCAAACGCGAGAAATTATTTCCATTTATAATTTCAACTATTCTCGCGCCAATACTCCCTCAAGCAGGAGAAGGAGCTCGCAGATAATTGCCCTGGGTAATTGGTATTTCGCATTCAGTAGCTTCATTAGCGGCGCCCTGAAGACACCGAGGACTACAGTTCCTCGAATTCGTTAATTCAACAAGTTTGGCTCGAGCATTAAATATTTAATGAGAGTTCGAGACAATTTCCAAATTAAAAATTCTTACCGCGAAGTAATTTAGCTAACGTGGCAATAATCTCAAAAATGTGCTTCTTTTTATTTGTTAGCCAAGCCTCGAGCGAAGGGGGCCAAATGCCAGCCACTGTGTTGGTAACAAAGGAGCCCCCAACAACAGCAACAACAACAACGGCAGCAACAAGGCGGTTATTCCAAAAATGCCATAATTACTGTTGTTGTTAGTGGAATAGCTGGCGCAGTGGGTGTTAACTCGTGCCTGGATATTAGGGCACATTTCGGTTTGTTGGTAGGCCAAATAACATGAGCTGTTGGGTTAAATGTGCTGCTATATATGTATGTTTGTCTGTCTGTGTGTGTGTGTGTGCTGCTACTTGCTGCTGCTGCTGTCGGCGCGGAGAAACTTTATAATGTACTTCCGGTAACTTTCGTTCACATGGCAGCGGCATTTCAAAATATTTGACATTTGCATAAATAACACACGAGAGCAGGCAGCAGTCGACAGCAGGTGGAAGTCGAATATATATGTATGTATGTATATAATCGCATACTCGCATCAGGCCTGACCCCACAATTGGCCAAATAACAAAAAAAAAGAGCGCACAGAATATGCAACGCAGGCAGAGCCCAGGCTAAGCCCACGGCATGTGGCATGTAACTGAACCCAAAACGGCCTCAACTCGACTGCCAGCTACACTGCTGGCAGTAACCGTAATTATTTCAAATGTAATTATTTAGAAAGAATCATTTTCAGCTAATATTATTATTTACTGTTCATTCCATCTTCTTCTATTTTTATCATTATTATGAGAGAGAGAGAGAGCCAATATGCTCCCAGTCAACTTGCAGGTGGCAGCTCAGCTGTGTAAATAGAATTTGCGTGAAGCTAACGCAGTGGCCAGAGCAGCCTGAACTGTGGAGCCAGCCCATTCACAAAATAAACAAATTTATAAACACACAAAACAAACGAAATGGAAATAAAAGCAGCAACAAATGAAGTTTATTTAGCCGACGAATGGGCAAAAATTAGATGCGACTGCATGCAAATTGGCAATTAGGAAATCCTTTATTTTATTTCATTTCATTTCATTTCATTTGCGTTTCAGTTTCAGTTTCCTTCGTGCCGCCAACATTTGATGTTCGTGTGGAGCCAGACTTGACTTCGAATGCAAATGCAAACAAACATTCACAAATAGTGCTGGCAACCCTCGCTGGCTATCTAGGGGCTGCTGAAGTGCTTCACGGCACGCACCCTTCCACCCTCCTCCCCCACCCTGTTCATTTCTCACGCTCTAATTTGATGTGAATTCGACAAACGTATTTAATTTTAGAGTTCGTTTAATTTCAGTTCACATTTTAGTTTATTTTTAACTCTTTGCGCGAGTGTGAGGGTAAATACACATATACATATATACACATATATACAGCAGTGTATATACAGGCTGTATATTGTTTACCGAACACTCGACCTACATTTTAAATTGGATAAGCGATGTAAAAAATATAAATATATATACAATATCAAAAGTGCAGCAAATATTCTGCTATAAAAAAGACCCGAGCGTATTGAGTTTAATTGTTTGGAAATGTATATAAATATATAAAATATTAACACGTTGCGTTACGTTTTCTTAATAGTTGGCCAGCTGGCTCTATTTTTTTTTAAACAGAATGTGATATTTATAGCTAATGGTCAGCTGGAAAATAGAGAAATTATTAAAGCCTCTATAAAGCGAAGACATATATAAATTTATTATATTATTATTAATTATTTATTTATTATTTTTTATTTTATTTCTATTTATCATTAATTCATTAGTTATTATTTTATTATTTTTAATTATTATTAGTATTTCTTTTACTATTATTATTTATATTTTTACTATTGTTATTTTTTTATTATTTTTATTATATTTACTATTAATTTAGGGGCTTACTGCACTCACGAAATACGTCACATAGAGCCTATTCTATATAAAGTCGAATGTTGAGTGAGTGCACTTCAGATGTCAATGCGAGCAGGAGCAAATTCCAAATTTGCCAAAGCATAAAAGAGTCGTATTACTTCGCAATATTACTTCGTAGTTGCTCGGCTCGCTCGCCTGACGCTCGAGCAGTGAAGATAAGCCACGACCAAATATGTGCTCAAAGGAAATGATCCCCTTTTTATAGGCTATGCGCTATTCTCTCGTTACTTTCACTCTCTCTGAGTTACTCTCTACATCTCTCTACGCTTTCTCCCTCATGCACGCGCAAGTAGTGGCGCAGACGATCTCCCTTCTGAGTGAACTCTTGATAGGCTGTGCCTTGCTCAGGCAAAAGATTTGCATTCTCATGAGTATGAAAGCGTGGATGAGCATTCAGAATATGTTTTCGCGATGAGCATGCACACATACTTATAGCTACGTGTATGGGTATTTTTGTGCCTGTCTGCGAGCTTAGCAGCTCATTCACTCGCAGCTGCCACTCCCCTAATTCTTTTTTGCTCTGATGAATATTCTTCCTTCGAGTCATGTACGAGCGCAGTCTATCTCTCTCAAATCGCATTCGACTTATTAATATTAATAACTAATTAATTTATATATTAATTAACTAATTAACTACTGTTATTTCTGCATTCATACAAACTTCCATTACTTATTAGTAATACTACTATTATTATTAAAATTACATTAACTCCTAGTACAAGCAATATTTATCAGCTTTAAATCCAATTTCCATCTTGCATTGTTTTCTAGTTCTTCAGCGAAGCCAACAAAGGCATCTCCAGACTGTGGCTCGGGACTACATTATTCAGCGAGCAACTCATCTACTGCCAACTGCACAATGGAAATCGTAGCATACGAGACTTCGATGCTGCACGAAATGTAACGATAAAATGCCATAAATTTTGATGCTGCGAGTTCGACAAGCGCAAAGCTGTAGCCGACAAGGAATACGAGCTGAATTTGCTGCTGCAATTGCCAAAGGTGAAGGAAAAGCAAATACAACAAAAAAGTCGAAAAACAAGACAGGGGAAAATAAAAGGAAACACTCGAATCAGACGCAGAGCGGGGAAAACAGCGAGTGCACAGCGAACGTGGGCAAAGAAATCTCAGTTAAGATGAAAGATTACATCCTGTCAGGCTTATAGCTGCGGGCCAAAGTGGGGCGGCGAGGGGGCGGCCTTAAGCAAAAGTCAATTCCCAAATCAACAGACAGAGCGGCGAGCGAACGAGTCGGGTTAAGAAGCAAGTAGCTTATTTCAATCGAAATCGTTAAGTTGCGCTGTTTAAATTGTGTAAATCCTTTTAGATCAACGTTGAACTGAAAGTTTCGACTTATTTGTCGCTTATGGCTGTTGTCAACTGCTCTCTGGTCCTTGGTCTCGCTCTTTAAGCCTTATCTATGTCTTTCCGGATTGTTTGGCATTGTTTCATGCAACTTTGATTTGGCAAATCAACTGCAAGGCTCAACTGCCCTCTTCCTCTTTTAAGTTTGTGGCCCTAACGGTTTTTATTTGGGATTCGTTATTGGCTGGCAAAACGGACGATGGGACTTGATGGTTGTCGAAAAAGAAAAACTTGGTAACCTGTTGCCAAGGGATTACCAATAGCCGACTCGCAAAAGAAAAAAAACATACCTACACACACACACATACACACAGACAGTCTGACTGACAGATATACGCACACACATATTGCCCTTAAAAAAAAAGTTTGGCTTTGATATTTGATTTCTATGCTGGCAGCCACGCCCCCCACTACCAAGCTGCCCACAGCTGAAATCACTCAAATGGAAAAAAGGTTCAAATTACCGCGACTTTTTTTCTAGCTACTTTTTGGCCTTTATTTTTGGCTTGCCTGGCCGCCGTGTTTATTTTTCAGCTTTTGCTGCCTTCATCTATTTTGCCTTTTAGGCTGCATTAGCCAAACACCCGACGATTGTTTGCTCTCGGACGTATCGGCGGCTAAGCGACTCGCAGCGAGTTACGACAAATTCAAATACCCTCAGAGCCAACCGCCAGGCACCAGGCAACTCCGCAGTTTATTACGAATCGAAGCGACATGTGGGCCATACAGCTATACAGCGAGCCACAAAGAGCTGTTGGGCCTGCTTGAGGGCGCTCGTAAATCGTCGCCGACAAATGCCTATGTCTCCATATCGACGCACTTTGATATCTTCATGACCTCAGAGAGCTTTACACATTGCTGAACATGCCGATAAAAAGGAAATGAGATGCATTCCCAAATTATTAACACACATTTCGCGTCAGATTTCGGGACTTTAGGTAGAAATCAGACAGAGCTGGGTTTCCCTGTAGTTGAGCCGAAGTCGAGGCAAGATTTCGTTTTCTTGATTGTTTCCGATGAAAACACAGATATATATATACATATATATATATATATATATATATACATATATATTATGTAGGACTCATATAAAATATTCTCTTTTGACTTTGACAGCGAAACAGCTTCCGGCTATGATTTACGTGTGAAGGCCGATATTTATGTGCTCGCATTTATCGATAACGATTTCATTATTTAGATAATATTTCATGGCAAATGAATGCCGTACACAAGTGTAAAGTGAAGGCAATATAGCACCTACGTGAATGAATGCATAGATTTTGATATATATGTATCTATGTGTGTGTGTGTGTGTGCGAGTGTGTTGCTCGTGTGTCAACTGACAGCCATTAGGAATATTGATTTCCATATCGCAATATTGCGAAAGTCAGAAGGCGCACTTCAGGCTCTAGGCGTGGCAGGGGGCAAGGGACGTGGAGCGACTGGCGGCAATCGCAGGGAATGCACACACCCAATCAGCCAGGCACAGGCACGCACACACACCCACACTCACGTTCACGTATGCGCTGACGTAATGTGAAAATTATGCGCTGTAATTTGCGCCAAAGCAAAAGCGGAAGACGACGCACTTCGAAGTCCGGATGTGCCAATGCCAACAAAAAGCAACACTCGCAAGAGATACATTCGTATTTGGGAAAAGATACCCACACACTCTCTCTCTCTCTCTCTCTGTCTCTCTCACTCGTTCTTGGTCACACGCTCACATATGCAGATGAACAAGAAAAAATTGAAACACTTTAACATGCTAGCAGCAACAAAAAAAAAATTGTTTGCTCTTCGTTTTTTGTTTTTCTGTTTTGTGTTTCGTGTTGTTTTTGTTTTTTGGCACTTTTTCACGTTTCGGCCAGGGGTTTGATGGGGCGTGGCATAAGGAAGTTGTAAAAATACAACATAACACATCTGCAACTAAGCGAAGCAGCGGAAAAACAACAGCCAGGAAAACTGAACAAAAAACAGCTAAAGAAAAATAACTACACGAAAATTTGTGGTCGCAGAAGAATGCGCCCGCTGCGAGGGGGCGGTACGGTTAAGGGGGAGGCAGCTCTGATGTGCTGTAAGTGCTCCCCCGTTGCTCGGGGATGCCCAAATTTGTGAGATACTAAATGTGGCATGTGGCCACATGCAAAGCAACTAACGGCACAGGAAAAACAACAGCTAAACAGCAGCAAAGAAAAAAGGAGGAACTCAAAGTTGGCGCTGTAAATGCTTAGAAATAAATTTGTGTCGCCCGAAACACATGTACACGCACACACACACACACAGATACAGTGTAGCTCCATAAATGTTTACACCTTGTCGAGGCAAACGCGTACGAGTAGCTCAGGCGCTGCGCTTGAAGCTGAGCAATTGCTTTAGGCGAAAGGCAAGCAGAAAACGTGTCAATGATGCCCCACACGGAGAGAGGACGGCTGATAGCCGAGAATGCCGTAATAACCATAATGGAAACACTCTGAAGAACCTGCACACTGGGACAAAAACAAAAATGTTAATACAAATTAACAGCTCGAAAGAGAATGAGAAAGAGAGACACAGCTAATTTTGTTGTGTCTGTCTTTCCCTTTCTCTTTTGATCTTGAGCTTGGCAATAAGAGATCTCTGTCTTTTTTAAATTATACGGTGCATTGGTGCAGTACTTGAAAAAATAACAAATGCATTGATGATATCTATAAGGGATACATATATGAGAAACACTTCCGTTACATTAAAAGCTAAACAAAAATCACTCCATCAGAAGATCCACTACTCTAAAGCTTAAAAGTTTATAGGAATAGATATTAACTCAACTCGGAAAAGTTTTATTTGTCAGCGAAAGTGTTAGATAAATATGTAAATATTCTATTAACTGTATTTACATATATCATATATTATATATTGTGATAAATACATATTTAAATATTTAACTAAAACTTTTGCTGACATATTTCCTCGATATTCGCTGCATGCAATTAATCAGTTCTCCACCGAGCCTCCAGCTACTGTGCCACAGTGCTCTAGCGTATTCCTCATGCCAATCTCGCGTCGCATTGTATTATGCTCGTTGTCTCTGCGCTCTGCATGCGGATATGTATTTGTTCTTGAATAACTGAGCGCAACTACAATGGCCAGCAGAGCCATTTAAAATGGTTGAGTTGAGTACATAATTTGTTTAATGGTGATATATTGTTGGTTAGCAGCAGCCACAGCCGCGGCGATGGCTACAGCTACAGCTGGCAGTCGGCAGACGGCAGACGGCGCCTCGCCAAACAAATGGCCAAAACTTGCAAATTTCGTACTCGGCGGAGAAATAAATGCTAACAATTCTTTATGTCCCACATTTAGTCGCATTTTTCTCTCCTTTCTATTTGGGTGAATTTTTCGTTTAACCTTTTCAATTTGCAAACGCATTTACTTTAAATTTTTGTTACAATTCCTTTAAAAGTTTTATTTTTTTTTTATTTTTATTTTTTATTTTTTGTTTAAATGCCTTGCTTGATTTTCTTTAATGAGCTTAACTTGTTTCTTTTTGAATTTGTCGGCACATTAGCTTATTGGTATTGCTCAAAATGTGGGCGTGGCAGCATTGGGCTTTCGGCCACTAGCAAGCAATAAATTGCAACGAGTTTTGGGCCATTTGGTAGCCTTCAACATCAATTAAATGCATTAATGTGGAAAATTAAATTATGCATCGGCCTGCGTCCATGTGTAAATATTGTAAAATAATGCGGAAAACTAATTATAGCTGCAAATTTAACAACCAGGCAGCTGCCTTGTGGCATGTGGCGAATTGCAATTTAAGTGCAACAACAATTCATAAGAATATAAACATATATTCAAATATATAAAACGACGAATTATTTGCACAAAATAAATGCGATTATTTTAAGCGACTTTTTTTTAAAGCTTCTAATTTTAAAATTTTCTATTCATTTCGAAATGAAGAAATCCTAGATATTTTTTTCTTTTAGCACCAGCCAGCAGCAATGGTAAATTAGGAAATGGCAATGCGAAAAGCCAGCAAAAAGTGAGCGGAGAAAAGCACAAACAAGCGACCGCACCTCGTTAAAATTTTATATCAATTGCTGTATGCATACAAAACATGCAGCAACAACAACAACAACAACAACAAGGAGCAGCAAGGCAAAAGGTAAAAAAAACGCGACAAAGCAGGCCATTTTGAAAAAGTTTAAACAGAACAAGAAATGAGAGCCAAAAAAACAGAAGGAAAGAAAGAAATAAAAGAGGCAAAAAATACAACGAAATGAAAGAATTAAAATTACGAACGCAGCGCAAAGAGAAGCGAAAAAAACAATATAAATAAAAGTAAAATGTGAACAAAAAATAAAGCGGAAAGCGAGCTGACGGCGAAAAAGTTGCTCATGTGTGCGTAGAAGGCGAATTCATATACAAATATTACGTATACGCAAAGCTGATTACGTATACGCAAACTAATTTTTGCCCGTCTGCCGTGTCGGTGACGTTCGGTGAGCGTGCGACAAATGAAATATTTAAATATGTCGGGCACACAAACATTTTGACAACACGCCGACAAAATGCCACAAAAAGTTGCAAATTGCGGTTATTGTGGCAAACACACAATAAATAATTTTATGCCAGAACTGAAAAAAAAAATATCTATATATATATATATGTATTTTTATGTATGTGTGTGTAAAACCCGATGACTTGCAGCAAAAAGTGGCATGCGTTAAAGTTTTCCAACAAAAAGGGAAAAAAAAAGAGTAAACTAAAATACCGTAGTCATCATGATGACGACATTGACGACGATGATGATGATGATAACGACGACCGAGAAGGCGTACAACTTTTTTGCATTTGAAGCGGAAGTGATTTCATCAAAAATTCATATTAACTAATTGGATTTGATGCCGTTTCACAGTTATTTTATATTTTCAAGGCGGATATTGCCAGGAACTGGACTCACATATACGTACGCAAGGGCAATGCCTAACTTAATAACCATGTTTATTTTAAATTAAAAATGTATTTACATACGCTCAAATGCCACGCTGAAGGCCAGCCCACGGCGAACAATTTGTGTTTGTATTCATATTCATATTCATATTCGCATTCGTATTTGTATTTGTATTTGTATTTGCATTTCTGTTTGTGTTTGTATTTGTATTTGTGTGCCGCAAGTTGCCAAGTTTCATATATCCCAGTCGCACTCACCTGAAAAAGTATGAGAAAAAGAGCACAATTTATTACCTTTTGTAACAGTGTACATGCATAAAAAAAAGAAAAAAGAAAACACAAGAGTTGTATTATGAGTCTCCACTCCCGCCTCCCTCACTCCACTCCACTCTCACTTTCCCTTCTAAGTTTACAGTTTATGAGAGTTGTGGGAAATGTTTATGGCGAATATAACTCAGTGGCTTAATTAATTGACACAGTTTATAAAAACATTCTCGATACGTGTTATGCTAAATATATAGGTGTATAAGTGTATGTATATATGTATGTGTGATTTTTCTTGTAATTGTTATTTTTATATTATATTATCGTATTATTTATTTAATCTGTTTTAGTTAGTTTTTGTTTTCTAATATCTTATTATTTATTATTTTTAATTAGATTTGATGTATACTTAAATTTATTTTTTAATGCCATAATTTGTTATTTTTAAGAAGTAAAAATATTTTTCATATGATGAGCAATTGAATGCTGATAAGAGGAAGATTTAGTGATGAGTTATTGTATTATTATATTATATATAAAAATGTATGTATATTTTTATATTATTATTACACAATGGCAGCTCGAAACACACAAACTCCATAGAGACAAAAACATAATTGAAGGGTATTTAACAAGAAATTATATTCAATTTGTCTTTGTTTCAATTTCTTCTTGTTTTCCACATTCCTTTGAATATTCATCTCATCCCTGAAGATGTCATGAGCTACAAGCGGAAGTAACGTTTTTATTAATTGATGACTGCGAGAAATGAAACAAGCAACTTAAAGACTGCGAAAACACGCGAAAATGTGTCAGTTCAAGCAAAGCCAGAGAGTAAATGAGCATGTGTATGTGTGTGTGTGTGTGTGTGTGTGTGCAAGTGTAATTGTGTACGTAAGAATATCCTGAATAAGCATGGGGTGTGTGTGGAACGTGGAGCAAAATCGTCCAACTTCACAGCTGTTGTCGAGAGCTCGCGAAATTCGCGTCCTGGCTCAGTGCTTGCCAGACGGAAGGACGCAGCAGGCACAAAAAAATAAAAAAAAAAGAAAGAAAGAAAAGAAAATCCAAGCAGGAGAAGAAGAGTATTGCAAAATATTAAAAATGTTGTGCTGCCAAAGGAAGCGAAAATAAACGCAGAAAACGCGGCCAAACGAAGGCGGGCAGCGAAATAAAGCAAAGTGTCGGCAGCGTCTGGCTCTGGCTCTGGCTCTGGCTCTGGCAAAGGAGCCGCCCAGGATGTGCCGCTACTGCAGCAGACGCCTGGCACGAAGAACTGCTACAAAATAGCATAGAAAATTAATAATCGCGCAATTTTTGCGCCAGTAAACAATGGAGAGAAGTCTTGGCTCGTTAGTTTCCTCATTATTCTGCATTTTCCAAGACGCCCGCCTGCTGTGAAATGTGCTGCAAGAACTACAAAATAAAACTATAAAAAAAAAATAGTATTAGAAGACAGACTGGAGCAACTGTCAGGCAGGATGAGCCGGAAGCACATCAAAAAAAAAACCGGCGAGGACTACGCAAATAATGAAAAATGCGATTGAATGTCATTTTTCATGAAATTTGCTAGCCCTTTGTCTGCCACAGCATTGTTCCGAGTCCTGGACAGCGCTACAAATGATGTACAGCCATGAGGAAGAAGAGGAGGTGTACTTGAAACTCGACCGCTTACAGTTTACAAAAGGTATAGAATCCCGAAACCCGAGCATTCGAGTCGTACGCTCCTTTAAGCCCTTTTCTGAGTCCATGTCTCGTAAGTGCATATGACTAAATAGCGACACCTAGTTATTGTCAGCAATTAATTGAATCAGCGCCACAAACGTTTCAACCAATAAAGTGAAGTGTTGCGGTCGACACGACTCGACCGCTGTGAGTAAAAAAATAAAGACTAAATAAAATAAAATAAAATACAAGTGAAAAGCAACAGCAAAAACAAAAACAAAAAGTGCAGCCATGCAAATGACACACTTGCAGCCGCAATTCCCATGACCATGTTAACGAACAGCTGGGCTCCCAAAGTGGACGACGGACCGTGTCACACAAAAACTGAATCAAATTATGTGCCATAAAAGGGACAGTTGTCCTGCGTGTAACTGTGCGTGTGTGTGTGTGTGTGTGTGTTGAGAGACAACTACATTATTAATGCACAATGAACTTGAAGTAAAGACGAGCGACGAATGCAACAAACCAGAAAACATGGCCAATTGAAAAATGCGCGAGCGTAAATTACATGAACTTGGCTCGCGGCCAAAAGCCCAGCCCAAATGACGAACAATATAAAATTCATAATATTCAAGTGGAAGAATGCCTAAAAAGTCAACAGATTCTCGCCCGCTTTTCATTTTGTTTTGCATACAAAAGCATTTGCTTCTCTTTTATTTTAGTTTTCTTTTCTTTTTTTTTTTTGCTGGTTTTCATGAAAACTTCACCTTTGAAGTTGTGTTGAAAATTTCTAATGATATTTTCATAGCTGTTAAATAAAAAATTGGGGGAAAAGTTGAGCAGTTTGGCCGTGCGGAGGCACCTGTTCCCCAGCTGGCTCTGAATTGTATTTTAATGCGCTTGGGGCGCTTAGTTAACATGAGCGACGGGCGCTTGTCTAAACAAGGCATACAAAAAAAATAAAAATAAAATACGCCGTGTGCGTGCGGGAATATAATCAAATTCTGTCATTTAATTTGGGCGCAAAAGAGACAAACGCAAGTTAATCGTTGTTAATGCGAGGAGGTAAATCAGGCCGACTTCTATACCATTCCAGAGGCGCCAGCTAAATAGGTCAACTAGTTATAGTATAGCTTGTTAACTTAACAAGGAGCAACTGCGAAAATTACATATTATTTGTATAATGATGGTGATAATAATCTAATCATTTTTTAATAGATGTCAATTAATGATTTATTTTCAGTGAATTTGTGCTTAAGTGCTGCCAATGATTTTTATAAATTGAATAATTGTAGGTAATGATAATTTAAATTGAATATAATTAAATAGTTCATATTTTAATAAATATATTTATTATTTATTTATTTATTTATTTATTTTTTTACTGCATTTATCTCTTTCAATTGATATTATTAATTTAATTAAATTTAAATATAGCAAAAATATAAAAAAATAAATATAATAATAATTTATTGAATGCAATTGAAATGCCAGAAACATAAACGAATCGAGTCATTGCAGCCATAGTTCACTGTAATGAGTGATTAATTAAAGAGCCTTCATAAGTCAACAAGTTGAGCCAAACGCGAATATTTCTGATGGAATTTCCTCGAACTTGCCTTGCAACGGAAAATCCACTGTTAACTGCTATGCTTTAGCTTTAATGCTAAATGAATATTTCGCTTTTATTAGTCTTTTAAGTATTTCATTGTTATTATTGTCTTAGCTATTCAATTATTGAAAAAGAAAACTGTCTGCTTTATTTGCATGTCACGTTCCGCTAAGCTGAATATTTAACGTGTGTTGGTTTTACATGCATATATACATATATATATGTATATGTAGCTCATACGCCTACTAATCCGAGTTGTCGCTGCTGCTGCTACTCACCTTTTATTTTATTCAATAAATACGCTGCGCGTGGAGTAGCACACAGGGATATCCAAAGCACGTGACAGATTTTCTTGGATTACACACGCTGGCACACGCACACATACGCATAATCACACATACACACACACAGAGGTAGGCAGGCTGATTACGACATTGTTGTTGCTGTTGTTGTTGTTATTGCTGAAATTCACTTTGGGCGGCAAAAATTGGGAATTGGCAAACAGACACTTGAGGCGTTACCCGTTGCCTGTCAGCACGTCAAACCCGTCGCTCGTCAGCTCGTCAGCCCGTTGGCCCGTTAGCCCGTCAGCCCGTCAAACTATCAGCCCTTTAGGCGTCACTTCAGTGTGTATTCATATGGCACTTAATACATTGGGCGATGGCTCGGCGCACGGCATTCACTCGGCTCGTTCGATTAGCGGCAGATGCAGCATCTTAATCACCGATCAAATGGGGCATACAACACCGCGCCAGCTCAGCTCAGCGACGGCAAACAGCGACAACACGAGACAAGACCGAAAACAACGACGTCAGCGACAACGATTAAACTGGACGCTCACGCGGCAGCTGCGAGCACACAACTGGAGTCAACGAGAACGGCATGCGAAGTGGCGACATGTCGATAACGAGCCGCTGCCACAGCCGTAGCCGTTGCCGTAGTCGCAGTCGTAGTCACAGCCGAAGCAGGCGCCACACACACACGCACAGCCGAGGCACGAGACGAGCTCAGGCAGAGCACGATTTATGGCAAAATGTGTTGCATACTTTTAAGAGCGCGCTCGCGTTATGGGTGTGTTCGGAGAGTGTTTGGGACGCGGCGCAGGCGCAGTGCCATCTACAACAGCGACACACCAACAGGCTGTCTAAGAGAAACAGCGAGAGAGAGCGAGAGTTTATGGCGTGCTTCCAATGCCACAGTTAGCTGCTGCTCATTTGCATGGCACTCGGTCCCAAAGCGAAAAAGTGTTTGTCCCAAGCCAAACAGCTGTTGAGCTACTGAAATGAAGCCAATGGAGCAATGGGGCTAAACGTTAATACACGCCAGTCAGCCACGTCCTCGTCCTTGTCGTCGCACTCGTGACGCACTCGTTGTGGCATGTCTTAGGTCAGAAATGTCGTCGTGGCTGCCACTGCCACTGCCACTGCGGCTGCGACGTCAGCTGAGGCAGAGACAGAGACAGAGACAGAGACAGCGGCTGCGGCTGAGGCTGCGGCAATCGTTGTTTGCCGGCAAAAGGCAGCATTTTTAATTATGATAAATGCCCATTCATAAAATGGAATGGCATTGCAGTTGCGTGTCACGGCTGCTTCTTCTTCGTCGTCTTCCTCTACTTACAAAATGAGACTCTGATATAATATATACTGCATAATTATTTGTTTTATCTATGTCTGGCGGAACGCGCTCGCCGTCTTCTGTTATGGCTGGCTCCGTCTATTTGGGCTGCTGTGCAGTTGACAGGCAAGATTTATGCGGCCTGCAGCAGCCCGGTTCATATGGTGCTCCCACAGCCCAATGCCACCTCCTGTAGCTGTAACTGTAGCTGTGCTCGTGCCAGGTGTTGATGTGCCAGCTGTGCTTCAATCACCATCAGCGTCACTTAATAAAATCACATACAGCACGGCCTGTGATGAATTGTTGCCATTTGTGCAGCTGACGTCAGCGCGTTCAAGTGCAAAGGCATTTAACAAGCGCTCGACAGCAATTAAATCGCATCCAAGCATCCATTGACAGCCAATGAAATAAAATAAACAAATAAACAACAAACACACTCACACACAGTCACACTCACAAATCATTCTTAATTGTCCAATTTAATAATTAAGTGGCCAATTGAGTGCTAATTATCTGTGTTTAATTGGCTTAAGACTTTAGCTACGTTGGCTGCCATTAGTTATCTGAGCTAGTTCTATTACAGGCAAGAAAACAATAATTTATATATGTATGTTAATTGAATATTTTTATTTAATTGAAATCTTTTTTACACAGTCAAGATTAAGGGGAATAAAAACTCGTTTATTTAGTTTTTTATTTTTTTTTTTTTATTTCTCCCAACAATACTTTTATGTTCTTCTATTCTACTCTATATTTACTCCTGTTAGTAAGCTGAAGGAGTGGCAAAAGCTGGCTCAATGCAATCTTCGCTCAGTCGAAACCAAATTGACCAAAGTTAATTCAAGCAATGTAAATGGGACAATACTCGGCGGGGAGTGAAGAAAGAGGCCAGGTCAACTCAAAGCAGGAGTCTACATTTAGTTTAGGTTGTAAGTGCGGGCAAATGCAATAGTGAAAATCAATTGGCGCGCCAACAAACGCTTCAATCAATTTTGCTTTGGCAAACAGTGAGTGCAAAATAAATCACATCAGTCGAGTCCGACTTGCAAGATGCTGGAAGATGCAACGGGCGAATGTGTGAGTGTGTGTGTGTGTGTCTTGCGCATACTCGTGTTTATCTTATTTATGCAAAGCTGTGGCAAGCAGCAGCAGCAACAATTGCAGGCAAAAGAAAGAGAGAGAGAGAGAGGGAGAATGCCAAGTGGCTTGGCAGCATCCGTCGCTCGCAAGAGCTGCTAAAAAATGAATGAATTCAATGAAATGCGGGTAAAGGTGCCCGTTTGCACCCAGCTCGAGTCGTGGCCCACTGCGGTCGATGCCAGGATGTGTGTGTGTGTGTGTGTGTGTGTGTGCGTGTGTGGCGCATCCTTAAAGAAGTCTCAGGCAATGCCACATCAAACATCTCAAACGAAATGAATAATTTATAGACGCATTTGCGGAGCGCGGCTCCAGGGGCAGCAGCATGAGATGTGAGCGGATAAGAGCGGGTTACACACACACACACACTCACACACACACATACGTGTCGCGTAAGCCGACTGCAGCCACTGACTCTAAATTGAATGAAAAAAATGTCGTCTAATGCCACGCATACACTCATGTAAACACACACACACACACACACTCGCTCACAGAATATGCAGGCATGCATGAACAAGTCAGGGCCCAACTAGCTCTAGATCCTAGCGAGTGGGTGCAGTTGCGTATATGTGTGCGTGTGTGTGTGTGTGTGTGTGTTTTTGTTTGGCAAAATAAAATACCAAACTGCATGGACTCTGCAGCATTTATTTATATTTTTTATCACAACTCCCTCAGCCAAGCCCCACTTACGCCGGCTTTTGCAACTGCAAGGTATGCACACTATAGGTAATTCGACGCACACACTCACACATTAAATGCATATATGCATACATGCATACATGCATGCAGTGGGGCAGACATATATTTATATTCATACACACACATATGTGAATATACGTACATATATGTAAGATGCACACATATTATAAATTTATTCAAATTCACTGATTCAGTGAGCTCTGTTCCGTTATTTTGTCTGGATGGAGGATTCACTGTAGTTTCATACCAACATAGTCTAAACCATTTCATATACATATTCATGCATAATAAATAGACTTTCGGCAGTACGTACAATACGATCTAGTCAATCCATCTAGGATTAACAACAAATACATGCATAAAATAAAATGAGAATATATTTATATATGTATTATTCTGCCTTTTAAGTTGTCAAAAAAGTCAGTATATTATATATAATTCCAAGTTCAAGGTTTAATAAAAATAATAAAAATCTCTGGCTTATTTATTTATTTTTATTTTATTTTTATTTTCATGCCTTCATTTTCAAATACTTTAATCTTTCCACCTGGACTCACAGCGTGTCGCCTCCCACACAGCTTCGCCTTTAAGCATACTTTTCATTCATAAAACAACAACTCTGGGCTAACTAGGCACGCAAAGTTGAGCCAAACATACACATAATGTAAATCATCAACGACACATGTCAAATTTCTGCACTGCATGTCAAGCATGTAAGAAATACATAGAGAAACTAACCTTAGGTGGCTAAAAACACTCCCGGCAAAACTTTGCTTTCGCCTCTTCCATGGCATGTGAAAAGTTTGCTCCGCTTAGCCCCGACTCCTAATGCCATCAAATTCTCAAGTGTTGTCAATTAAAACGATTTTCCAATGAACATTTTGACAGAGCATGTGGCGCTGCTTCCGCCTTCCGTCTTTCGTTTTCCTTCGTCCTTGGACTATTCGTAAAGTTTGTGCCAAAAGTTATAAAAAGATTTACTTATTTATTTTTGTATGCTTCTTATATGAAAAGTTCATCGCTTGAAATTGTTTGAAGCTGGCAAAATATTTATAGCTCATCTCAATGGATAATTCGCAGACTTGTTTGATTATTTTGATATGAAAGCAAAAATGTTTTGATACAAAGACCCCCCCACCCCTACCCAGCATATCCAAGCACTTCTCAATTTTCCCGTTAGTAGAGTTTGCGGTGTCGTCAAAGGAAAGTTTAAATAAATGACTGCCGAAAACTTTGCTAATCTGCTTTAAAAATCCCAGCAACAAGCAAAAAGCAACAAGCAACATGAAATATGAATTCAGAAATGTGAGATATGAAAATGGGAGAGACTGGCCGAGGCGACAACAGTTGACTTTGACGCGGCGGTTAAAACCCGCAAAATTCGTCAATTTAAATGGAAAAAAATATCTGCGCAAAGTTTGCGCCAGTGTGAAAAATATTAATTTAACTTTTTGCGTTAACAGAGCAATGACATTTGCCCCAAACCGCAAGGCACCCCAAAAGCTGACGCCCCGCTCCTAAGCCTTGTTTGATGATTTTTTTTCTCCTTCTTCTTCTTCTTCGTGTGTCGATTGTTGTTGTCCTTTTTGACGCCAAACGCTTGTCTATTTAGTGGGTGGCACAGCGTAGAGGGGGGTGAGGGCAGGTGGCAGCGGACAGGCGGCCTTTGAGGTTGTTGGCCATGTTGTTGGCATCATTATCGTAAATTTTTATGCTAAATACATTTTGCTGTCAGGCCCCAAAAACCGAAACAGAAACAACAAAAGCAACAGCAGCAAGACAAACCCAAAACACCAAGAGATACAAAAAATGGCGCCATTTGGAGCAGCTGGCGTCACGTGGCTGCAAATGGTCAAGCACACGCCTCCGACTGGAAGAATAACATAATCAAGGCGTTTCCCTGTCCTCCCTCCTCTCAGCGACAAATGCAAATGAACTGCTGCTGCTTAACGCTAGATCGTTTCTGCTACCAGCCCCCACACCCGCCACGCCCCACTTCCACGACACAGCGAGCCCATTTCGCACAGATTTTGTTTTAATGCTTTTCTTTGACAAGGAGGTGCTCGTTGCGGCGTATAAACAGAGATATGTCGGAGTTGAAGCGGCAAGCATTCTTCGACTCGCGCGAGACAGCGGCCGTGCAGATCCACTGGCCAAACTTGGCCATTCTGCTGGTCAGAGCGTTGTGCACATACATGGCCTTGCGCTTGGCCCTCGTGAGCAGCTTGACCGCGTCGATCTTGGGCTGTGTGTAATCGGCTCTCATCACGAACTTTTTGATCTGCCGCTGGGTGTGGGCATCGTTCTCTTTCAAGTAGGCCTTGCAGTCGACCCAGTCGTACTTGGACTCCTCCAGGTGACGGTAGCGTTGCCTGCACAATGCCTGCTCGTGCTCCACATTGAGCTTGAACGAGTTCAGCTCGTCCAGACGGCGCTGCAAGATCGCTGCCGCCTTCAGATCCCGGCAGAAACTGTTGCGCAGGTATTTCAGCGACAGGTCGATGGCCTTGCAGCTGAGCTGCGCCTTGCTCAGCTGCTGGCGCAGCTGGTGATTTTCCTGCTGCAGCTTGTATATGTGGGGATGGACCTTGCCCCGCTGCAGCTCCAGCTCCATGTTTACGCAGGAGTCTTCCGACGGACATTCCGGCATGTCCAATGCCATTTCCTCGCCGATACGATCAACAGCCTGCTTTTTCTCCAGTAGCTCGGCTTCTATCTGCTCGAGCAGCACCAGCTCCTCGGACTTTGTTGACTGGCCGCCACTTGCCTCATCCCCCTCCTCCTCCTCCCCCTCCTCTGCCTCATCATCCGCATCCTCCAGCTCATCGAGTCTGTCAATACTGTCGCAATATAGGGTCTTCGGCGGCACTGGTGGCTCAATTTTTTTGTAGGGCACTTGCTCTACTACGGAGATGTGTGTATCCTCCGGCTCACAGATGGGCAGTCCGGGCGCCCTGCAAGTGGGCAGCGATTCTGTTGACTCCCTTGTCTTTTCCATTGCGAATGAAAAAACTAGAGGTGTGACAAACAATTGTTGATTGCAAATTTAATATAGACTATTTTGCTGGAAAATCAAAAACAAACTAAGGCTATTCCAAATGAAAAATACAAACTCAAATTGTTGAACATTAAAGCAGAGTGTGTTAATCTCATTTGAGAAAGAGTCTGGGATTCGAATATAGATCAAGTTTGTTTGCTCTAATCTAAGGCATTGGAAAATGAACAAAGTTTAATTGAAGGTATTCTGCCCGCTCTTGTAGCAATTATGACTGCTGCCTTTAGAGCAGCTCGACTCATTAATTTTGATTAGGTTATGCGCAATGTATTGAAGAGCTGTCTAACAGCTGGGGCTGCTAAGGCCGGCGGCTCTGTGTTCTATGCACAATGAATGGCATTTGCAAAAGCGCTTAAGGAGCACTTAACCCAGACGTAACTAACCAATGCAAAGGCAAACACACACACGCACACACACACACACATGGGCTAAGCACCTGAGCACGCAGCAGGGGACAGAGGTGTGCTGGAGAGGGTGGCAGCATGGCAGGGCAAACACTTGGGCATGTGTGCTACGCACGGCCCTAGACATACATAGTTCCAGTTTTATTTCCAGTTCCAGATGGCGACCCAGTTGCAGTGGCAACAATTCATCTTCATAATGAAAGCCAATGCGAGCAGCAAACAAGCATAATGCGAATTTAATAGGACCTAAGTAAAAAGACAGGACAACAAATGCTGATGGGGTTTTATGATAATTAATTAAATAGGCAATAATGCAAAGAGAGAGATAGAGAGAGAGAGAGGGAGAGAGAGTAAACATTTGACCTGCAGATGCTCTGCGGTTGAAGGAGCTCGAATGTAAAGCAGACTACTGATAATTTTTATTATGGCTAGGAAAAAGCATTCAGCTGAAATCGATATAAAAAAAATCTAATTAAAGGCTGTGATTGCGTACCCACTCGCATAACCACGGCGAAATCACAATTGTCAGCGTTAAACTCATGCTCACCGACGCACACGAGTGCAAACACCTGTACACGCCAGCGCACAAACACAAATAAACACAATTTCCCATCTAGGGGCAATAATACGCAAACAAACAACAACTGCAACACAGACAAACGGGTGAAACAGGTGAAACAGACGTGCTCTGTCGATTCGCTGAAAAACTACCTAAATGCGAAGAGCGAAAAACGAAAAACGAAAAACTTTCAAAGGCAACTTGTCTATCCAGCAGCCTAACCTGACCTTACCCACGCCCCGTTCCCCTCCTCACAGGGCGGCAAATGAAACGCGCTGTTGCACACAAAAATAACAAGTTGCATTGGTCAATTCATCGAATGTCGGTCATGGCTGCCTCCTGGGCACCCACTTTCCACCAGCCTTGCATGTGCATGTGGCTGTGGGCGTGGCTGGAGCTGGAGCCACTCAGCCCAGCAGCGGACGAGCTTAGAGGCTACGCAGACTGTGCCACGGTGTAAAGTTCTAAACGCCCTGGATACATGTGGAAAGCGCTGTGGAGGAGCGCAATAAATGCGAAAAATATCCCCAGCATGCTATCACTGTGTGTGTGTATGGGATTGTGGGTGTGTGCGTGAGACAGTGCCGTACGACTGACTCGATTCGAATGAAATTAGTTTAACTTTTGTAAATATCCATAGCTAGATTTTGTGCTGTTGTGTACAAATAAAATATGTCGACAAAGGAATTTATGAATGCATATGCACATACATACATACATACATGTATGTATCTCTATCAAAATACATTGAGAATCTAATTTCAATAAATAAACAATTTTTACTTAGCCTCTTTGGCAACAAGTGGAAATGATGATGTAAACACGAAAAAAGCTGACTTTAATTTGAATTGCCCTGAGGGGCAGCTCTAGAGGGGCTTAATAGCCTCACACTGAAACAATTTAGATGAGTTTCGTGTAGAAAAAGTTATTAATTGGTTGAGTAGGATGTCACTGTATATATGCATACATCATTCCCAAAGATTTATTCATGGCTCGGAGACTTACTTAGACTCTCACTAGCTCCTGTCTTTCTAGCACGGATTATCCAATTGAATGGTGTGAAGCTTTGCTCTAACTGCTAGGTAAATTTGCCTATTTTATCTTTACTGCATATCCACGATATAATACAATATGCGCAGTAGTTCATTTCTTTTGGGTGAATACTTTTGCTGGCCACAATTGTCCGTCCATTGATCCATTGAATTATCAAAATACTGCATCTCAAGCAAAGTATATATATATATTAGGTGAATAAATATGAGGAATAGAGAAATATATACGTGTATAAATACACATATTCGTTTGGGATACTTAAGCACGCCCATCAAAATGAGGCGCGGCACACAATAAATCTTCGTCACGGTCCCCAAATTGACATTTTACAGCGGAGACCAATAGAGGACAGAGTAACTGACAATCGCGTTTTAGCCAACTGTTGTTGATGTTGTTGTTGTTGTTGTTGCAGTGGCTGTCACTGATATTGTTGTCAACAATGATGGCCCAAAGCATCAGCCACATGCGTTGCGGCAACAACTCATCCATCGTACAGCACTCATCCTTACACACACACACACACACACGTAGCCACACAAGCGCAAGTGCACATGGAAACTGTCAATCCCAGGACACTGGATATGGAGCACTGATGCTCGTTGGGCTGTTCGCCATCATTTATTGGCAAACTCCTCAACACTAGCAAAAAATTTAATATCATGCAGCATGTGCGTATGTGCATCTGTGTTTGTGTGTGGGTGTGACAGTAATAGAGTTATCCTGCTGTCGTTGACTATAGAAAGCATCGCATTATCCTCTGCTCCGGCCATAATAATTGAAATCCCCCACCAAACTACCAAACTACTGGGTGCCATCTTAACGACCCTTTGTGACGACCCACTGGCAGCGCTTTGGGGTAATCCGTCAGCCAGTCAAACGCCGGATGGCAGCGCGATGAGCATTTAAGAACCTTAATGCAAAAATGCATTACTCGTAATGCGTCCAGGGAAGGGATACAAATATTCGTGGCCCATTTGAGAAGATTCAAGAATATCTTAGAGGGAATTTAATATATTTAGCAAAGGGAATTTTTATTTTATTTTATTTATTTAAAGATATTGACAAAGCTAGAGTCAACTAAAACTAAATAACATATTATAACAATTAAATATATAAATTTGATGTTTTATTCATTTGAAGTTCAGTCATAGAAGTCAATAAATATAAATATAATAATATATTTGAAAAAATATATATTGTATATTGTTTTTATTTTAAATTTCTTATTATTATTATTATTATTATTATTATTATTATTGCTATTATTTTTCTTAAAAAAAAAAAAGTTTCTATTAGCCTGTGTGAAGACGTGTGTAAAGCTGTGTAAATTAATCCAATTGCGGGTATATAGATGTATATTTCTCTAGTTAAAATTATATCGTAATTTAGAACAAAGTAATCACATAGAAAACTATTATATACAGTTTTCCAAAAAAAGTAAATAAAAATAAAAATAATACAACAAAAACTATGAAAAATCTTGCGCCATGTATTTTGGGAAGGTTTGGTTATTTCATAGTGTCTTACTAATTTTGTTGGTATTGTAGCATATAAATGTAATTGTTTATCTATAAATGGCATTTCTGAACCGCCAAATTTTCACAGTTGAGTATCCAATCCAACGAGCAATTCAGACTCGCTTTCCTGGAATCTATTAATTCTTACCGCGATTTACACGGAAGTCCACGCCTCATTCTTGATAAAGAGTTCTGCAAATTGGCTCAGAGGGAAGCTATTGTACGTTATTTTTTATTGTTTATAACTTTGATAGACGATCTACGATATATTTCCAGCGCTTATGCCAGCCGAGAGAACCACGCTCAATACCTTTTGATGAACCTCAATCATTTTCAAATCTCACATGTCATGCACTGAAACCCTTGAAGTGTATACACGATTGGTACAACGAGGGGGACAATTACGACTACGATAAGTATAGTCCCTCGCGCTTCACTCTTATGATTTGGAAATCGTCAAAGTACATTGGTATTGGGTTTTGCTCAGAGTATGTATGGCAGATGGCAGACTTTATATAGGAAACGCAAAAAATAGCTCTCATTTCAGTTTAGAAGATGTATATTACGTAGTTGTCAAAATCTACCCCCGTGGCAATGAGATTGGACAATTCAGAGAAAATATTGGACAGCCAATTAGGTATGTTTGATCTGATTATCTTATTCAGCAAGTATATTTTCTTATAACCATTTTAAATCCTCAGCCAATGTTCAATTCTAACTCCCAACTGTATTCTCGCAGCTATTTCCCTTCTAATTTTACTGGCTGTTAGAGTGTCTATTTTTAACCAATAATAACCGGCAGCAATTATTAAGAGAACCATGGAACTGAAGTTTTCTTAAAGCTTTCTATATGTCTTGGTTCAGTACAGAATTTACTTCGCTAAACAAAATCTCTTTTGCAACGTAAATCAAGTGCACTACCGACTGCAGATACTCATTCCTGGTCAACACACAAAATCGTTTGACTTTCGTATTTCTTACACTATTTCCGACCAATAAATGAATAGAATGGATGACTGAACTTGAATGTTTGGCAAGTGTTAAATGGCTGGAAATATACCAAATAAGACCGAGTTGAGAACTCAAATATTACATCTTTAGCCAATAATGCTGTCATCGATTTGATTTCGATAGGTAAATTATATATTACGGGAGAGAGAAACAGAATAAATTTATATGACTAATGACAAAACATAATCAGATATATACAATATATACAGAGAGAGTCGAAGAGAAAGATCGTGTGTGAGAGAGAGACACAGAAGGTGAAACAGAACAAGTTAACATTACCATTATATTTCAGAAATGTCTTCAATTTAGAGCAGAGTAATATGCCAAAGAGTTTAATACTCTTATGAGGTTTCTCCTTCTTCGGTTTCTCATTTTTTTTTCTTTTTATTTATTTTTGACTATGTTTTTTGCTTGCCGGTGAGTACCAAAAGATCTCGACTGTGGGTATCTATCCAAATGTGCTGCTAATGATGATAGCTAGCAATGTGCGAGGGGTGCAAAGGATGCAAAGGGTGCAAAAGGGGGCTGTTGGGATGGAGCAAATTTAAATAAGCTTGACACACAGCCCTGTGGGGTTGGTGCCTTGGGTTAATTTGAAAACGTGCGATAAGAGAATTCAATTTTTTTCCATTCACCTTCTGTTGTGCTGTCAATGTATTGTAATGCATGCATATGTGTGCGTGTGCGTGTGTATGCCTGTGCTTATTTACAAGTAGTTTGCTTTTGCTGGCTTTAACATGGTTTTCCTTACTGTTTAGCAATCAGCGCCAGGCAAAGAACGAATTCCCCGTTGGATGCAGAGCCTTAACCTTTCAATGTTGTTTGTTCTTATTGTTGTTGTAGTTTTTTTTTTTTTTTTCCTTTCTTCAAAACAAGTGCTATTTACAGCAAAGAGACAGAAGGTAGAGTACAAAAAAAAAAGAATACTACAAGAGTCTGTTCTGGCTCAGCTAGACGCTGGAGACCTGCTTGAACCAGCTGCTGGCAGCAGCACATTAAGTCCTTAAGCACACATTATTATTCAATCAGATATGAAGTTTTATTTATTTATTTTTGTTTCCTTTTTCACCTCTGGTAGACACTTTTTTGTTCACCATTTGCATTTGCTGTTGCGAACACACACACACATCTAGATATATATAGGGGTGTGATATGTGAATTGCGTTTGCCTTTTGCTGCTGCGCAGTGCCTAATGACATTCAAATTGCTTAAGCTTTAGTGGAAATGTAATGTGCTATTAAAGCAGAGGTATGTCACAGCTTTAGCAATAGATGAGAGGAATTTATTTAGATATGATAGCCCTTTAAAGTAAAGCTCACTGCTGTAAACATAATTTCATATTCAAACTTTGATCGAGTGCAACTAACTTGTCTACCAAATTCATTTTGTTGGCAAGCAGGGGCTCCTTCGCTCATCTCCACGCCCGCTGCCATCTACATGCTGATCAGATTTGTCAACGTCATCGTCACTTCATCTTGGCTGTGGCGACACAGTTGCGCGGCAGTTCGTCAAGTATTTATAAGTTCAACTTGGTCATCAAATTTATGTGCATCGTAAAGGCGCCAAATCGAGGCGAGGGCACTGACAAAATGTTATGAAATCAAATTTGCACACAAAGCGTCCCTAATGACGCGGCTGGCGACAAGAACTGAAGCGCATTTTCCGCTAGCCACCGACCCCAACCCCGCACACACACTTTAGGCCCCCTCGTTCCGTCTCTGGCCTGTGAAAATTGTTTAATAACACGAGTTCTTAATTACGAGCATCGCTGGCACAGCTCGGTACTTATATTGTAACGGCTTTGACCTAATTGAGTAATAATTAAAATGAAGTACATACCAAATTATTATTCATTATACAAACGAGAAAGACATCGACATTGGCATGCAGAGCGAAAAAGATCTGAGCTCAATGCATTTTGGTCTCAAGTGTTATGCAACAGTGAACGGAAAGACTCATTGGGACGTAAATAAACTAAACATAATTCTACTACTATGAAAATGGAAAACCATAATTAAAACATAAAGTTTGTATTTTAATTTTATTCATTAATTTACTATTAATAAATATATAAGCTTATGCAATGGAGTGGAATAATTGAGAATACACGCAAATATATGCACGCATGCATAGATAGACAGTGATGCGCATCAGTTTATGCATAGAAACATATTTCACCATAAATTATTGCCAGTTGTAGTGCATAAACTGTCGCATAAAGCTGGCAGTTGCTAGAGAAAAGAGAGAAAATAACAGAGACAAAACACGTTATTCATCGCTAAAGCAACTGCACAAACGCGGGATAAAACGGCAGTAGACATTGCATCAACAGCAGCAGCAACAGCAACAGCAGCAGCAACAGCAGCAATAGCAGCAATGACGACAGACGTGACTGCGTGTAGATGAATGCACGGGGCGTATGCGCAGTGCGATATGCAACAAATTGCTAAACAAATCAAATTTATTGCTAGAACTGCGCACGCGAACGAGCAACAGCAGCAGCAACAACAACAATTATACGCATGTAAAACGTCACTGAGATAGCACAAATTAATATGAGCCGACATTTTTTCAAGCCTCAGGACTAGCTGCGTTGCTTATTTGTTGTTGCTGCTGCTGCCGCTATCAGAGTTTGTATAACTTCATTTGGTTTGTTTGTTTGCCGGCACTGCTGTGAGCCCTGGGCCCATTTACTTTTTGTTCAACCGTATTCGTACACACGCGCAGACACACATACACACACACACACACACAGCACACTCACTCTCTCTCTCTCTCTCTCTCAAACAGACAAACAGCCACACAGCCATGTAGAATGGGGGACTGAGGGAGTATTGCGGCCCAGCAACGTCCGCACAGTCTGCATAACAACATGGCGCTCGGTCAGAGCGGAAGTCCGAGTTGTTCGGCGTTAAATTTATGCCCAACTGCGATTCTACGCCAATGCCACCCAAGCGCCACAATGGGCTTTGTGTTCTGATTTTGAATCAAATAAATTTGTTTGCATTATGAAACAACATTGACAAATATTAATTAACAAGTGAAATCGAGTAAAATCGCGATCTGGCAACGCTGCTAAAAAGCGACAACAGACCGCTGTTAAGTGACTCTGCAGATCAGCTGTAAGTTAGCATTGGCAAGTTCTGTACGTGCACGATTGTGTCTTTTAACAGTGCTGTACGAGTAACAGAGCTCAGTTGCTCCTCATGTTACAAAGGCTCACGCATTTTCACACAGGCACACACACACACAATTACACCGATAGATATTTTGAGAGCAAGTTTTCAGTTTTATCAGCTCGATTGTTGCCCATTGTTGCCACTAAATTGTTGTTGTTGTTATTGTTTTTTGTAGCTGCTGCTGCGGCAGTTGTTGATTTTTATTTTCGCAATTAGGAAGTTGTTTTTATTATTATTTTGTTTTATTTTTTACAGTCAAACAAACTAAACACGCACACACAGCAAACAAGCAGCGATGGCAATAGTAGCTACGCCCCTCGGCCACTCCCCCTTGCAGTCATATGACCACGCAGACACTTATTCATCAGCCGGAAGTTTGCTTGCCACTCCCATTGTTGTTGTTGCTGTTGCTGTTGCTGTTGTTGTTGTTGGTGCTGCTGCCGTCAAGCAGGACTTGTTAGTTGTTCGTGGGTGTTTGCCGCTCATGCAAATTGCACGAGTAAGAAAATAAAATAAGGCAAGAAGAAAGAAAGCAAAAAAATAAAACAAACAGCTAGAAAAAGAGCTAGCTAGAAAAGCGGAGGGGCAAGTGCGGAGAGTAGCGTGAAAAGTTGCACAAACTCTATATATTTTTTGAATTTATATTTAACTGTATTACATGGCGCACCCGCAGCAGTAACTCTTGCCAGACCCCCGCCATCGGCCAGCCAAGGGCTGGCAACGGAATCGGAAGTTATAGTTATGCCGCTCGCGCGGGCGCACTCTGAATTATTTTGCAGGCAACAACAGTGCGACAAGCAACAAAAGTTTATTTAAAAGTTTTGCGGTTAAGCTTGTTACTTGCCAGCTACTTTTAGCGCGTGGAAATGCGCTCGGCTGGGCTTCAGTTGGCGCAAAATGTTTAAGCTGTAGTTTCGGTTAAGGAGCAAACGGTCATAAACATCGGAGCTGGAGCTGACGACGGAGCTGACGATGGGGCTGAAATCGGAGCAGCGCGTGTCGCCCATTGGAGACTATTAAAATTATACGGGCCTGGCCCTCGATGCCGTAAATACCAAGAAGTTGCAGCATCTTAATCAGCAGCAGATTAACTAACTTTATACAGCTTCTTAAATTTTCAAAATTCCTACGGCGCCAGCAGCAGCAACAGCAGTAGCAGCTTCAGCCGAGCCACCGAGTGGCACTTCTCTGCTAGGGGTGCGCCCCTACATTGGCATCATAAAAATTTTCAATTTCATTTGCGTTGCACAAAGACGTGCGTTGCGCTGTCCAACAAAGCGATAGACTGGGCTAGGGGCGTGGCCCAGCCCAGAGCACAGAGCATTGGGCACTGAGCACAGGATGCTGCAGGATGCTGCTGGCATATCGCTGCTGAGCACCTTTCAGCGACACAAGAGCCAATAAAAGTGTCAGAGCGGGCCAGCTGACAAAGCGCTGCCTGCTTTGTATTTATGATGAGCGGTTGGTCAGGCCAGGCCAGGCCAGGCCAGGCCAGGTCAGGGGGCTGGCAGTCGCCATGACTGGGCGCTGGTGCGGGTGACTTGTCGAACAGCGACAAAGCGCCGTCCGCTGCCTGCCTCCTATTGCCGTACGGTGCGGGTCAAACAGCACAGTTGGATGCCTTCAATTTGAAATTGGAGCAGAACAGAGCATGGTTCCAGAATTGATGGAATTCCTATAAATTGCACCTTCCTGCTGCAGAGCGCAGCAGCAGCGGAGGCAGCAGCAGCAACAGCCATGCACAGCTGGCCATTTGAATTTTGAACTGGATATAAGAGCATCGAGACATGTATGTATGTATGTATGTATGTATGTATGTATGTATGTATGTATGTATGTCTGCTGCGCTTAGTTCTTGGCTCTGGCATTGCGCATATAAATTATGGCCTAATGCGAGTCGAAGCTTCTTCTTGGCACAGCCATTTGTGGTCGCAGGATTTTTTTGCTGCCACAAATTTGATGAATAAGAGTATACAAACAAATTAAAATACAATTTAATCTGATTTTTAATTTTTTTTTTATTTATTTGCAAAGTATCACAAAAATAGTTATTAAAAAATAAAAAAAGAGAAATATTTGAAGCCAAACATTATAGAATGGCACCAATTAGTTTTATATCTATACTAAATATTATTATGCAAGTTGCGCTATAATATTTTGCGCCAGCTATAAACACTTAATTTTAAGATCTGCACGAAAGAAAACATAAAGTTAATATCCAAATGGAGCGCAGCCACAGCAAAATAAGCTAACTTTGCGATATTCTTATTGCAGAGCAAAGAGATAGAGATAGAGGGGGAGTGAGAGAGAGACAGAGACAGAGACGGGCAAGCGGATGCTTGCAAAGTTAGGCTAGAGCCAACCGGAAATGCATCAGTGTCAGATTTTGGCGACTTGCGCCCAATGCAATTTCGTTAAGAACTGCGCAAAGTTGTTAAATTTTACGATTTAATTGCGAAAACTATTAAAAATTACGTCTCTTTCAGCGGCAACGTTTGTTGCTGTCGTTACTGCTGCTGCTCCTATTGTTGTTGTTGTTGTTGTTTCAGCTGTTGTTACAGCGAAACGTTGCTGAAGTTTTAAGTACCAAAAATGATGCGCTTAATGATGCCGCGTGCCGCATGCCGCATGCCACATGCCGCAATCGCACCAATACACAGCGCACAGCAGCAGCCCGCGACTCGGAGCTCGGAGCTCCGCTTTGTGCCACTGGCAGCCTGAAGCATCCCCTCATATGCAGTGCCACAAATTTGTTGCTGTGCCTTGGCTTCTTGGCATATCTGTCTGGCACATTTCGTATATGTTGCAGCCAGCGCCTTGTCAATTTTTCTGCGGTCTCTCGTAAATATAATTTGAGTTGAAACAGTTTATAAAAGTTGCTGCAATTGATGTGCATGTGGAGCGAGGTGCTCCCAAATTGTTGCAATTTGTGCGGCCCCCCACCAGCCCAGCTCGCCTGCCCATTTAATGATCTTTTAACAGCCCCAACTTATGCGAGCCAGCCCAAGTACACACAAGCACACCCTCACACACATGCTCGCTCACACACGGACAGCCAACAAACTTAATAAATGAAGAGTTTACTTAGGAGCATTTATTTATATATGTATGTCGGGATAAATGGGAATAATTATTTATATTAAAATTAAATAAATATTAAATATGAAAAAAAAAAAAACAAAAAGAGATTTATGTATTTTCTTAACAACTCTTAAAAATAAAAAATATGCAAAGGATAAATAAATAAATATGCTTAACATTTCTGTCTATCTATTCGCAATCTGTTTATATCATGTGTTGAGTGAATATGAAATTTAGCTTATCTCGTGGGTAATTAGAATATGATTAGGAGCCGTGCCCACAGTCACTTAATCATGGAGATTGAATTTTGGTTAACAATGTGGCTGGCACAGCCTGCGACGCAGTTCCGCATAGCAGGTGCCGCTGGACATGGACTGCTGATGCTGCGGCTGCTGCTGCTGTGGTTGCTGCTGTGGTTGCTGCTTGGTGATGCCACATGCAACTGTTATCAACAATTAATTAAATGAGAGCTGATCATTAGGCCACGATTTGTGGGGCGTTTCCGTTTCCGCTTGAAGCTGGCCACACATTAAGTGATACGCTACATTCATGCAGCCGGTACATGCTGCTGAGCGGGTGACGGCGGGTGGAGTCGAGTTGTCGGAGTGGCTGTGGGAATTGTGAGCAGTCAGAGCCGTCGGAGGCCTGGGCAGCCCTTTGGGGCAGCCGCACATTATGGTCGGGCAATCAGCAAACACACACACACAGACATGCACACATGCACACACGCACCCGCTGAGTCCCTGCACGGCATTGTTGCGATTGCCAGTGGCTAGCAGTTGTTGTTGTTGCTGTTGTTGCTGATGCTGTTGCGCCTCTTGATGCCAATGCCATATAATCTTCATTGTTGTTGTTGTTTTGTGCAGTGATTTGTTGGCATCGTTACTGTTGTCGCTTTCAGCAAACTGTGCATAAATCGTGTACACCTACATTTCGTTGCGATAAATCTGTAATGACCCACCACCCCACCCGTCTGCTCCGTCCCGCTCCGACTCGCCAGATATGAGCACTCGCATTCAAATGCTGATGCTTCCATGGACACCAACAGACCACAAACACACTCACACACCGAGACACATCCCCACCCATACAAAGTTAATTTACATGTGCTTGAATGTGCGTAATTATTGTTTATCTACAATGCGTAATATGAGACGCATGAGTACATTATTATAATAAAGCATAAAGCACCGTATAAGAGGGTTTTATTTTTGCCTTTGTCTGTACTTTGCTAAGCCAAGTGACTGAATATAAATGGTATAAATATATCACTTGTCGCATAAAGAGCTATTAATCAGTGTTTGTTTATAAATAAGAGAAATACGACAAACAAGAACAAATACTCAAAATTTCATTATGTTGTAATGCTATTTGTGGGATCTTAACTTTCCCAACTCGTTATCAAAGTAATAATGAATGATCCTGGATACATATATAAGAGAACCTTTCTCGTTTTTCCTCCATTTCTATTGATAATGAATACAACACAATTTAATAATTACGCGCAATTTAATAATTATTCCCATCATTTGCATACTTCATTTGCGTTGAGGTCCTTTTCCGTTTCTTTAATGAGCCAGAGATTTGTTTGCAGCATCGCGACGAATTCAATTCAATATGCTCCTGCTCCAGCACAATGGGATAATTAAAATGCGTAACGCACGTAGACGGGAAAGCGCAAAGCGCGCTCGTCGTCATGTGGAGCCAAAGCGAACCGCGCCGCTGAGAGCCTGGATAGTGGCCAATCGATATGGGCAATGTCATTACATAGCAATTATCATCTGCAATAAAACCGGCCACAACTCAAAATTTAATTCAGGCCTTGCAGCATGTAATTGTTAAGTTTCATTACGGTTGCACAGCGCGGCGGGTCGGTAACTCGGTAACTCGGTATCTCGTGGTCGCGGGGTCGCGGAGTCTCGGGGCCTCTTTGGTCAACAGCAAAAGCTGAAAAATTGCAGATATTGTGTACGGCCGTGCACGGCATATTTGTCCGGGCCGGCAATTACGCTCTGCCTGCACACACAGACACACATCAATTAATTACTTTTATGATTTCATAAAGCCCTCAATAACCCCCACTCGAGGGCTCACGACCATCGGCCATTGGTTCTTGTAATGACAGACGCAAATATTTGGTTCAACCTCGATCGCAAGTCAAGCATTATTTCGTGCGATATACATACATATATGTACATATTCGTATTTATGTATATTCCAACAGCTGCAGCTGCTATGATCTGAAGACCCCTCGAAGTCTTTTATGCACTTGACTTTTAAGCAATAGCGAATTGCGAATTCTTGGGATATTTATAGAAATATTTGCATTTTACTTATTTCAGATAACAAAGTTAGAATCAAACTAAAGTCGACTGACAACTTTTCTTTCATTTTGGTCATTCTTCAGTCGTTCATTTATATATCTATACTGTCCATGGGTTTATTTCTCTATTTATTAGACACGCAATGTCCCACCATTGCATTTGCAATATGTGACTGCACATTAAGTTAAAAGGGAAATTTATAAGAACTACGCACAGAGTGCCAAATCTTTGTGTATCTCGGTTCGCCGAGGCGCACTTTATGATACTGCGCACAGCTGAATGCCCTCTACACACACACACGCACACACACACACACACACGCACACACACACATCACACCCCCACTTGCACACAACAAAGGACGACAGCTTTATCTGCGGCTAAAGTGGCTGATATTTTGGTGGAAGCTGCACAGCTGACACACAGCTTCCGCGCCGCCTGGCCTGCACTGTACATCCATTCCGCCCATGCAGCTGCCTGCCGCCAGTGACCCTGGCAAGGCTCAACGCGGCTGATCGGAACGCTTTTCGTCGTCATCAGCGGTCGCAGAGCAGACCTCCGACGCATCGCCTCCATTGTCGTTAGTCCTGCGCTCTTATCGCTGAGACGCTTGCAAGCCGCTGCTGACGCTAAATAATCCTTTCCATACGACACTGACAGCTCTACTGCCAGCGCCGGCGACCAGCTGAACTCCAAAAATAGCAGAAAAGAAAAAAGAAACACCCAAAAAAAAAACAACAAAATCATGGCAGACGAGCTGAGGAGACAACGCGGTTGCTGGAGCCATAGCAGGAGCCATAGCTGGAGCCATAGCTGGAGCCATAGCCGGAGCCAGATGAAACGAGTGCCGAGCGCGCTGTAAAATCCAAGTTAGTGCGCATAAATCAAGCCTTTAAAACGTGCCTCGCAACCGAAATGTCCTCGAAGGATGCACATGGTAGCGCCTCCACACACACACACCATCGACATCGATGCTGTTGCCCCAGAAATTGTGTTCCCACAGTTTTCCGTATGCAATTTTATGCAACTGTGGCACATCCCAACCACCAACTCTCAGCTCCCAGCTCCCATCTCTCAGCTCTCTACTTTCAGCTGCTCTTGCTGCCCAGCTTTCCTCCTAGACCTCTTCCTCCTTTCGATTTCCCGCTACAGCTGCTTTTCCTTGTCTGCAAACTGTTTACAACTGCATACGATTTATAATCTTGAAAAATTTACATTTATTTATTCAGCACTTAACAATAACCGCGCCAGAAATCACAGCAGCTCCCCCAGCACCACCGCGCCCAGCAGCCTCGTCCTGGCAACCACATTGCGGCCTGACAATCATTATAAAGATAAACAGTTATTTAGGTCATGCTTACGTACAACTGACACCCACGGAAATAGAAAGTTAAATGCGAAAGCAGCTCTAGGCGAAACTGAAACCTAACACCGACTTCAGATATATTATTTATAGGGCGACAGTAAAGGCGGAAAATTGAGAAGTAGCATTATATTTAATGGAAGGAGAACCATAATGCAGTTAGAGTTTACTATTTATTTATATGAAATTTAAAATTTATGAGGATTGACACATATTAAATTAAAATAAATATCTACTTTATTAAATACTATATTATGTTGAATAAATGTATGTGCATCTACATATAAGCTGAAGACAAATCCTAGACAATGTTTACTGCAGCTCTTGGGCCTTGAGCACAGCTCCTGAAATTGAATTCTAAGACCCGAAAATCAGCCACACATTTTCCTTAGCAATATTTAATTGAAATAAAAACACACAAGCCGGAACGTGCAATTCTTTATTGGGAATTAAATTTCAATTAAATTGCGAGTTCGGAATTGTGCAGGCCACAAATTGATACAAGAGAAGCTTGTTTAAGCAAAATCAAATAATAATATAATCAACAAGAGAGGCAGAGCAAAGGAAAAAAAAAAAATACGAAAAGAAATTGAGTTAAATGCATAAACACAGATTTTAATCCCATATAATTGAAATTTATTGAAAACCGCTTGAAATAGAAAGCAAAAAATACAAAAATATTTATTGACGAGGGGTAAAAATATTTTGATTGCTAATGGAACTTAATAATGATGAAAATGTTGATCATAACTTGATTTAACAAAGCATCAACTTATACACTTTAAATAAATGTAAAAATAATCGTAATATGCAACAAGGCTGAAATAGAATGTGTCCTTAAATTAGTTCGAGCCAAGTGATGCGATGGCAAGTGAGTTGCATGCGGCATGCAGAAGCAGCTGCCAATCCATTCTCACACCCGCCTAGTTACGAATGCCAAACATGCAACAGAGACCAAGTGTGCTGCTGCTGCTGCTGCTGTTCATAATAACTGAGAGAAGCTCTTCACACGTCAATCTTGAAATGCAACAAGAAGACGGCAAGTGAAAAAACTGATATATAGCTGTTGGAAAATTGTTGAAAAATCTTGACTAAGCTTCAGTTTTTGAAGCACTTTGCCTGCCGTTCGTTGTCTGTCGTCGTCTGTCTGTTTGTCTGGCAAATGCCCAACAAAATGATTGCAGTAGTGAAATTGTGTTGTTTTCCACTCTGTTTCCTTGCTTCTCCCTGCCAGTTGATTGCTATGCCAATGTGCGTGTGTGTGTGTGTAAGAGCACTCTAACAATGGTGTGCATGTGTCTCTGAATGTCGACTCTCACGAAGTTTACTACGCTTAAAAATTCCATGTCGAAAGTGAAACAAATGAAAGTCGTGCGAACGAATAAATTAAAACCAGTTCCTTTGACCAGAGTGAGGAGCCAGAGCGAAGTGAGGAGCTGCGTGCATTATAAATATTCATTAATGCACCAGTTGCATTTGCAGCATAGATACAGATGCATATACTACAATATACATGTATGTATATACATGTATAAGTAAATTTATATGTGCCAGTGGAGTACTACGCATCGCAACTCCCTAAATACATACCTTAATGGCATTCAAGCTGTAGATATGCAAATAGTCTTTAAGGTGCCTTGAAAATAAGGCATTATATGAGCTGCCTGCCCATTGTTGATTGAACGATAATGCAGCTGAGATACATATATAGTAAATAATTAATGACGTAGGAAAGAGAATGCCAGAGCAGGCGTGGCATTATTTCTGATGTTTGCTAATTGAATACCTTAAACGCGTCAAAGTCTCCCACATATAGTTCGCATAATATATGTAACTTGTGCAATATAAATCAAATGGAATCCCTACAAATTAGCTACACATTATAAAGTTCTGCGGCAGTCGAGCAGCTGCTGGCCTTGGCCACAGCAAAGGCGACCCAGCACAGGTGAGCTGCTGCATAAAATATGAAAAATTAATTAAAAGTTTTATCCAAAGCGCAAAACAAAGACGAACAGAGACACAAGCCAAAAAAAAAAAGAAGAAAATAAAATAAAGTAAAATAAAATAAAAAGAAAGTTGATTATGATGATGACGCGAGCGAGAAGATGGAGAAGGTGCCAAAGCTAAATTGAGACAGTTACCAGCTGTGAGGGCTGCGGGCCAAAAGTGTGCGCCAGACGTGGCTGTCATTAATCCATCTGCGTCCAGTGGCAGAAGCCGCTCCGGCTGCAGCAGCCGCACGCAGAGGGAGAGTGTGTGTGAGAGAGAGAGAGAGATATAGAGAATGGGAGTTCATAACGCGACTGTAAAACGCAGCAGGATATCGCTACAACAGACAATTTCCGCTAACTTAAACTTGAAGGCATCTCCTCAGAGCACACTCAGAGCCTCAGCTACGGCCTGCTCCTTGGTGGCAGGGCCCAGCCACCCACCCACGTATCCGGCGGCTTTGCCAAGTTTCTGCTTCGCTGGATTTCAATGCTGACACCAGAGACACTGAAGCACCGAGCCGCACCGCCCCACCGAAAAGGACACCGGCGACGCACTGGCCCCAGTCGCGTGCGTTTGACCAAACACCCGGCGTACGGCCGAGCGGACGCAGAGGCTGAAGCCAAAGCCTGGCCGAGCACCAAAAGCCAAGCTGCGAGCAAAAAATTAAATTATTAAATCATCACCAGATGTCCGTTGAGTATAGAAACCTCAAAGGAATCTGTTGCCGGCACGCGAGGTGGTCAGTGTACACTAAGCTGCAAAATCTAAAAGCCAAAATCAAAAAATATAAAAGAGAAAAACAAAATTTGAGGACCTATGTAATTTCCGGTCTGTTCACGTGCAGAACGTGCAACATGATGCTGCAGAGCCCAATGGCATTGAGGCTTGCAGTTGATTTAATTAAAATGCTAATTTCAGATAGCAACTCCAGGCCTGACCAGAAAACCTAATAAGGGCACCAAAGCTTTGGTTACACAGAAGGAAGTGTGTGACGCTGCTATTAGAGAATAACTCGTTACTGCTCCTCTCCTTGCCAGCTGTGAATGATGTGTAAAGCACACAGGTTTACATATTTGTTTAATGCCCCAACAACTGCCCCAGGCAGAGCCCAGCGATCTTCAGAGTTGCCAAGTGGCTCGCTCTGCGAGAGGGCTTTTAAGGCACTGACAGCAACTTAACAAATAATATCTTTTTGCTGGGCATGCAAATTCAGGGTCGAGTTGTAGCCACTCGCTAATAGGCTGCCACTTGCCACGTGCCCCCTTTCAGGGCAGAGTCCATTTTCCTTTTGATACTTCGTTTTTTTTCGCATCCGTTCTTTTTTTACGCCTCTTGTGCAGTCGAAATGCGAGGCAGACTACTTCATGTGGATGACCACGGAAATTAAATGAAATCTTTTTTCTCTCCTTTCCTTTTTTTGCCGTACTGTGAACGTGAAGGGCTTTCCAGCCAATGAAGTTGAATAAGGGTTATACCCTACCAATTGACGTGGGGCTTGATTTGAGGCCGCATTAAATGAACTACACAAATAAAATTCATATAAATATGGAATAAATATGTCAAATGAACTATTCAAAAAGTTTGTTCATTAATCAAGTATATTTTCAATACATTTATTTATTTACTACGAAGCTTTTTCCCATCAAATCATTCTTATACTGTTTATAATAGTTGATTCTTATCTCATATATATGCTTAAGCTTTATAGGGTATCTCTGAAGCGATACAATCTGATTCTTACGATCTGAAAACGTTTAAAAGCCGTGGGAAAAATATAATAAAATATAAACAAACTTTGCTGCTGAATGAAACTTTATGCGCGCCAAGCAAGCTGCAACAGAGGGTACCTAGGGGATATATATATGTATATGTATGTGTATATAGGGTAGAGAGGGGGGCAGGGCTATATCTGGGTTCACAGCACTTGCAATTGTTGCAAGTAATATGGCCATTTGTTGTTGTTGCTATGGTTTTACCTTTAGCTGATTTTAAAACGAAACGCGCACACACGTTAGTCTGTGTATGTGGAATGTGTGTGTGTATAAGTATGTGTGTGTGTGTGTGTCTACGAAGAGGTTTAGTTTTGGCATTTGCTGCTGCTCATGGCTGATTTATGCCTGCAAAGTGCAGCAACAACAATTGAGGGCATACAAAAAGTACATATAGAGAAAAGTGCAGCCAAGACAAAATACGAAAGTGTTTGCCATGGCCACGCCCCTGACGCTAACTGCCCCTAGGCGTTGCACCTAAGTGGTTTATACTTTGCGAGATTTTAGCCGAAATACCAATAAATTTTAACTCGTTCGCTGTATAAGTGGGCAAATACAAGCTTCCGCCTCTGCAGCCAGCCTCATCTCAGCTCCATCGACAGTCACCCTACCTCTCTCCTCTGCTCTAGCCACACTCGGCTCTGCTTGCATTCCGTGTTTTTCTGCGCCACTTGTAAAACTTTGAAAACTGTTGTCTAAAAACTTTTTGTGTGGTTGCCTTTCGGTTTTTCGCTTAGTTCAACGCACAAATTATTTGCAAACGTAAGTCTCAGAGTCTGGCTAGAGGTAACATATTAAAGGCACCCGAGCACCAACAACTGAGCATTAATATTAATATAAAAATAAAAAAAAATAACTAAAACTATCGCAAATTTATTCTCGCATACGCCAACTTCATGCAGCTTGCTTAAAATTCTAAATTAATTGAAGGCTAATTGCCAGCTCACCTGCAGCTGCTGTGAATATTTTCCAATTTGGAAAACTACTTTTAAGTTTGTATCAAAAGTTTGCCCAACTATCGAGAAAATTAGTTTGTACTCCAAAAAGAGCTGAGCTAGTCGTAGAGCATAAAATTAGAATACTGCATTCCGATAATAAATGCAGTTTCTGTAAGATATAACTAGAAGCAAATAGAAGAAGTGTGGATTGAGACAAAACTCTTAGGTACATATTTTATTTATTTATTTTATTTTATTTTATTTTATTTTATATTATTTTATATAATTATTTTTTTGTTTTAATAATTTATTTATTTATTTTTTATTTTTTTTTATTTTTATTTATTTTATTAATTTTTTATTTTATTTTTTTGTTTTATTTCTTTATTTGTATTTATTTTTATTTTTTTTTTTTTTTAATAAGTGAAATTGTACTTGGGCAACTAATAAAAGACTAACAAAAGCTGTCATTGTCAAGTTTCTTTTAAGGACTGGCACACATTTAAAATTACATCAATTTTCCACTTACTTTGCCCTAAGCACTTGGTATACTAATTCCAAAAACTGATTTGTTAACCGCAACCTGACAATCACTGCTGCGGTCGGCGCGAGACAAAGAAGAAAACCCCCATAAAAATGAATAAAAAAAGAAAGAAGGAGAGAGAGAAAGAAAAGAAACTGGGCTGGCTGGGTTGAGTAGAGTAATCCCTGGTAATTATACCCAAATCGCTTAATTTTGCAAATCCACCGCGATAATTAACTAAAAGTGTCATTAAGTTTTAAGCAGAAACTGAAATGAGCAACAACTTGGACTCCGTCAACAATAACAGGCTACGTAATTGCTTTGTCGGACCCGTTCGGCGGGGCCCGCAAAAGCCGGCTGAAGCAAAGAGGATGCGAGAAAATGAAAATACAGCAGCCGAGCAGCGGCGATGTCCACACCGAAGCGCCGCCCTGGCGCACCCAGAGGAGCAACAATGCCGGCGACTTACACTAAACATCCATTTGGGTATTAGCTGACGAGGCGGAAGCCGCACAAAGCGCGCTACCATTTGCGCCCAGGAGTATTTCAGCCAGTGGTACATCGCCTCGCAGCTCATCCGTTCGCGCCCAGTCCCCGGGCGACTGCTGGACATGCCGCACATGAGAGGGCGTGTCTCTCGCGGCTCGCTTCCTCTGCTGCTGCTGCTGCTGGGGGTCGACTGCAAGCGAAATGACCACACTAAGTGCAGGTTTACACTGGCCAATGATTATGGGGGCGATGACGATCCTTATTACAGACCGCGCTAATTCCCAATGGTTACTGTCCCCAACAATGTTGGCGCCGACCCAGGGACATGGCGCAGTGCTGCAGTGGACAGAGCAACGTTGGGTTAACTGCAGAAGCGCATGTTAAACAAAAAGAGAAAAGACTGTGAGCAAGCGAAATGAGAAATGAGAACTAAGAAGTGCCAGCAGCAAAAACGGAAGCTGAAACAACTAAACAAGGAAGCCAAGGAAAGTGAGCAAAAGAAAAATATCTCAAATTTGTTGCTTGTTGTCCTCAACTGTGTCAATTTTAGCTCTATTTTTCTCCCTCTGCCTCTCGTTTCCTTCCTCTCATCAGAATACGCTTAGTGCATTGCCATTGCCCAGTTAGAGGGATACACAAACAAAACAATCAGAAGCTTAAAAATATTTTCTCTTGCAATGGATACCCTAATCTCTCTAAATCGAATGGAATTGATCGACTAATTATGGTATAAAAGTTATCCACAAGCGTAAAAATATTTGCCTAGAAAAAAAAATTCAAATTATGATAATAAAGAAATTCATTAAAAAATTTAAGAAACTCAAAATAAATGTATACAAATGATTTTTTAATAAAATTAAATAATATATGTCAAAGAAAATTTAAATTTAGTTAATTAACAGAGATTGAATTGTATTGCAATGAATTCACATAAATTGAACCGAGTCAAACAAATGCCAATGAAAATATATGTATATAATTATTATAAAATAAAAGACAATTATTTAATTTTATTCATAGTGAAACGTGACCCATTTTGAATGCAGAGTCGCAGCAATTACGTTCCGTTATTTATATTTTTATTTCGCTTTTCTTTGCGTTTGCTCGAGCTCCTTGTTGTGGTAGACTCTTTAATGCCTTCTTTGTAGCTGCTGCATAAGGCAGCTTAGCAAGCCATTAAACGTACTTAAAGCATTTTGAAAAGCTAACAACATCAACATCAACATCAGCAGCAACATCAGCAGCAACAGCAGCAGCAGTAGCAGCATCAACGTCACCGTCAGCAGCTGGACCCGCAGCCGGTGCTGTCAGAGCTAGCAGAGCTTCCGAGAATCGAGCGATAGCAGCAGTTGCACAAATATGTAACAAGAATATCCAATTATTCCATTTCCAGGGCTTAAGGACGCCGGGAACTGAGGGCAGCCAGCATAGCAACACTGGCAGCACTGGCAACACCGCAAACAACACTAAACACTCAGCCCACAGCAATAGCGGCACAGGCAATGGGCATAAGTGGCGCAAAGCGATTAAAATCCCTCGTCCTGGCCCAAAGGCTTTAATAAATTTCCACATAATAAAATGAAATCTTTGCCTAAACTTTTGGCTATTAACGTTGGTCGGCAAAACACACACACACACGCACTCACGCACATACACATATAAAGCACCAATAAAAGCGCACACATAGTCATCGCAGAAGACAAAAGGGACACACACACATACACACACACTGACACACAGTTTATATTCAATTTCCGGAGCAAATGCGAAAATGCCTAGAAATCCATTTACCTAAATCCTCTATTTAGCATGCATTCGGGGCATTTTCATTGTTTTTTATTTCCCTTTTTTTTTGCGCAATTTTCCTTTAGACATACATAGATATGTATGCTTTTCCCCATTTACCCATCTAGTCTGTCATCGGATTTCAAAAGCTGAAAGCCCTCCGAGTTGATTTGTCCGGGTTTTGTGTGACTTCTTTGTTGACCCAATCCGGCGCTGCCTTCGCTGCCTGCGGCCTGGTTAGGTTTGTCGCTCCTCTCGTTCAATATTATCGAATTTCGATTGTCTTATTTGCCCTAAAGGGTGTGCCGTTTCACGCCTCAGCGTGGGCCACTGAACAACAAACAGCCCTACGCTCGCCGGGACTGTGGAAGGGCCTATTATGGAATTCCTCGCAACTTACATCACAAATTTCATTTAACGATTTATTTTTAGATTTAATATGAACGGAAAACTTTAGCTGATTTGCATGGCATTGTGTTAGAAAAGTGGCGCATCTCTTCAAGTACTTTAGGTCTATCGATTTCTTCTTTTGGTATGGTAAGACTTTATTTAGAATAACAAATCTCCCAATAGCCTTGCTGGTAATGGGAAAAACTTCGCTCTTCTGCTGATATCCGTCAAAAAAAAAAAAAAAACTTTATTCTTAATTATACTCTCCACTTATGCGTGCTCTTTGTTAACTTTTCCGGGCTGAGCCGCCCAGATCCAGTTCCGGCATATGATCGATTGGCTTGCCAAATGTCATGGTAATCGTGCCGATAGGCTGCTGCCAGGTGTGCAAGCCCTCCTCCAGCTCTATCACCTTCAGCCACGCACTTTTTTCCTGCCGATATCTGGCCGTCCAGCCGGCTAGCTCCGCACGCATTGGCGTGGACTGGCTGAAGCGCAGCAGGAGTGGCGCAAAGGCAGGCTGCCGCTGGCGCTGCAGGATCATGTACTGCAGAAACGGACGTCCATCAGAGGCCAGCTGGCAGTCATGGAGCTCCAGCAGCTGCACCTGAGCAATGTTCCTAAAGTAGCGCAGCGGCCGGTTGAGCTTGCAGCCGCGCAGCCCGAATCGGCGACAGCTGAGAGGCAGCTCCGGCTGCGACGTCAGATCCGCCAGCTTGCAGTTGCTCAGCAGCAGCTCCTGCAAGCCCCAGCAGTACCCCAGCTGCAGCAGTGACAGATCGAGCGGCGTCACCAGCCAGCTGCCATCGAAGCTTAGGACGCGCAGCTGGCAGCGCTTGGCACTGAGAATCTCCTTAATATTCGGCAGCCAGTCCATGCCCGGCCAGAGCTGCAGACGCTGCAGCGACAGGTGCTGCAGGTGTGTCAAATAGCAGACGGCCTGGGGCGACCGCAGCATCAGCGGCATCTGCAGCTCCTTCAGCTGAAAGCACTTCAAGAGGTTCTTCGCGTCCAGTGACTCGGAGGACTCGTTGCGCAGCAGCAGCTTCTGCAGCTGCGGACAGTGAGCACAGATCTGGTCCAGCACCAGCTGGTGTATGCCCTGCCGCAGCATCAGCGACTGCAGATTTCGGAAATTGTCCGGAAAAGGCGCCACAATTGCTGCATGCACATTCAGCACTTCCAGGAGGGGCAGCAGCTCGCCCAGGAGCTGCAAATTGCAGCTGGAGCTGTTGCCACTCAGCTTCGTCTTGTCCTGTGCCACTTCGCAGTGGCGCACTTGCCGCAGCTCCTTCACGCCCATCTTATTGCTGATGCTGCACAGCTCCGGTATCTCGGACATCTCCACACGCAGACGGGTCAAACGCTCCGCCAGCATGGGCAGCAGACGTCCCAGCTCATCGTCGGGCAGCACTTTCAGGATGCGCACCAGGTTCGTGTTCTCCAGCAGTTTGAACAGTCGAGTGAAGATGCTCGCAGTGCTCTCTCCATATCTCAGGCAGATGCGCAGCGTGGCAAAAGTCTGGCTGAGTGTCGGCTTCTCCTCCTCAGTCAACTCTGCGACTGCAGCTTTTTCGGAAGTTTTCGAGGTTTTCTTCTTGGCGATCCTTTCTGTTGCATCGATTGAGAGATATGATCATTGAATTTACATTTAGTTCTATATCAAAATGCACTTACTAGACTTTTTCGAAAAACTCATCTTTGATAGCGGCAACTGAAGCAGCGCTGCCAACTCGCGCAACAAAAAGCCCGGCGAAACGCGATAAGCTCAAATCGTTTATCGAAGCAACTTATTGAATAATGTATGCATATACAGAGATACATACATACATACATATGTATGTATCAGAGTTTACAGACAAATATTTTTAAATGCTCTGAAATAGTTTTCTTACATGTATGTATGTACTTACATTTGCATGTTCATACATATATCACAAATTTGTTAGTAAATAAAAAGACAATTGCAATGTAATCAAGAATGATTTATAATTTATTGATTTTTACTCAAATATGTATATAATTACAGGTATAATTAATATTATCAAATGCGTGAATTACAAGAAAGAGGTGTCCGATAATGATAATTTCATTATGGAAAGCAGTTTGTTCTAGACTTAGAGTTCATATGTTAGTTTTTATACGAAATTCATTGCTCTTTACTTCTTTAAATATACAGAAATATTCATACGCATATCATAGCAAAAGAATTAATGTTTTATTCATTTGAAAACAATAAAATTCAGTTGAGTGCATTCATACAAATATATTCGTTTTGCCTTGAGCTTGTGCGCATATTTATTGTAGAAAGTGTGAATTAAATATTGACAGATGTCTTTTGTTTTCATGCTCCGTTAGGTGACTAACTGGGGAAATTACTAGCGCTGTCTATGCCCGTTGCTCAATTGCCCATATTATTGAGGTAAATTGCATAAGAAATGAAATTCAAGCTCTATAGCTTCAATTTAAACGATATTCATTTAAGTAAAAGCACTTTGCCCTTGTATGTATGTACATATGTATCTGCCTCTCAGCTAGTTAGCTAATTATGGCCCCACACATGAAAGACATTTCTGTAGAATCGTAAAGGACCCTCTGACTGTGCAAGTTTGTTGTAAAGGTCAGCAATTGACTTTATGGGCGCCAAGTCTTGACCCACAAGTTCCAGTTGAGTTTTCAACTTTTTACTTGCGGTATGATCCAAAAAGGCATTGCACAGATAAGTATATATGTACGTATGTATGTATGCATGTGTGTATGTATCAATGTGTATGTCTGCACTTTATGTGGCCCGAATTCTATTCTAGCCAAGACTCTGCCTTTTGTGCTGCGATTTTATGGCCAAGTGCAAGTCGTTCAACCAACCAACAGATATCTATGTATCCATGGTACATAATGTAAGTATATGCAAGTGTGTGTGTGTGTGTGTGTGTGTGCGTCTGGTGGATGATGTTTTGTGCCACTGTAACTATGTCATTGCGGTTGCCTTAATTCATTTCGTTTGCAGCGCCTCGTCATAGTCATTGTCGGCATTCACGATTCAGTCGAATCTCATGGCAACTAACCGCAGCAGCAGGAGAGCCTGCTTTGGTCTCAGCTTCGGCGCGGGCTGGCTGCTGGCTGCTCCATTGTTATTGTTGTTGTTTTAGTCAATGGCGGCGCTAAGCGGATTAACGCTGTTATTTTAAGTTCAACAAACGAACGAGAAGAATAAATTAATGAGTTTTCACTGTGGTCGCGCCGTCCAACCGGGCTTAACCGCACAAAGCCAAAAGTACAAACACAAATACAAAAGACGCACCAATGCAGACCCATCCATAGCATAGCCGTTGTGTTGTGCTGGCAATTGGCCCGGCCATGACCACAAAATGGCCATATAGAACATGTTCTGGCCAGCACACTCTTGGCCCTACACTCACGTCCAGCCATTAAGCGCACTGGCCATAACCGTCATCTGTGTGCCTCGATGTTCTCTTCTTCTTCTTTTTTTTATTTTTGTTGTTTTGGGTTGGATTCAGCTCTCCTTTATTTGTATTTGTAATTGTTATGGGTTTTCCATTGATTGTGTGCACCGGACACTGAAATTGTAATTAGTTGAAATTTATGCGAATTGAGCCGGGATTCGAATCGGGGCTGGGCCTCTTGGCCGCAACCGATTTTAGCTTCGATCACGTTCGCGTTTGCGTTTTTGGGCCATTATTATTTGTGCCCCACTTTCGCTTCTCTTTTTTTTTTACAATAAAAATTAATTCTATGAATTTTCAATCGTAAAGCGGATTATGGCATTAGCCAGCACCAACTTTTGCTGCATACGCATTGGCCCAAATTTTTCACTCAAGCTTAAAAGTTTGAAGGCGGTCGACAAATAATTTGCTACCGCCACATTATAAGTTTCAATCGCAGCCACTGTTGGCACAGCGATAAATGATATGCAAACCGATGTCAGAGTCAAAGGAAACCGGAGCTGTAGCCACTGCAGCAGCAGCAGCAGGAGCAGCAGGAGCAGCAGGAGCAGGAGCAGCCGTTGGACACAAGCGCAGCAGCATCCGCTCTGAATTATTTACGACGTCGCTAAAAACTTTGCTAATTAGAGGGATATGCAATTAACTAGTTTACCGACAGCACATCATTCGATATTTTGTAGCCGGCTGGCCATGACAACGCTGTCACGGCGACAGCGCCCTAATGCAGCCAAGCAACCGGAAAATTGTGCCGTCTCCTTGCCAGCGTCAGGCATCATTCAATGTGGCGAGCGCATAAAATTGCGCGCTTGGCTAAATTACTTATAAAACATTTATAATTAGCCAATGCTTTTGACATGCTTCGAGCGCCGAACAGGTGATTGGCAGAGACTGCAGCGGATTGTGCCGATCTCTTTAGCGGAAGCCATTCGAATTGATTTGGCAGCTATGGGAAAACTGCATAAAGTTGAATAAAACTAGTTTACTTGACATATTTATTGCCTTTATACTTTCTGTTTCAGTTAAATCAACGGCAGCTTGAGAAATGTTTGAGCAATAACTAGTGAAAGGAGACGTAGCGTTCTTGAAAGAAGAGGAAGAGAGATTAAAGAACGAATTTTCATATGCATACATTCAGTAAATGTCAAGCTTAGCTTGAACATATATCTTAAATCCTATCAGTCTAACTAATCGCTCTATTTGCCGTATTTCGCTGTACTGAATTTCCAATTTGTATATCAAACTACGGCACCTGTTTAGATTCTCATTGAAGAGAAATGCTTCAGATGCCCCTTCAGATACCATTTACTTTGAGCATGATAAGGTAAATGGAAAATCGTACCAGGTGCTAGAAATTAACCCATTCGCAGTGGAAAAAAAAAATAAAATCAAGGCATGAGCTGCAAAGGCAAGTCAAATGCAGCAAAAACTTTGCCTTTGATTTTGGTTCTTCTTTTTCCTCTTTGCTTCCATTATGACATTCATTGCAGCCGGCCCCCCACGCCCACATCTATCAGTGGGGCCTCACATTTGTCGACTCGCCTTATCCTGTTGGCAGTCCTTTCAGAGCACCGAGTCCTTTGCCAAGCTGACAGCTCAGCTGTCCAATAGGCAACGAGGGCTCTGCTCTGCTCTGCTTTGCGAAGTGCGAAGTGCGAACTGCGAGCTGCGAGCTGCGTCCTAGCAACAGAGCTCTGCGACTGGCAAAGGGGACATATCAAAAGGCTGTTAACTCTGCCAGCTGCGAGCGGTGGAAAAATGTCGTTTAATTAGTGTTTAATTGAATCGCCAACTGGAATTTTAATCGAAAATTGCTGTTCACCAAAGTTGAGTTTGACTTTTCCGCACAGTTTGCATTGTATCTCGAGCCAAATTGCTTGTTTGCTTTTCAAACTCAACTGGCCATTGATAGTCGCTGCCGAGCCACTTCCTAAGCAGGGGCTTCTGTTCTACTCAAGGGGATTAATTAAACATTGTACATTTAAGTGCAGCAATCGTTCAAAGAACTCGGATCTATTCATCTACACACTTCGATTAAAGCAACACACAGCTTAATGAGCGTTGACCTTAGCTGCTATTGAAACGATGATCAATTATAAAGTAAGCAGAAATCGGTAAAGTATTTATAGTCGGCACTGCATTGATAAATATAGAAGTATATACAGATATAGTTAATATAATTGACAAATAACCAATCCTGATTCACTTTGTATTTGTTCATTCGATCCAGGCTCTCGCACTGAGCTAGCTTTAACATCGATCCGTTATTAAACAATACTTAAAGTACACAACAGCCTTGACGTGCATATTCACTGCACATTTTGAGTGGTTGCATTTGAATCAAATGATTGAATGAATTGATGAAGTTAATGAGCTACTTAACCGACTTTACCGCAAGCCTGGCGTCAGCTTTGTTAATATATTCGTATTTATGCAATGAATGAATCCACAAGCTATACATGTATGCAGACATATAAATTGGCATATATATATGTATGTACGCACATATATGATGAGTAGCTTGAGTAATTAGGTTGAGTGCAATATGCTGGCCACTAACAGTATAATTACCCGAGCTGCTCGGCTTTTGTGGCAAGGCCAAAGGTTACAGCGCATGGCAGCAAAATCAATGCAGAGTCAATTCATTTATGGGGATATCTAAATCAAATGGCAGCTTATTAAAGTTTTAAAGCGACACATCTAAGTAATTTGTCAAGCTTAAGAAGCTGCGATGTAAGCCCTTTAAGAGTACCAAATGCAGAATGTATCAATCAAAACTCTTTGCAAAGCACAATAAAAATCCTTTGGCTTTATATATATACAGATACACATTGTACCTCTGTGTGTGTGCGGGTGCGAGTGTGCCTGCTTGTGTAATGTATTGTGTATGTGTGTGAGTGTTGCGGTTGTGTTGTAAATCCGCTAACACTCCGTGTTGTCAACTTGCCGACATTAAGGCGCGTGAATCTTTTTTTTTATTGTTATGCTGCCGTGTCGTAGACGGGGGCTAAGGGGGAGCCCAGGACAGAAGGAGTGTGGGAGAGAGGTAGGAGCAGGCGTTGTAAAGCCGCATGTATGACAGCATGTGTGGCATACAATTACAAGAGTCGGGCCCCAAAAGGCTGGCAACATTTGTTACTCAAAAAAAAGAAGAGAGAAAAAAAACAAAATGGCTGCACGACCATTTCCGCCGATTTCCAGTTGAAGTCCTTTGCAGACTTCGCGTCCTTGTGGCTGATGCGTGGCATGGATTATTATATTCGCATTTCTCATGCGCCCGGCTTTAAACATTTTTCCATTGAAATATTTATTTCAAAAACAAAAATGGCAGCACACACACACACACACAGACATAGAAGTGTGAGCACTCTGATGTATTTTTTATGTCTTTGCTTCGTTTTTATTGCCTTTAAATTGCGCTCGTTACATTCCCTTTCTGTTTTAGGACAACAGCCACGCCCTTGCCACGCCGTCCCCGCAAAATACTTGTAAGCTGACAACAAAACCCTAGCAGAAGGTGGATTACTTCACATCATTTATAGAATTGCGAATTCACGGCCTCAAGATAAACATCAAATCTGGCTTTAAGTCACATTTCATCAAGTGAATATTTTAATTCGTTTCGACTGCCCATGGTAAAGGTCTAAAAAGTTAAGTCTTTCATTCTGTCATAAAAGGAAATACGATTTGTAAGTAATATTGTTATTAAGAGCTGACACATAATGATCATGATGTAGTATTAATATATATTAGAAAGTTTATCGTATATATACTATAGGCAGGATAAATACACTACAGTAAGTGTATTTCTAATAACACGAATCACCCTTGGTCTTTAGACTATTTATGAAATCCATGAACTTTACATATACGCAGAGATTTGTCAATTGGTTTTGTAGTTCTGCTTTGATATTGAAATTGAATTGGAAATAGGGAATTAAGAGCAAAGCCCAAACCGAAACCGAATGTTTTCTTTTTTCGATGATCAAATTATTAAAACATCTTTCTGTCGTACATCATCTTTACAATATATGCTTAAAGATGTAAAATTATGTATTGTAAGTAGGCCTATGTTTAATAATAATAATGAATTAGCTTTGGGTACTCACATAGTAATAGTACAGACTTACACATATACAGACCAATCACACAATACACCAAAAACCAGATATTACACACATAGTTAAGGGCAGGCCAAGAACCACACAAAACACGCCAAGATGAACCGCATCGATACTACCATGGATGACATGGCCAACACCAAGTTCCTGACGGTCTACAGCAGTTTGATCAAACAGTTTACCGCATCAACGGAGTTTACCAACACCGAAGTAGTATGTCTCCTAATAATCTACTACAAGTTCGTGCAGGTCAATGGGCCAACCGCCAAGCAGATGAAAAAGAAGCAGATGTACAATTTATTTCTTGTGTTGTTTCGCATCTACGATATGACGATCATAGAGCGCATTCTGTTAAATATAACATCCGATGTAGCGTACATTAGTCCAGAAGCCTGGATGAAGTTATTTTCCGTGTTCCTAAGCAAGAACTTGGATGAACGCATTCAGTTTGCATACAAGGTGCTATATTATTGGTCGTTCAGTAAACTTTCTTATATATATATTGGATTATAATGTGTATTTGATAAGTCAGGTCTATACTACCTCCACGTCTGGCGTACTGAATCGTGAAACTGTCGGCATGGCAATCGACAATTTCTTTGTAGGCGAAGATGACGATGAAGTCAAGGAATTGCAGGCGGTACGTAGAAAACTAGCCTCTGGGCAAGTTGAGTATACTATAAGGTCTTACAGGATATGCTCGAGTATATATTCAACAAGTTTGACATGGACAAGGATGGTATTATCTCATATGAGGAATATTATGAGATTGTTAGTAATCAGCCGGTTCTCTTGGAGTTTCTCGGACAGATTTTTCCAGACCTGTCCGACATGACTGTTATTGCATATTGCACAAACATGTCCACGCTCTTTCCTGAAGAAGACTAATTATCTTAATTATTATCTTAATTTCTCAAATTTTAATGTACTTCCATGCATCTGGTATGTCTCAGTCTGCTCTACATAGATACTCCCCTAATCAAACTCTCCAATCATTCTCATTGCAGCATATACGCTATCACATAGATGTAGCCAATGTTGATTCCAAAGGATCGGGTAACTCTTGGGAATCAACAGAGACTAAAATTGTCCTAACTAGGATAGAGAATGTTAGGTAAACATAAAAAGAAGAACTTAAGCTGGTGTGTGATGATTGTCGATTTTAAATTTGATAGATTGTAAAAATTAATAATGAATGTCAAAGAAATAAAAAAAGTGAATATTTAAAAAGCTCTTTAAAAAAATTGTAATTTCTCAACTGTTTTGGGTCGTTTTTTTTTATATTCGCTAATGAGAGAACCGCAACGCAGCATATGCGCAATCTATTCGTAATCTACTGCAGAAAGGACACAAGTGTTTTAAATGAGCTTCCTAGAAAGTATCCAAAGCAGAACAACAATGTAAAGTACTTTTCCATGAGGTATACACAAAAGTTAAAATTGCCTTTCGCGCTGTTGTCTTCATCCTTGTTTCTGTGAGTGCGGTTCTTGTTGGGTTGTCTTTCTGTGCGTGTGTGTGTGTGTGCGTGTGTGTGTGCAGCTGTTTTTGTGTAGCCTTGTTGCCGCGCTCATGTTCAACTCTTTTGCTAAATACCATAATGAGTCTGTGGGCTTATTTCTTTGTCTGTGTTTGCCTCTCGGCAATGCGCGGGTAGCATTTGCTTTGCGGCTTTATAAAACAATTAACCGTGGCAACACATGTGGGCGTTACCCATAAAAAAAAAAGCATGACCGAAAACTTACTGCAACCGTAACGTGAGACAGCCAAAAAACAATTGTTTAATTAAATGCAAGAACCTAAAGGCAACAACAAATTATAAATAAAGAAAATACAAAAAAATAAAAATAAAAAAATATTATTTATCACGAATGTTTCTGATATATTTGTTATTAATATAAACGCAAATAGAGAACAAACTTGAGCAGAGGAGAATATGAAATCTGTGTATTCGTAAGCCAGCAAACATCGAGGCTTATCAGGACTTGAGCCACTTGACTCGCTTTAAAGTGATGGTCAAGCTGTAAAAGGGAAAGTAAAAGCGCCAGTACCGCCCACTGAATGGGGGCGTGACAGGGCACAGTCAACGACTTGGCTCATTAGGGCAACGGCTGATGTTATGAGTGACGTTAAAAGAAGAGCACAGGGCGTAGCTCGTATTCTTGCTGCTGTCGGCTCATAAAAGGCCAAAGGCAAAAGGCAAACGGCTCAGAGGAGCACATGAAATGGGCCCAGGACGCGACGTGCGGTCGTCTGTGAATCTTGACGTGATGATTGCGAGGCCACGAGTTCGAGGACCACTGGACTCAGTTCATCACGAGTTTGGCACTTGCCGTCGAGAGTCGTCGTCGTTGTTGTTGTTGTTGTTGTAGCTGTTGCCCCTTCTGCATCAACACGCTGCCTCCTGTTGCACTGCAGCCGAACAGCCGAACAGGTCGTGGAGCATGTTTCAGGCAGTTCCACCAACAGTTTTTTCGGTCTTGTGCCTCGCATATGTGTGGGCAAAAATAAAACTTAAAACAAAAAACTCTTTTCCTCCCATTTGTATTCTTAGCACATACGCACTCGCGCTCCAAACTGTTCATTTTTCATGGAAAACTTTACCGTCTGCAGCAGTTTATCACTTCATGATTATTATGGAGTGTGCGTTAATAAATTTAAGCGGAGATTAACATGAATTTTAATCAGTATTCCTTTAGCTGCCATTTCGAGTTTGACCTAGTTGAAGGCTTGGCATATTTACTATTTAATCTATCATCATATTCAATCTGCTAATTTCCTTTTGCCATCCAATTATAGGCAAATAGCTAAAGCGAACGTTAATTATTTATCACATTGAATCCTCAGCTCTCCTCAGAAATCGATATATTGCATAAGCAAACAATTCAAACCATAAAAATAAAAACAAATTGGCTTTTTAGAATTCAAAGTGCTTTGAGGGAGTGGCCTAATGTGTGTTGATGCCTGTAGGAAATCAGCGAAGGGAAATCCGATTTGCATGCGCGGAGTGGAGGCATTACTTCTAACGATGATAATAATAATCAGATTGCCATAACGTCATCCTGCACGAATACATTGAGAATGAACGAGAACGAGATGAACGGACTGAGCGGCAGGCGGAGAGAAAGCAAAAGTGTCTGGCAGACGGGGTAAGGTAAGCGACCTGGAACCATTTTGATTGTCACATTGTCATCATCTGCATATTAAGTACAAGTGATTACACTTTCACGTATGCCCGCATCTGAGTTGACTACTCACACACACACGCAGACCCACGTGCACAGAGGGAGGGGGAGGGAAGGCGCAGGACACTGTGCATATGTCTTCAAAGGCGGGGCAGAGCTGCCGGTGTCGTGATGTGTGCAGCATTGAAATTTCGGCATTTAAATCTAACCAAGCAAAAGGACTCTGAAAAGAAAGAGAGAAACGTGGCGCCGACCCCACCAAACAGACAAAGGCAACTGCCAGCAAGTATCTGTAAGATACAATGCATACATATGTAAGTATCTTTTGTTAACGAGCACACCCGTCGCCGTCGCCGTCGCCGTTGCCGTTGCCTTTGCCCAAGCAGAGCTGTGCGGGCAAATGTAAATGCTTTGCGAGCTTTGAAATCAAATCAATGCGTTTGATAGCAAAAACAACATCGGGGCTGTCTCCGCCTGTCGGTCCACAACAAAAGCTGAGTGTGCGAGGATATGTGCAAGCGATGAGTGGGAAACGGAATTCATTTGTGGCACGTGAAGCCTTTTGATTTTCCGCTACTTTTTGTTAACATGCGACTACAAGTTGCACACTTCAGTTGAATATTGCGCAGATAGCGCAGACTAAGCACGCACAGCTCTGTGGATAAGCAGAAGGTAGAGGATTTACTATCTGCCAGGGACCAGATGTAAACTTTAGCTTAAAACATGAAAGTCGTCTCTCAAATCGAGCGAAGACTTGTCAGATTTAATAAATAAAGTTTCTATTGCATTAGCACACTAGTATAAAGATTACAATTAATTAGTCTCTTTCGCTTTAAACGCAAATTGCTTGGATATTTCCTGACCATTTAAAGCCATCTCGTATAGAACGCTTCATTTGGGGCGAGCGCCCTTATGCAAACGCCTTGGCAATTGGCCTAAGCTAATCAGAGCTGTGGCACAGCAACAGCAGCAGCAACAGCAACAGCAACAACAACAACATACAAACATTGTTCTACATCTATGTCTCTCTGGCTTGCGTCTACTTTTCAGGATTCCATTTCGATAGCATCGACATTAAACTGCAAATCCGCAGCAGCAATTGCCGCATGTAATGCTGATGTTGGCATTTTACGGCTACTTCGAATACTGCTGCTCCTGCTGCTGCTGCTGCTGCTGCCCCTGCTGCCACTGCTGGTGTTGTCATGGGCTCATGTTCTGTATGCTGCAGCGACACCTTATGTGGCAACAAGGCAGTGTCCCCCGAATGCACACCAGCTGCCCCTAGCACAGCTTGGCTGCCAACTGACTGCACTTAGGAGCGTTGCATCAGATGCCCCTTTCGCCTAGTGCGATCAGTTGCTGCTGCTGCTGCTGCTGCTGCTGTTGTAGCTGTTGTGTATTTTTGCATTGTCGTCATCGTCAGCGACAGCAGCAGCAGCAGCAATGGCAGCAGCAGCAGCGACAGCAACAATACCAATGGCAACCATAAAATCCTTTGCAATCAGTTGCATACAACAAACACGTTTGCTGCTGCTTCCTCTAAACCACAGAGAACGTATGTGTGTGTGTGTGTCTGTGCCGTTTACACACACACACACACATGCAAGTAATCGAAATCCGTTGCTGTTGTCATGTCTCTCTGCAACTGCTGCTGCTTGCATAAGAAGCAACTTGCGCCAGTGCAACGAGAGGCCACATCCTAAGTATATTTTACTGTCTCTGTAGCCGTCTTCTGCTCTCTGTATATTGGTCTATGCTCCAGTGCTGCGCTCGTCCCGATTTCCCCCATACTCAGTGCATTGCACATTCCAATCTTGTCTGCTGTTGCGTACACAAAACAATTTTCAGCCATACGCAATTGGCTTTGCTGCAATTTACAGCTACCTCGTGCTTAAAAATAATTTCGCATATGCAATTATCTGACAAGAAAGATTGAGAGGCTCCGAGAGAGAGAAAGAGAGAGATGGAGAGGCAGAGAGGGAGAAATAATTAAATAACAATGAAACCCGGCGGTGCGTAAGAGCAGTCCAAAACATTGATAGATTTGCATGAATGCTCTTCAGTTTCAATCTGAAATGAACTTTCTTGTGTGTTTTATTTGAAGCTTCTACAAAAAATAAGGTTAAAATCAACTCACTTTGGACATTCCAAAAAATCAGTAAAATAAACCAACAATCACTTTCGATATGTCTACTCAGATGGCTGGATAAAGCCAGTAGAGAGCCGGAATAAACGGTTGCCCATAGATTGTCAAATTCAATGCCATAAAAGAGCTGGCAACGGGCAAACTTTTTGAATATTTAGGTAAAATATATGTAGTACAAAATATGGAAGAGTGTTACAAAAAAAAAAGTGGAGAAGAACCACAGCAAATGTGGGACGCACACACACACGCAAAATGCTATCGGCGCGCATTCCCGATGTTCGCTTTTGTGAAAATGTCGAAATTTTTGTGCGCTTACCAAAATGTCACAACATCCGGCATGCCACATGCACTTGGCAAAGATTCAGGCTTAAGGACACACACACACACACAAAGGGAGATAGACAGGGAGAGAGAGAGAGAGAGAGAGAGAGAGAGAGAGAGTGAAAAAGCGAAAACCTGCTGTGGCGTCACAGTTCATGTTCAGCGCGGATGTTAATCGGAACATGAACCGAGTGCCCAGAAACAGAAATATGCAGCCAACAGCGCTGGCTAACTGGGCTAACAAAGAACGTCTGCAATTTAAATTTAGAACAAAAAGAAGAAAGAAAGGAGATATATACATAGATAGAAAGCACCCTCTCTCAAGACGTATTTCATTTTCATAACTGGCGAACGCTTTCCGAGTAATTATTATTTGACAAGCATTTTAAGTATGCAGCAAGTTAAGACCATAATTAGAGCCATCTCGTTTCGCAGACGGTAGACGGCAAAACGGCAGCGGATGTGGAGCGTCGATTTCAGCCGTTGGCACAGGCAACGTGAAAGTAACAGCCACTTACATATATAAGGACTCCCCAGCCGCCACGACACCCCCCCATGCGCCTGCTTGCAACAATGGCGGAAGAACAAAGAGCGTTTCGAATCAGTTGCAGTTGCAATTATAATTTCAATTTTACGATTTTTTGAAGTACATTTCTGGTTTGGCCAAAACAACACCAAGTCTCTGTCTCCCCACGCCCTCTCTCTCTCTCTCTCTCTCTCCCTGTTTCTGTTTCCGCTGCCTGCTCCTTATGCGCGTTGTGTGCTGTGAAGTGCTTAGTTTTAATTCCAGCTGCACAAAACAAAGGCAACTGCAAGCATAAGGAGCTGCTGGTTGCTGCTTGCCGCTTGCTGCTCGCAACGAGCCTGAACTATCATGAATAGTCCAGCATTGTTGAGCCATTTGTACAAAGTTTTTCTTATTTATTTTTCATTGCTCTACTTTTTCCCCTATTTTTATTTTTTATATCTATATATCTGTTTTTTTTTTTATATACTTAATTAGTGTAAAGAGCTGGCTGGTTGCAGTCCAAGTCCAGCTACGTGAGAGATTATTAAGAAAGTGCAATCAAAGTTATTTGTGGGGCTGCTGCTGTTTGTTAAGTATTTTTCAATCAAGCTTGAACTACATACGGAAAACAAAACAAACAATTTTCTATGGTCATACTAGGAATATATGCCATGTAGATGCTAACTGCGGTGCAAGTAAAGTGGTCAAAATGGTTGTCGAATAAAATATATAATAAATAAATACATTAAGTAAAATACTCTAGATTGTTATATATATTTTGTTAATGTATTTCAGTTGCAAAAAAAAGAAAAAAAAAAAGTATATATATTTTAATATATAAACTCTAATCTAGATTATCATGAAATTATATTTTAATTATCAAATAATCTTCAGATTAGATCAGTTTCTCTTTAGTTACTTAAATGACTTATCTAGGAAAATAGATTTTTAATAGCTTTGAAATATTATTTTATCATTAGTATTTATGAATTATTAATATTTATTTATATTATATTTAAATATTGGACTTTTTCAGCTCTTGGGCAAAAATCGATACTTATTAACATTTTAATTGTAACTATGAAGAAATATCATGATAAAATATTATATATTAATTCTATGTTACATATGTATGTGTGCACAGTGGATCATGTATAATTGTTTCAATTTGCTAAGTTTGAGACATGTAACTTCTCTCGCTGCCAGGAAAACAACTTCAAAGTTTTCGCCCACTTTCACAGCTGGCATGTGCGCCATATAAAGACTGCGAAACGCTGGCGGCCAATTGAAGGGCCCCGCTGCCCAAGGGCGGCAGCCGTCGAGGTGCCACGTCCACTCAGAGGACCTGGGGAGTCGCCGCAAGTTTACCAATAAAATTAAAAGTTCGGCTGCATGCGAAGATTTCGCTTTTTATTGAAACTAGAAAATCCGATAAGAGTGCGGCAGGCTGGCCGCGATGACGCCCTGCACGGCTGCAAGCGGCAAACTTTTGATTGCCAATAAGGAATTACAGGTGATAATACAGCATAAGCTGCCACGTTCCACAGTTGCCCCAGCAGCAGCAGCAGCAGCAGCAACAACAGCTAGGAGCCGTTGCCAGCTGCCCGTTGTCTAGCTGGGAAATTGTGTTTCGGAATTTATTTATCCATTTAATTATTCATATTAATATTTTGAACTGTTGCACCCACTACAAGTGAACGAAAAGTTCTTGCCATGCCACAAATTAGCTTGGTATTTTTTTTTTTTTACTTTAGATCTGTTAGCAAATTAAAATACTCATAGGTATTTTAATTGGAAAAGTCGAGAGAAAGTTGATCAAGCATCAATCCAATCATTTTTAAAGGCTAAAAATAGTTTCCTCAACTCAGGGAAATACTTACCTTGTTTACTCTTAGTTTATGCGCAATCGGGCTAATTAGCTTATCAATGGTGCAATGAACGCCCACAACTTTCAGCTACCTGTCAGGTATTTCAATCAAAACTTTTTGCATAAGTTCTAATGAATTAAATGCATATACAAGGTTGATTCATTTCAAGCTTGCTGAGAGAACTGTGGAATGTACATAAATCTTAAAGAAGCGAGAAATTCCTCTATCGCTTAGCAGGAATTGGCCACCTTGAGTTCATTTCTCATTTTGAGAGTTGACAAATTAATTAAAATTGGGCAAGAGCGCCAATCAATGACAGCAACTGGAACACTTGGCAACTGGCGTTAGCTGCATCTGCGACCAGGCCAAACACTTCCAGGCAGCCAGTGTAATAATTTTAAAAGCTATTTATAAAAATTAATTTGAAAGTTCAGTTTGTTGCCAGAGGCAGAAGAGCGAGGCGTATGAGTGACCTGATTTCAAGTTTCATCTGCATTTAATTACAAAAAGGGATGCGCTGCCAAAAGCAGCGCCAACTACAAAGTCAACACAAACAAATTTCAATAATAAAACTCAGTCGTGCGCCCAGTGCGCCACTGCCTCCCAGCTCCACCTCTGAACTGCTCAATTTGAAGGAGTTCTCGTTGAGCTTTGACGCCAGCAAAGTAGGGAAAAGACAGCGCAAAATGTCAACGAAACTATCCTCAGAGCTCGATGAGTGCAGCTGGGACTGCGCCCTCTACATATAATTGCCAAGGCACGCAGCAAAGTTGCCCGTGAGGATCTTTAGGTGGAGCCAAGGACTTGGTCAAGATACTTGGCAAAGATTGCCAAGGCCTATACACATGAAAGAATTTTACGAAGATATTCGGTAAATTCTTGAGTTCCTTGAGAAATCTCTCTAGTTGAACAATTTTAAATTTTGAACTGCTCTACTACATTCTCAAACTGAGCAGAACTCCCTATGTCCCTTATGTATTCAAATGAGATCTTAGTGAAAGATGTTGGAACCTATGCCAATGCCAGCTTAAATTAGATAATATACTATCACCTACTCAAATCACAACTTCAGCGGCAAAACCTACGAAAAGGGAATTAAAGTCAGTTACTGCTAGCCGGATCTGAAGAAGGAGCTGCCTCAGCGAAACTGTGGGTAAAAGGACAAAGAGACAAAAGAATAATTGTTTTTGCCACTAGGTCAGCTGTGGAGCCCACGCCGATTCGTTGCCACCTCAAAGCTCGAGTTGTCAGCGCATTAGGAGAGAACAAGGGGGGCTGACGGGTCGGGCCAAATCTAAATGAACAAGCACTCGGGTCGCGCTGAGGTCACGATGCGGCAGTTGCTTTTGTTGTTGTTGTCGTTTTTGTTTTTTGTGTTTTTCTCTTTTTAGCTGCAGGCGTTTGCAAAATACTGCCAAATATATAGCTGGGAGAGAAAGAGCAGGAGCTCGAGTGTGAGAGAGAACAGCACGCGTCGCTATCAAAACAATGAAGAATAATTAAAATTCGCCCTCAAACAATTTGTAAGCGCGGCGGAAGTAGCTGGGAGACGACCAACAGCCGGGACTGCCAACCCAACTCGAATGCCATACGCGTGCCGTGGTGTACAGCGTGGAGACGTAAGAGCGGGGCGTGGGAGCCACATGCTCATAAATAAATTTCTGTTTACTGAAGCATCGGGCGTTGCAGCAACTCGATTCTGGTGCAGCTCCAGCTGAGCGTAAATTGTTGCCAGTTGGCAACCCTGACATCCTGGTGCGTTACCAAAAGCAGCGACTAACACGTTTTCGCAATTACCCCTAGATGCGAGGACCGTTATCATTCCAAGTTGCCCATGCGCCGGAAATTGCGAAATTGTTATCCAATGCTCTGTTAACTCGGATCTTTTGGCATTTCCTGTAGAAACCCCTAAATGGAACAAGGGCGACGTATAGCCCAAGAATTCCCTCAAATGAAATTCATCACTTCTATATATAAACACAAATTAGATTATAGAGTTCAACTAAGACAAAAAGGAATGCTTAACGCAATTAATACCACATCTGTAACTGATTTTGTCAGCTATCCAGAAAATCGCATTACTCGTCACAGTTAGCTGCTGTAATGCGCCATAATTAGAAAACACTTTGATGGGGTTAACCGTTCATTCAATTTAGCCAACTCAATAAAAGTTGGGCTTGCATATAAAAGAGCTGCTCTAGCCATAAAGAAATAAATCTGAAAAAAATTGTATTAATAACTAGACAGACAGAGAGAGAGAGAGACTGTGCGAGAGAGAGAGAGAGAGATAGACAGAGAGAAAGAGTTAAAAAGCCGTGCAGGACGAAAGTCTAGCAACATCCTTTACAGCACGCAAATAATCCCGCAAAACCGAGCGCTTAACTTTTTCCCCCAGCAGCATTGCTTTTTGCCTCACACCCCCTCACACACTCGCCCCCTTCGCATTCTCATGTTTATTTCTATCAAAAAGACATTTTTTTTTCACAATGTTTTTGCCATTTAACACAAAGTTAAAATGTCAACGATGTCCGATCGTGTGCCTTACCCGAAGCAAGGGCAATAACAGCAACAACAACAAGTTGTAGATGCTGTCATGAGAGTGATGGATGGATGAACGGATGGCTAGATGGCTGGATGGATGGGTGAATGGGTGAATGGATGCCTGGTTGGTCGAGTATGCAAACTGTTTGTATTGGCTCTTTCAGCCAACTGAGATAGCCGCTGAGGCTGGGCTTTTGACTGCAACTGAAACTAAAACTGAAACTTTGTACACACACACCAACACACACACACACTGGCATACAAATAAAAAGTATGTTAACAACATTGAACGGCTGTCTGCCAACATTTTGCACACAAACAAGTCAAAGGACTCTTAAACGAACTTTCAGCTTACCACAATTAGTTTAGAGCACAGTATTGACAGCTTGTTGAAACAGAGAATATCTAACTATTAATTAATATATACAGATAGATAAATGATATACAAATATGTAGATAAGTATATGTATGTATTTCTACTAAGCAATGAGATTTAATTGAATTTCGACGATAATCTAACTTGGCTCTTAATTCTCATCCTCATACAAGACTCGAATTAAATATGTAATATTTATCTGAACACGTATAGAACTCAGAGTTGGCATAAAATACATTGAAGTATTTGCTTAATAAGTCTCTAAGGACATTGAGACGTTGCTTGTGGCATACGCAACGAAATACCCTGTAGTCAAGGCGAAGAAGTCCTGTCTGCACATGCACACCTATGCTGACCTAGCGTTAATATACCCTTTGTTTAACTTATGTACAATGGGTATGCATAACTAGCTTGTTTGCCATTCGACTTATATCATACATCTGGCTTGCAAACTGTCTGAGCGGCAATTGTTGTTAAGCAAACGTGTGTACATACATATGTATTTACATATACATACATATATCGTTACCAGCACCCATACATACGTATGTATATATAGCTGTCTGTGTGCCTTCGTTTCTTCTGGCTCTGTTTGCAGTCATAATATTAGTTTATGCTTTTATTTGCTAGTGCAAATAAGCAATATGCCACGCCTACCCAATGCCCACAACAGAGAAAGTCTTTTGTTGAATGTGCGCAATAAGCTCGTCCTGAGGCCTGACTCCAGCATCCTACCCAGACTGTACGTTCCTCAGCTGCGGAAACAAGATTAATGCAATTGGGAAAAACGTACGTAATGTACACACATACATACATACACATACAAATATATATAAATACATATGTAGTTGTGTGCGTGTTAATTTGTATTGGATTGTGTTTGATTTGCGTCGAAAATATATTAAATCAACAATGGGATGATTGCGCCAATCTATTTATGTATATACATACATACATACATATGTATGTGTGTGTGTTTGTTACTTATTTATTTATGTATATTGAATATTTAGAATAAATAACTGCAAAGTGTGCAGCGAGTATGCATTTTTTAAATACATTTAACAGTCAATCTATTGCGGAATAAACAAAGTCAGTGAACTATTCAAATTAATAAAAATATACTCCGCTGTTGACAGTAACCGATTATTGTTATCGATAGTTTTATAGCCATATATACATATATTCGAATCTATAAATAATCATGTTGAACTTTTCAACATTCGTTTTTCACAGGTTTGTAATCAAATTTAAAATAAAAAGAAAAAAGACTTGAAATGTATTAGAGTTTCGTAAAACCTATTCCACATTCTTTTATTTATTTATATTTATAGAAACTTGCAACGGTTTCGACACGCGCAACGACAACTCTCCCAGATAAGCAACGACTCTCTCAGAGAGTCTCAGAGAGAGGCCCCTGCTTGAGCGTTATAAACAGAGCTTATTTGATATGTTTACATCAGTTTTAGTTCTGTTAAGTCAGCCGTAAGTTGATATAGATTTCCAATATATACATATGTACATCTTATATGTACATATATATACATATATAGCCAAAGGAAAGAAATAAATATACAAGTGATTTATACTAATCTGAAATGCAAAAGTCTAACTCTGATAACTAATTTCCTATTTCGACACATAACTTTCTTATGGATATATGTACATACATATGTATGTCTATATATGTAGATATGTATAGTATGTATTTTTGCATGGGTAAGCAGAAAAATAGCAAAGAGAATGATTCAATACTCATATCTAACTATAGAGCAATGAGAGCCTCTTCCCAATAGATGATAATTATGCATTCTCTGGCTAGTTCATTCATTTATTAATCGGCATTATAGCTTCCACATATATGGTTGCTCAGCTCGTTAGTTAGTTGTCAGTCTGGTAGGGACCGAAGGCACGCACATGCTCTCGTACGCGCACCGCATTGATTGCAATGAAGCCGCCCGCATCCTGCGGCACATAGCCGCCATGGACATCCATTGAGACGAGCTGCTGGTTATAGAGTGCGGCAACTGCATCGGCCGCCTTGCGGGCAATGGCACGACAGTAGCCTGGCGCCAGCTCCATGGTCACCTGGCCAGTGACCTGTTGCTGGGCCAGCTGTATGCAGCGTCGCACGTAGAGCGCCTCAGGACTGAACCAATAGCCATTGTATACATAGTCGGACATGCGATCGCGTAACAGTTGCTTGGTGCGCAGCACTTCGCGATCCAGGGCGAACACCTCCAAGTCCTGATGCGCTGCGTAGAGTATGGTGCCGCCTGGGGTCTCATAGACGCCCCGGGACTTGAGCCCCACATAACGGTTTTCCACAATGTCAATGCGTCCAATGCCATAGCTGCCGCCCAGCTCATTCAGATACTTGAGCATCTCCAGAGGCGTGCTGTACACTCGACTATTGGCCAGATCCTCGACTCTTGTGGGTAGTCCATGCTCAAAGTGAACGCAGACACGATGAGGCGTCTTTGGTGCCTGTGTGAAGGGATCGAGAGTCAGCTCGTAGAGGCTGCTGGGTGCCACCGTGTTCGGATCCTCGAGCACGCCCGACTCGTAGCTAATGTGCAGCATGTTCGCATCCGTGCTCCAGGGTGTCGCCGGCTTTGCTGTCACCTCGATTCCATGGAGCTGGGCATAGGCAATCAGATCCTGCCTGCCCTGAAACTGGCGACAGAACTCCACATCGCGCCACGGTGCAATAATCTACATCGGCGAAATGAAAATCAGCTAGTTGCTATCCACACACACACACACACACTCCATCATAGTCACCTTCAAGTCAGGCTGCAGTGCATATGCGCACAGCTCGAAGCGCACCTGATCGTTACCCTTGCCGGTGGCGCCGTGAGCCAAGTACTTGGCGCCATGCCGCCTGGCGGCCTCTATCAGGGCGACACTAATGCAAGGTCGCGCCAACGAGGTGCCCAGCAGATAACGCTCTTCGTAGATAAGGCCCATTTGGATGGCCGGCCATATGTATTGCTCGGCGAATTGCCGTTTGATATCAGCCACGATTACCTGCAACATTGTATGTCGTCTGGCGATTAGAAGCAATCGACGCTGATTAGCACGCTAACCCACCTCCTTGGCTCCGATTTTGAGCGCCTTCTGGCGAGCTGCCTCAAAGTTCTCCTGCTGGCCAACATCGGCCAGCACGCAGATGACCTCATAGCGCTGCTCCAGCAGCCATTTGAGTATGCAGCTCGTATCCAGGCCACCCGAATAGGCCAAAATAACTTTCTCCACCACCATTTCGAAACAGTCCGCACAGCTCAGCGCTCGTTTGCCAATTGGAATACGAGAAAACACAAAGCTAAGCCACTTAGGCTGTGCTTCCTATCAGCGGCACACCTCCTCCACCCTCCCGCAGCTCCCATGCCTCTCCGTACGGTCTGATAACAATAACAGATTGTTATGAAGTACGTTAGTATATTATTACAGATTAGTCTCGCTCTCTCTTTGCGCTAAACATCCATTAGTTTCAGGTAAACAAACGGTACAAAACGGCGTTTGAGAATTATGTGATAATTCTTTTCGGATTAAAAATTATCAAAAGATCTCTGCCATACAATATTCACTTTAACCCATTTCAACTAATTTAAAATTAATTATGTTCACATTATTCTAATAGCAAATGGAATTCATATAAAATAAATGAAAAATATACGACAAATTGCAAATATATTTAACAAATTACTTCTAGTGAATTTCTTATAGACATGTATTCATTTTCTGATCTTTTTTTACTTGGATACCAGTAGACTAGTATTTCTTTTAAGTATTTGCTCTAAACATTTCTTCTACCTAATTCGTCCAAGTACTTCCACCAAGAATTTCTTATAAGAATTTCCTCTACGTATTTTCTCCAAGTATAAAGCTCAGCTGAACGATTATTAAATATTTAGACACACTTCAAGGTCTGGTACGACTGAAGAAATGCCGCAATCTTTCATATAGTGCGGCTTCCACTCATACACTAAGCCGCGTTCAAATGTTGAGCTCGGCCCCAGGTAGGGGTCGTTGTAGTCGTGAATGGGAACACTCTCTGCTGCTTCGATCTTCGTTCGTTGATAGGGAGGTTAGGGGACAGACAGAGAGACAGATATACAGACATACATACATACATACTAACAGAGATATGTCCATACTCAAATGTATGTATATGGGTACACAATTAAATCGGTTTATCTCATTTCGTTGCTCAAGAATCGATGTACATATGTATGTGCTTAATGGGGCTTAATCTTGATATGCTAAATATCCTATGTACATTAATAGTTATAATTATATTCGTACTAGGACTTCTGCAGTCTGGCTCAACTTCCGGCTCAATTTCAATGGATTCATTATCAATAATCTGGTAACACTGATTGCTAAGCATAAAAACATTTGGTTTATTTAAAGTACTACTCACATGGTCACACTTCATTATAGACTATATATTCTGGCAGAAAACATTCAATTCACATTGGGGAACTACTAAAATAAGTTTCGAGTCTAAGCTTTGAACTTGAATATCAACATGTCTTTAGGTAAGCTGAAAAATTAGCTGATTTTTCCATTAAATAATTTCATTAATGTTCATATACAGACTCTTCTCAGTTTTGGCCGGAGCTTTTGAAAAAAGTTCAAATCGCCGATGAAATACAGACTAAAGTAAATGACATTGCAGCGGAATTGGAAGCATTTCTAAAAGAAAAATTGACTCGGAAAATTCGCGTTTATCCGTTTGGCTCGCGTGTCTTGGGCATTGCTCAGGAAACATCCGATTTGGACATTTACGTGGAATTTGGTTAGCATTCAATACCCATACATATGTACATACATATGTTCATACCTAGTTATGTAGATGCCTGCCTATTCTACAACTCTTCGTTGAATGTTGAGAGTATTCATACATACATATACAAATGGCAATACATGTTCATGCACATCATCTTGAAATAGAGTTTTATGTTTTGCTCAGCGAATTATCGTAAAATGTAAAGATAACCAATAATAGCTTACATTTGGACTATAATGTGATAAGAATGTTTCAAACAGTTCGATATCAGCTTGACAATATATTATACCCTGAGCAATGCAAATAGGAACTCAATTCGTCGTTAGTCGTTAGAGGTTATCAATATGTTATTCAGTTTAAGAGCTACATCCTAAAGCAATGAAAACCTACGAGTAGTTTCCCAGATCTCAAACAAATTACAATTAAGTTAACGGTTGGTTTCCAAATGTATACATTGCTGCTGTACGGAGGCGCTATTACGATACTCTAAATATTTGGGCAGAACTTTTAGATATCATCAGTATACCAATTCCATTCATAATTAAGTAGAGAAGAGCTTCATTTTTATACAGGTTGTTTCCAACTGGATCAGTCCCACTCGTTATTTTAATCATCTTACATACATATGTATTTAGACGACAGCTTCTACGAATACTATGAGAGGCATCCCACTTGGAAGGACCGCAAAAGACAGGAACTGATTTCAAGAGTGTTTAAGTCACCATCGAAATGGATACACCTTCAAAATCGCAGCGGCCAATGTCCCCTAGTCGTCATTAAAAATAAACACACGAACTTACAGTACGACTTAAGTGTCAGTAACTGCTACCCCTACAGCCAGAACAAAGTAGTCGTATATCTATTCAAACTGCAGCCAATTGGTAAGTAATTTCTAATCGTCGTCTACTGTTTTTTATACGTATTAATATGTATGTGCTTGCAGCTCGTTATATGATCATCTATTTGCGAGGTTGGATAAAAATGCATGGATTGCATGAGGAATTCCGTAGTCATATACTTCTTTTGATGGTCATATTCCATTTGCAAATTCGAAAAGAGCTTCCATCCATCCATAAATTGCAGGCAGATCTAAGCCCAAGGAGTGGACGTATGCAACAATAAAAATATTAATAATGTTGACAACAATTCTTCAATTAATTAATAACTTTCAGCTTACATTTATCATTTCAACGAATTGGACCGGAACGAAATGCCATACGCAATACCTCTTACGGAGTATAATACACGCGAAAAACTTAAGGAGTTTTTCAAATTCTACGCCGGCTTTCAGTTTGAAGGATATGCCATTTGTCCCTATTGGGGCGAGTATATAAGGCGATCGGAGCTCTGCTCATCCATGCCGAAAAGGTAGTTTGAGCATTAAATTCTCTTCGATGATTCCTAATATTTTCATATATTATTCTTTGCCAGATGCCAGATAATCCATTGGGGTAATAAGTTTACCCGATTTTCCGTGGCCATCCAAGATTTCATTAATCTTAACCAGAATAAAGCATGTCTAATCCGCGATGAGCACTTATCGAAATTCAAGCTCATATGCGCTTCGAAGGCGTATGAATGATCTGAGAACAAATCAAATGAAATACTCAACGCAAGTGAACATTCTTTTGAAATAAAAATATAATTCTGATTTAAAGAACTTGAACTAGGCCCCACTTATTTATATTGCGCACTTGAACTGCCGATTTGCGGCGCTGTCACTCCGAATATGAAGCATTCAATGTAATTGAAATCGTCGTCCCCATCGTGGCATTGGCCATGGACCATCAGGACGCATGCCTCGCTGCACAAATTGATTTTCAATTGAAAATGGGGGCAGTTAATGAACGAATTTCATTAATTAATCAATGTTATTCAAATAAATTTGAATCTAATTAGGGAGACGCGCGAATATAAAAGGATACTCCACAAAGCCGTTGGCCAGCAGTCGCTGATACCCTGGCCCAGGCTAAGCATTGATAATGCCCCACTCGCAGCTGATTCACCATGAGCTGGATAGACTCCGTCTGCTGCTTGGCCTGAGCATCATATTTGTAATTTGCCAACAAAGTGCCACCTTGTAAGTACCGGTAACAGATCCATTCGCCGTCAGTTATTGTTGTAAAAACCAACTTGGTCTGCCTCCAACAGCGGCTACGTCAATTCGGACATATGCACCTCGATCATTGAGTCCGATATCTGCCCAGAGAGTTACCATCGCAAGCGGGATGGGCTCTGCATCAAGTCTCTGTGCTACCTCAAAGTGAACGACGACTGCTACCCACAGGACAGCGAGGCCAGATGTGCGAGGTCTCTGTCGTGCATCTGCAACCGATGCACGAACTGCAGCGACTACAACCACGCCTGGAAGTGCCTGAGAGCCAGGTGTGAGGACTATAACCTGAAGAAGCGCATTCCGACCCGTTTCCTGCCTTGGCTCAATCGCGCTCGCTGGCAGAACTTGTCGAAGCGACTCATTGAGCCCAATTATGAATACTGAATGTCGACTCTAGGATGAATTGCCAAATACTCGAATAATCGGAACGAACCCGCACTTCATACATAAACACGTAAATGCATACCTTAAACATATTTAAACGAAAATAAAAATTTTAGCAAATAAAGTGACCATTTTTGCCATTAGGCAACCCTTGAAATTGTGCGCGCTACCTAAGTGTCAGCAATGGCTTGTAATTCCCAACTGTTAATTCGCCAGCGTGACAGTATAAATATGAGTTTTATTGAGGAGAACTTCGTTCTTGCTTCGGCAGAACATATACTAAAATTGGAACGATACAGAGAAGATTAGCATGGCCCCTGCGCAAGGATGACACGCAAAATCGTGAAGCGTTCCACATTTTTTTGTGTATTTTAATAGTGGGATGAATCTATACTTTCTCAAAATTATATAAAACAAAATTTATGGTGTACATACGCTAATAATATTTAATAATTGAATTTTCACACTGGCCGCTAACAAATGTCCACAGAAAAGTAAAATTTAAAATCTACAATCAGCTTTCAACTTTACGAAGCGGTTGCGGCTTCGTAATTATGAATTTCAATTAATATTGTAATTATGGTTGTTGTTAATAGTTATTACCACCTGCTCACAGATGGCGCTATAATTCAATTCGAATCAGAAAATGAAGTTAACGTTTTTAGCGAAGCGGATACTCCTATAAACCTCGTGCAATAGATGGCGCTTTAAAATTCCAGTTAGATATTCCGACTGCAAACCAATCAAGTACCTAACGATGCGCTGCTCAGCTACCAACTCTGTGCAACAGATGGCGCCACAATATAGGCGGGCAGTATTTTTAGTACGTTTAAATTCAAATTAACCTTGCTTTAATTCACGTGCAAACACGGCACAACAGCCTTCGTTTGTTAAGATGTCCAATGTATCGAATCGGATTCAAATATTTATTGAAATATTTGCCTATTACATTTTGGACTGCGAAACACGTATGAAAGAAACCCTAAGGTATTCAGCGCCATGAACTTGACTCTGCGTACGCGACAATAAATAATGAAATAAATGCCAAACGGCCGCACGATGTTGCCTAATTAAATTCAGCTCGGCCACTGCAAGACAAATGGGCACACATACGGCTTACGAACATAAACTGGGTTTGCCTCAAAGTAAATAAGGAAATTAAATGACAATTACCAAAGAGCGTGCGAGTATGTGTGCGTATATGAGCTTTGCAGCCTATTCGGCCGGGCTCTCCGAGTCGCCCAGTCTTAGCGGCATTTCCACTCACATATTTGGCTGGCCTGCAAAATTTGAAGTCAGTTGCCAGTTGACGCTCGCATGATTCACACGCAGAAAAGAAAAAAAAAAACAAAAGAAAAATATTAAGCAAATGTATTTATAAAATATAAAAGGCATCGTGAATTCGGAACAGTTAACTGTAAACCTGAGTGCGGGCGTTGCATACGGAACGAAAAGTTGAATTTTTGATTTTCACTCTAACCCAAATATCAGGAAGCACATTTGTGGTCAACTAGTTGATGTGCCAAAATAGCGTCACAAATCAAAATAAACGAGCAATAAACAACGCAAAGTAAATATCTGTTAGAGCTGCAGCAGGTGGGTGACGCTCAAACTGTGGCTTGCTTGCCTCACTCAACGAGTTGCGCTATTTCAAGTGGCAAAAGAAATTACACAATTTGCAACTAAAACTAACAACAACAGCAACAACTAACTGACTGACTAACTTTCAGCTGTTGGCTGGCTTTGGTCAGCTGAAGCTTGCCCAGAGCCGGCAGCAATCCAAAGCTGCACAATTCACAATTTACCGCATGTTATTGTTGTTGTTTTTACATATATATATATAGTTGATGTTGCATGTCAATAGAGGTGGCCAGGTCTAAAAAGCTTAGCTTACGGCCAAACATAGAGCTGTATATTGTCCAATCTTGCAGTACGCCCGCAAGTTTGTGTCTTGTACAAGTCATTTGTTTACACTAAATGCCTCTCTGCGCTCCAGCGCCCGTTAATGACAACCTAAAAAAATGAATCAAAGTAAAATCCATAAACAACAATAATAAAAGCAAAACCAACAGCAGTGGCTCTGCACTTCAACAAAAAGAGGTCAAGTGCAGCGGAAATTATAATACAAGAAAGAAACGAACACAAAAAAAAAAAACAAAAAAAACCAAACCCTGATGAGCACCTGAAATAAAAAGTTGTACCTTAAATTGAGTTAACTAAGTGCTTCTGTTTGTGCACTCCGACATGGCCCTGAGAATCGTGATAGCTCCGTCAAGCATTGACAGGCCCGCAGATAAGAAATCTATACAAAGGCAGAAACCAGTTCAAACTGCGGACGGCTGCAATTGTAAAGCACTAAAAGCCGTTTAAATCGCAATTAAATACGTAGTTCAAGTAAATATTGCGGCATAAAAAGCAGAGGCCATTGACAGTGGATTTTAATCATATATATTAAAATATAGTGATCCACAAAGACAATTTAGTTTTCCAAAAACTATTTTAGATACCCATTTTTTGATATCCTTATTACTTAAACTCAAATATCTATGAATGAACTCAGCATGGAAACAGCCCTCGCTCTGCGTGACTAGATTTCATTATGCTCTGCAAGGTTTTTGTAAACGATGTTGGGAATTACCTCGAAAAGACAACTATTAAGACGCAGCATGGCTCTTAAGATTCAAGCACAAAATGAACTTCCAAATTTCAAACAGCAACAGTCAAAACAGTTCACGCCAGCACAGTAGTTGGAAAATTAATTTTTAAGAAGCTGTTTTATAAATAAATATAAAATACTCCATAGTGAACATAAACGAATTTAGAATCTGCCTTCAAGTATTATAGGCTTCTAAATAAATACCTGAAAAGAAGTTTAATCTTTTGAAATTCAACCTAACAGTAGCTCAGTGCAACTAAAACTGTAATTAAGCCAAGACAAATTTAAATATTCAATAATAGACATTTTGAATGTCAACTCTGTTTGCGCTTCGCACCTGCTTAAGACTATAAGCAAAACATACAAATATTTCATTCACACTTACATGTATTCTCATTTTCGTTGGTGTTCAACAGGGCGCGGGGCAGAGCAAACAGCAAAATGTCGCAACAGTTGCTTTCAAACTGTAACGGTCACTGTTTAGCAGTTACTTTCTTTGTATTTGTTATTATGGCGGCGTTTGTGGGCAAAACCAGTGCATCCAGTCAAATAGACGTGGACGAAGATCTGAAGCACTTGATCGGCCGCTGTCACAGAGATGAAGCGAATCTGGACGCGTACAACGATTGCATGAAACAGGTGTTCAACGATCTGCGCGCTTATTTCACAACAGGTGAGCCACAATTATGAAGAGTTCAAGTGGAAGTGGAAGCGAGTTAACAAAATGTGCCGCCCCTCTTCATGCAACCAGGTGTGCCCGGCTACAATATTCAGCCCTTTGATCCGCATCACTCGTCGTTTGTCGAATTGCGTCGCGGCGATCCGCATGGCCCGGGCAGCTTAAAGCTGATCTTGCGCAACGTCTCGGAATACGGCTGGTCGCGCTCCGAGGTGACGAAATTTCACAGTGATCCCAAAGATCAGCGCATCGTCTATGCGCAATACTTTCCCGAGAAGAGTCTTGAGGGTGAGTACGAGTTCCTCGCCAAAATACTGGGCACCGAGCTGCGACGACAGGGTCACTGGAATCTGACGCTCTACGACTACAGGTGCGCTGTCTGAACATTATATATTTCTATCCCAATCTGATTCTCACACTGCTTTTCACAGTCAAACGACGAGCGTGCGACGCGTGGGCGAGCCGGGCTCACTGCTCAAGGTCCATGTCGAGGTCGATCACATTGGCCGCATGGAGTTGCATATAGGGAATCTGTTGCAGGGACAACCATTGAATCAGCTGGCCGACGGCGTGATCAACAGCATGTGGCAGCTGGGCCTGCCATTCGTGCGACCGATGATCAATGAGCTGGTGAGCACGGCATTCACGGATATATTCAATGAATCCTTCCGTTACTTTCCGCTCGAAAAATTTCTTAGCTAGTTTATCAAAGATTTATATATTTGTGTTAGTGTGTGTGCGTAGATTTAATAAAAGTTGAGGTTGTGCATTAACTAAACATCCGCCAAGCTACTGGCTATTTCATTATCCTGCTGCGCCTTCTTGGGCGGCATCAGCGTCGACAGCGCCAGGCTGCGCGCAAATATGCTGCCAAGCGATATGACAACGTAGCTGGAGCATTGGAATTGCTGTTCCACAGTGTCATAAAGCAATTGATACGCCTGCTCCAGTTCAGGCGTTAGAGTAGCTACACAGGCAGAGAGAAAGAGAGAGAAAGAGACAAACAGTTAGTCTTAGTTTAAAGCGAATCTCATTGTTGCACTCACGTTTCTGATGCAGCTGCTGCTTGTTGAGGTCAAATATGAAACGCAGGTAGCACAGCTGATTGTAGAGATCGCGCTCAGAGTATTGCCGCAGCATGGCACCACTGTTGCATTTGAGGCACAGCGGTCGACGCAGTTCGAGCCGCAACGAATAGGTTCTTGTATTATAGTTGCAATCAGGATGATCGCAGACCAGCCAACTGCGATAGAAGCGCTGCACATAGCCTCGCATGCACAGCTGCAGCTGGTTGCGTATGCTAACCAAATATTGCAAGGGCGATGTCTGGCACTCGGCATTGACGCACTGCTGCAGCACCGGCACATGGCTGCTGTTGGGGCCCGGCCGATAGGCGCTGGCCATAAGCTGTTCCGTCTTACAGCTAACGCACTTGAAGCGAAAGGGTTCGCAGAGGCGATAAAGCTGCAACGTGGTCTTCTGCAGCGACTCACCCTCGGCTTCTTCCGTACGCTCCCGCTGAACGCTGTGTGAGAGCAGAGGATTCTCGTAAGTGAAGTAAGAAACCACAAGTTGGGAGGCTACACTTACCGCTGCGCATTCTGTCTGTATTTACTGGAATCCATGCCCAGGCACTCGGCAATGCGACTTGCATCGGTGCCCTCGAGCACCTCCACCATGCGTGTGACCACCGGATGTATCTGATTGCCTAGATAGTAGTTCGTGTCGAGCTTCAGGGTTTCGCTGCTTTTCAGCTCGTCCAGATGATAGGCACGCTGCATGGCTGCATTTGTAGTGCCATCCAAACAGATCACATAGTCGACCATGTCGCCCTTTTTATAGCGTCGATTCCTTTCTCGATTCATGCGTAACGCCACCTGAACATGGGGCAGGGAGGCGCTGTTGGCATACTCCTGCGGCGCACGTGTCAATTGCTTTGTGATCACGTACAGCGGAAGCGGCACAGCGGACTCTGCTATTTGGTCCTTGATGCGGCCCAGTTGGGCATGCACAGCATCAAGTTTATCCTCCAGAGGCTTCTCGGAGAGTACTTCATCCAGCACTGCCTTGCCGACCATCACGGCCAGCTGGGACCAATCGCGACGCACTATATCTAAGCCCTTGTGCTCCTGTTCACGTATCAGCACGCCTTTGGCGTTCTTGGTCAGCTTGACGGCTGCATACTTCTTCTTTTTGAGTAACAGCAAACAGGCGAAGACACCATCAATGTCCAGTTCGAGTTGCTTGTACAGCTTATTCACGCTCTGTTTGATAGTGTGTCCGATCTTGTAGACTTGATCATAGTCCGTTATGTTCGTATTGATCATCAGCGAATCCGTGTCGCCATAGACCACATCATAGTTGAGCTTCTGCACCAATTGCTGCGTGTTAACCAAGATCTCGCGTCCCTTGTGCGTCACTAGAGCTGCCAAGTGCTGTGCAAAGAAACGTGAATGCGCGAATCCCAGACAGCCGTACATAGAATTCGCAGTCAGCTTGAGTGCCATCTGTCGTATATGATATTGCATGTGCAGCTCCGGCGATAGGTCTGGCACAGCCATTAGCTTTTTAACCTGGCGACGAGATTCCACCAAGCGGCGCAGCTGCGTTGGTAAAATGCCTGGCTCTGCACTGGAGTCGGGCAGCACAGGCAGCTGGTCCGCGTCGTGCGGCTGCTGTACCGTGGTGAAGCAAATATTATACTCCTGTATGATGCTCGGATACAGGGAATTGAAATCCATGAGCAGCACATATTTTTCATAAAGTCCACGCAAAGGTTCCAGCACCAAGCCACCCGCATACGCAGCCTTCTTACGAGCTGCTCCACTGCCCGCAGCCACCGTTGTGTCATTACCCGTCGTGGCATCGGGATCAGTTTGAGTGTTGGCTACGGCGCCACGCCTTTGTGGCAGCTTATCGGGTACAATGTAGTTCTTCTCATGAAAGGCATGAAGCAGCAGAAACTCATTGCGTTCGGACCGCCCGCCCTGAAGTGTGCGCGTCATTGTGTTGCCGCAAATGTTGGTTATCTGCAGTGCCAATGGCATGATATTCAGCTCGCACATGAGACGCAGCATGTAGGATGCGTCCTGCATGGTTAACGAGATGAGCTTGGTAATGTTTTCGCCTGATAAGATAAGGTGATAAGAGGTATGAATTACACTCGTGACAATAATAATTTTAACTGCCTTACCTTTCTCATACATCTCCAGCAGATCGTCCGCATTGACGTCCATACGCTCCGACTCCTGCAGCTTGAGTACCTGCTGGCACAGTGTCTGCAGATCGTAGGATCTGGCTCTTATGCACTCCTCCGCCGAACGTTTGACATCGCAAACCATGCGACCCACAAAGTGATCCAAAAGACGTTTACCGAAGGTTTGTGTGAAACGTAGACGTCCCATGCGCGACCACTGAGGTATCTTCAGGGCCACAATCTGATCCGTTATGACATTCAACTGGCAATCCATCGCGTCAAATGTGACTATAAGATCTGCATCGATTTGCTGATACTGCGCCAGAAACCAGCTAAGAAGCGCACGCTCAGAGTCGTGTTTATAGATCTTTGTGGACTTGTACTTGGTTAGCTGTAAATTCAAATCAAGAGGCCAGGTGGAGACAGCGGGTCGGGTAAGGGCGCACATGTGACGGTTGAAGGCAGGCTGCGGCGCCGGCTTGTCTATATAAAAGCGATTGTGGGTGAGCATCGAAATCATGCAGATCTCGTTCTTGAGTGTCTTCGGATTCATGGATGTGCGCACGTTGAGTGTGAGCAGAGTTATAGGAGGCGGAGGTGTTGGTTTTCCCTGCTCAAGCACGAGCTCCACGTTTTTCGGCTCAGTGATCGTCACATCGGTTTTACACCAGCTGATGGGCGCTGGATTTATATTGAAGCCACTAATCTGCAGCCAGCAAGGACCTTTGATCTTGCGATCCAGGAGAAAGCGCTCCAGCGCATTGGTGTTGGCGCCAAATATGTGCGCTATGGAATCGTATTTCTTATTTAATACATTCGGCGCCGGCTTCTTGCCATCGTAATGAACCTCTAGGTAGTCGCAGGTTTGCGGCACATCGATGCCTATGGCATGGTTGGCAAAGTTCTTGCTAACCTTTCGGGAACGGAACGTATCAAGCTTCAGTTCGGTGGCGATGTGCGTATCGAACTCCTTGTACATGTCGGCAGCTGTGACCTTTTGCTTGGTGGGCTCCTTTGTAATGGGATCTAGTAGCTGAAGTTGGAAGACGTTAATCATAGTTTGCAGCCCCCGACATTAGTTTAATACTCACATATTGCCTGGGCAAAAGATAGAGCACACGATTGATATTCTGAACACGAACACATATCGACTTGCCGTCTGCCGTTCGACCAAAGAGAAAAACTTCGCCGGGCAGCTTTTGTGCATCTTCCCAAGCTTCCCAGTACCAAAATCGCAGTTGCTCGACGTCAACTGGATCACTGCCTGCGGCTGCCTCTGCTTCACTGGCTAACACCGATTTCTCGAAGTCATCATCCATTTGACATATCGACTCCCAGTTGTTAAGCAGCTTGTTCATGTCCTCTGCTTCTGGTTTGGCAGTGGCATTTGCAACTGCTGCAGTCATGTCCGTAGGCTCTGGTTTGACAGCGGGCTTGACCTTCGATGCAGCCAACTCAAACTGGTTCTCATCGTCATCTAAGCAACTGAAGTCCAAGTCATTGTCGTTAGGCTCAGGCGTAGCTTCTTTCCTTGCCTTCTTTTTGGGCTGTTCAGTTGTGTCCTCCTGCTTCACTTTGACTAGAGCCGACGCTGTAATTGTCGTTGCCTTCTTGTTGGGCTGAATTGTTGCTTTTGGCTGCAGTATGCGATCAAGCATTTCGTCATCATTACTGGCTTCTTTTTTACGCTGCTGCTCTTGCATTTTGATGTTGCTAAGGAAACTATTCATGTACTCTTTGGCCGCAAGTGCATCGGATTTGCGGGCAGCTGCAACAATTTTAGCTGGCGCAATTACTTTTTGTTGCTGCGATGCAGATGAGTCGCCGGTAGGCTCTTCCTTAATTTCCCCCAATATATCTGCCAGAATATCGTCATCCTTGACACTATTTTTGATGTCCGCCTTCTTTGGTATCGCATTGCTGAAGAGATTTCGGATAGACGCCTTTCCTTTGGCTGGGCCCGTGTCGTCGCGTGGCCGCTTCTTTGCATTGCCCGTTTTCTTTTTCTTGTTATCACTTCGACCGCGTTCTTCCTCATCAGAGTAGTCATCCTCATCTTCAAAGAAATCACGACCATCCTCTGCGTAGCCAGTGCCGTCTGTGGACGAAAATCATATTGGACTGAAAGGTTTTTTCATTGCCATTCGCTTGAAATTCTACTCACCATCTTCAATCCAATCGCCGCCGTATTTCTCATTTGCTCGCTTCGCATACTCCCTCTCGTCCACCACTTCGTAAACATCGTCCACTTTTTCTTCCACTTGGCATTTGTTTTTGGTGCCTTTCAAACCTTTGAGGCGCTCCAAAGCTGCGAAACGACCGGATTTGTCTATGCGTTGTCGCTTGACACGCGGTGCAGCTGTTTGGACAATTTTATTATAAACATGTCGAGCAATAATATTTTATTACTTACTGGGTGAATCTGCCATTTGGAGCACTGCAAGTTTCTTTATATGTTTTAATTTGCGCAGCCAGTGATTATTTCACAAAAGGCGGGAAAACATCAGTGTGTACACATTGAAGCGCGTATGTAAACTCTTTGAGCGCTAGTGTTGCCAGAAAGTTAGATAAACACTTAACAGAATTGCTCCGCCAGTTAACATTCGCTCCGCACACAATGCTTGAGCATTGCTCCGCCAGTTAACATTGGCTCCACATACAATGCTTGAGCTCACTGTTAAGAAGCTCAATCGTGGCTTGAGGTTCAAGTCTTGAGCTATGTGAGTGTACAGCTGTGATTACTGTTAAGAGACACAGTGTCCGGCTAACAGTATAGCTAACAGAAAACTTTGCTAATTATGCTTGTACGATACATCTGTTAATACGTATCGACAGCAAAGTTCCCAAAACCGCTCTTCTTCCCTTAGAATTCTATCTCATTTTCTTTCACAGCGAACAAACTATTATAACTGTCAGCAATTCAATGTGCTTGATGGCCCACAGATGCGAATCTACTTAACAGAATGAACTTATCCTAACATGTCTGTTAAATGAACTATTCCATGTCTAATGCATGCGGCTCGCCAAGCGCGCCAAAGTTTAAAAACAAAAATACAGGCCCCTTCTACTCATTTAATAAAAGTTGTTGATTTGTTGTTCTCTCGTTTTTATTCGATCATCCATAATATTAGCTTAAATTAATGTGTTTAATCATAGATTTAGAATACAATATACAGCAATTGTGTTTATATTTCGTGTACATAGAAGGCAGTTACATACATAAGCATAATTATCTTTCAGTTTACTCTTATATCGTGTTTTCTACAATACATATGTAAAGTTCTGGTATATTTACAAATACACTCAAGCAGACTTACATATTACACATATAAACGCCACATATACATTTATGACTGCAAAAATTCATACATATTTACAATTCGATAGAAAATATTAGAATTTTTGTGTATAGTCATCAATTAAGGATTGTGATTACAATTTACTATTGCCAAGAAATACAAAGATGGGGAAAATACTGGTAAGGATTTAGGAAAATAAAGGTGTGAATAGTGAAATACATAGTGAAAGGAACTGTGAAATCGAAAAGAACGTCAGTCTTCCAGGAAAAGTGTTTAAAACATTGACAGAGAGAGGAAGTTGGTGCAATTGATGATTGATTTAAGGATTGTGCTGGATATTCAAATTTAAGATGGTTGTAGGGTCTTTGAGGTATTTTCAGCTATGGAGCATACATATATTGGTACATATTTCATAACAGATTCAAGCCAAAGACATGGCACAAACATAAATCTAACTTAAGGAATATTTTCTCCAAGTCTGCCAGATGTCGATCCATAGTAATGCTAAACATTTAATAACAGCAACAAAACAACAATAATGGTTAACAATGCAAGACACGTGCCACCTGCAATTAAAGGGTAAACAAACAATTAGCAAAATATTTACTATTTAGCGCTCATATTTGTGCTTACCTAGCCATATAGTGCCTGCGTCCCCAACACGCAACTGCCGGGTTCAGTGTTGGAAAATCACACCACCTGCACCGTGGCGAAGGCGCTGAAGGTGACCTTCTTGGGAAACTCGGGACCCGGCGAGCCTCGCGTCTTAATCACAGGCTTCAGCGGCTGGCGTGGCTTCAGTGACAACAATCCAGCGGAGGCGGCCAACTCACGTAGTCGCTGGGAAAAGCCGCTGCCGCTGGAATTGCTGCCGGTTGCTGTTCCTGTTGCTCCACTATGGTGCTCCAGGCCGGCGCAGTCGAGGACATCGAGTCCGTTGTTGGAGCGGTACACCTGTGCCGTGGCTGTTGGATAAACCGCCAGACTTGTGCCGCCCGTTGAGCTGCAGTTTGGGCTTACGGCTTGTGTTGTTGTTGTTGCTGCGGCGGCTGGCGTAATGTACCTGCAGTGAGAAAAAGTGTGGAGAGTGCGGAAAATTGGATTAGTCAGCGAATTGCGCTAATTGATTTATTTTTTATTTGCCAAAAACTTGGTGGGTGTGAACAGCGTTCACAAACAACGCAACCAATAATAATGCCCGGCTAAAAGATGAGTCGCACTCAACTGCGAACTGGCCACCGAATCGTCCCAAAAACTTGCCTTACCCACCACACGCAAAAATAAATTAACCACCTAGCAACAAGGCGAGCTCTTGCAGCTGGAAAGTAAGCCTTGTTAATAGATCTCGGCTATTGTGAATATTTAATGTACAACTAATTTAAACAGCATCCACGAAGCGTGCTGTTTATTTTCATATACCAATGCAATTTTCAATGCTGTGTCGACCTTATAGATGCTAATTAATTTGTTTATGCGACTCGCAGCTCTGGCAATCGATCTTCGACAGCTGCTGAGCTACTTTTGGTCCACCAAAAGATATCCACAAATATACATATGTATATATACATATATTTCTTCTTTGAGACTTTTTCTCTTTTATTTGTATTTATTTTTATTTTATTTTTTATATATGTATGAACTCACGCAATACAACAATAAAAGATGCAAATGAGTTCAAGATGCGCAACGGCCGTTGGTCAAAGTTAATTGTTTATTCGCTGCTCAAATTGTTTACCCAAAAATGCTTAAATAACGATGTTGTGATAAGCGTGAAGCGACAACAAGTCTTGTCAGCTAGTCTTCAGCAAAGCCGATTAGGATTAGACACATACATATCTATGTATGTATGTATGCTCTAAATAGTTAGCTTAGCTTTCAGTTGACTCCACACATGTCTGTGAAGAGTTAAAGTTAAATCGGAAGTATATGAGAGTAATATAAACCAAAGCTCATGGAATTTAGGGGAGTCCCAACCAACCCTAAGCTGGCTTTCTACTAATGCAAATAATTAGTTTTAAAATGCAAATATGTTTTCAATTTCAATTTCCTCTTTTATTCGTGTGCATGCAAATGAAAAATAATGAAACAAATATTTTGTAATAGTTGCAATTGCAAATGCAATTTGAAATATATTTTTTTTTTAATTTAATTTTATTTTTTTTTTTTGGGCAGCATTGCCTCATAAACTTGAAGCATAATTAGCATAGGCTGCTTCATACTGGACTTCCTCATGATGTCAACAGTTTTTAATGTCGATTCGCTTCTATATATAACATTGCTGTTGTTGTTGCTGTGGCCAAGCAATTGGCATTCACCAAGCGTTGAGCGACAGGCGCTTAATGCATAAATAAATTAAAAATAAACCGTGTTAAATGAGTTTTTATTTTCATTACGTATATTTTTTTCCACAGTTTTTCGAGCTGTTGCTGAACTTCAAAGTGCAGCACTTGCTTTTGGATTTCGGCACAATACAGCGATTTGGGGGGCGATCTTTAATTAAGTGGACCTATAACTCCACGGTTCAGCTCAATGGATGAGCTATGTGGTCGAAAGTCAATGCTCACAATGTTTTACTACAATTAAATTGAACTGGTGCGCTGGCCACTCAATCGTAATGCTGTCCATAAGACTCAGTGAGTGCCCAACAATGCGCATTTGGATTGTATTCGTTATTATTATTTTTGGATTCTCTTGAATGGCAGCGCCGTGTGAATTCGTTTGTACATTATCAAAGGCATTGTTGTTGCCCTGTTGCATTGTCTCGTTGCGGTTTATGTATATATAATTAAGCACTATCAGCCGCGTATGGAAAACAGTTGGCAGATGGGAGCATACCTTTGAGCTGCATACAATATAAATGCCTTTTTTGCTTTTGTAGCTCTTTTTTGTTTGTTTGTTTGTTTTTGGCATTGAACTTTGCTTTGACTTTGAGTTTTGTGCTTTTGAAAGTGTTTCTATTTATTTTTCAAGACAAAAAAATCGTAATTAATTATAATATTATAAACATCTTCATATTGTTTGGCCCGATGCGTGTGCATGCATGTGTGTTGTGAGAAAATTCATTTTTTACATGTACATTTTTTCACACAATTTGCGCTCTTCACGTGATATTTAGAGCGATATCAGCGAAAGTTTGATCTCTATAAGCAGCAAAGGGTATTCGCCAATTAAAGTGTGTGAAACTTGAAATAGGCCGCGCCTAACTAAACTTTGTTTAGGCTAAATAAAATAAGATTTATTTGAATGTATTAAAAAACCATATAACTTTTTTCCCGTTTCCTCTCGCTGAGGTCATCTTCAGTTCACCCATATTCTAGTTACGAAAAATTATAGCACATCATCGTTAAGTTAATGAAAAGCTCTTGCTAATTTTGACCCAATTCTCAGTGTCTGTCATAGCTTGTTTGCCTAAACGTCGCGTTTAACTTTTCTGGCTATAAATCATAGTCAAGTTTGTTGCCCAAGTCTTTTGTTTGCTGCTGTCGCTTTTCAAGTTCATAAATTTAAAATCGACCCTGCGCGAAATTGACTTATTTTAAAGCTAGGCCAACTCCTTCGCCGCTAAGAAATTAATACACGAATGCCTATGCTGTAAACTTATCTGTAGTCTGTCGCTGTATATACAAATATTTATGCATGTATTGTGTCACGAATTTCTGTTTGTTTGGCTTATTAAGTCGTCAACGAAAAATTTGACAAATTGCCTTACAAGTGCCGCGCAGCGACGTCCACAGCCAGTTTGTTGCCCAAGTCTTTTGTTTACCCATCTGTCTGCTGGCAATTGGCAGATGCTAAGCAAATGGCAGGCGGAGCATCGCAATTTGTCAATACGCTGACGACTGACATAAATCCATCAGATAGCAAATCAATAGCTCAAGCGGCGGAAAAAATAAAAACCGCTTGCATAATAAATACGAATAAAAAGCAAAACATTGCAATAAACAAGTGACAGCTAGACAACAAGGCAGATGCAGCCGCAGATCAGCCGTTGCACTCGCTTCTAACATAATTACATATTTTGCTTACATGCGGCTGCATTTGCAGTTCCACTGACTGTGTGGCATGTTAAGCAGCTGTGGAGCTGTGGAGCTATGGAGCTGCGAAGCTCTGTTGCTGTGTTGCTGGTTGCCCACAAAGTGGCAAAACAAAAGCGCCGCACATGCGCAGCTTCACATCCGCATCGCTGACTGTTGACTGCTGTTGCTGCTTGTTGCTTGTTGCTTGTTGCTGCATGGCCCATGCGGCTTGCTGCATGCCCCAACAATTGCTTCATTTTGAGCAAATGAAAAGCAATTTCGATGCAGCAATTATGTGAGTCGCGGCCAGTGCCTGCTGCAGCACATATTCTGTTCAAGTTCGTTGCTTGAGTCTTTTGTTTTGCATATGACAAAAATGTTGGCAGCTAGTGTCAAAGATAGAACCAGCAGCTGCTGCTCCTTAAAATGCCCCATAATAACAGTGCAACAGTTTGGCAAGCATTATGCTAGACAGGCTGACAGCCATTGTATTTAAATTGCGCGACTGCCCAGAATTCATATTCACCGTTGTAGTTAGCTCACATCGCATATTATTTTAAGCTACGCGCTTGACAGCCACTAATCCAGTTTCCATCAAACTATTGACAAGTTATTTATAGCTTGCAACAGCTTACCCGTTTTTTATTTTGATAACTTATTGTTGTCGACGCCTTCTTGGAGACAAAAAAATAAAACAAATATTTTTACATATTAGCATTAGCCATGTTTAACTCTTGACATTTGGCGTCCAGGCCGTTAAATACGATACAAATATACATAAATGCGTCGCGCGTTTAGCAAACGGGTTTTCGATACATCCAAAATTGATATCACAGTAATTTGTTGCGGTTATTTGGCATGGATATTTACTGCGTAGTTCTTAGTGCCGCCAAATGTCAAGGCTCTGACAAAGAACCAAGCAACAGCAATGAGCAAAAGAGACAGCAGCAGCAGCAGCAACAGCAACAGCAAAAGCAATTTGCAACCAAATAAACAGAATTTCTAATTATTATTGAATATGAAGCCTAAAGCCAAATAACAGAAAACCTGGCTGGCTGCTTGGCTGACTAGCTGCCTGACTGTCTACGGCTAGTCATGCACAGATTGACCAAAAGTTCAACTGCCCCAAACACACATACACACACACACACACACACACGCAACAACAGCTTGGCAAATGAAAAACAAATCTTTCACACGTTCAAAATGCGCCAGAGCGCGGGGCAGTCTATTGATAGGAAGATACAGTAAGTCGATGTAGAGAAGTCAAAGACGAGCCGTAGGGAAGCTGCGGCACATTCTCTCAACATGTAGCAAGTGCCCGTGCCCGTGCCCGTGCCAGCGCCAGCGCCATTGTGCGTCGTCTATCTTTCGCGGTCTCTGCCTGCCCAGCTACCCATTGAAATTGTTTATTGAAATCGATGATGAATGATTGAAAGTAACTATTAGTTGCCTTCATTCTTGTTGTTGTTGTTGTTGTTGTTGTTGTAGCTGGTGTTGTTATTATTGAGTTTGCTGTCGGAAGCAATTTACAAATTGTTTTTCTAGACAGTTGGCGTTTTATGCTTTACTTTGTAGCTTTCTGCGCAATTTCTACTTGCCATTCATCTCATCTTTTCTGCTTTTATTTTTCGCTCTCTTTTGCAATTTCAATGCTTTTTACTTTTCATAGCTCCAATTACTGCAAAACTGCTGCAAATTTATTGCTTCTTGCTGTTTGCGTCTGGCTAGCTCAGTCGTATATAACTGAAAGAGCCATATACCATAAAAAGTTCGTTGCCTAAGTCTTTGGATATAGCTGTTGCAGAAAGTTCATGGTCCTTTGCAGTGCCTGCCAAACTGTGCGACAGCATTATTTAATTGTAAAGAAAATGTTTCGACTGAGGAAAAAGTAATGTTGTTTACTTTTTGTTTAACAATAAACAAAAACATTCCATTGGACAGAGAAAGCTCGGTGGTAGCTCAGTTGTCGGCGATTCAAATTTACAATATGTTCACTAGCGGGGCGTTGTTTTTGATAAGCGAGCGATTAACACTGCTCACAAATGAATAGAAGCAGCACGAGTAGCTGGCAACTAGCTTAAGCAGATACTCGCGCTTAATGGTGTGAAATGGACGCCCAGAAAAGCCATTGAAGCGTGCCGTATAGCATATGGGATAGTACAACACAAACTTTACACTCCAGTTACCATCAATGAAAGTCCACAGCGAAGATGCCAGATGCCAGCATCTCAGAAAGTTGATCGAACCTTGAAAATGCTCAAATAATTGTTGGCCATCAGAAAAAAACTCACTAATGGGGAAAGAAACTAAGTGAGAGAGACGAAGCAAGAGAGAAAGGGAGAGCAATAGAGATGTCTTTAGTTAGAAGACAACAATAAGAATAATAAGAGGTAGCAACAAAATCTTTCAGGTCTATCATTAAGCAACAACAAAAGACAACAGCAGCAACAGCAGAAACAACAACAAAAGGCTGCAAAATAAAAATGCGCGCAAAAATTGGAGAACAGTTAGGCCAACTTTGCTGGCTAAGGGCTATGGCTGGCCATGTCTGGGCTTTTATGAAGTAATTAAAGCGCATGAATTGGCCAATTGTTGTCCAAGTGTAGCCAAAAGTGCTAGAGCCCAAAGCATTTCGATCTAGCAGCCCATGCACCACTGATGTGAATTAATTACTGACCCAAAGCGCTGCATAAACAGACAATTTTGCAGCTACCAGCTACCAGCTGCCAGCTGCCAACTGCCGTTAAAAGGCTGCAATTTGATTGCACTTTGCTGCTACCGTGCTTCCAAGATGCAGAGATAGCCCAACCAGACGAACAGCAGAGCCCTAGGCAATGCACCTTATAAGGAAACGATTTGCCCGACTCAAGGAAATCGATACAAGCTGAAAGATGAAAATACGTAAATCTAGGGATCTTTGAAACTAAGTTCGTACTTATGATAACAATGTTAAACTTGAATATTCTAATTATTCAATATTTGCCTTCAATTCGCTTTTGCTATTTATAGACCTACAGTGTGTTCTTATAATTAGAAGGTACTCAAGAACGGAATGCAAACCTTGTTCTATATTTAGATGACAAATTGAGAATGTTTAAATATTTTATAATTAGCACATCCTAATTAATATGCATAATATTTTTATGTGTTCGTAGATAAAGCTGCTTCACTTCTGAGAAACAGCATTACAAGATTCTTAGCTCTAGAAGTCTGCAAGCAATTATATTATTATATAACGTTGTTGTTAAATGGAATTTTATTTAAGCACTTTTCTATGATATAAGACTTTGACCAGCCTGAGCTCAATAAATTGCTTTCCAAGTATATCCGCCACTTCTTTTCATTTATTTTTGGCTATCGCACAGCCCAAATCCAAACAACTTCTGCAGCTGTCAACGAACAACGTTTAGCACTTTCAAATTTATTGCCACAACAATAACATCAACAACAACAACAACAACAGCAACACAGTGCACTTGCAGTGGTCTGAAATGTTGATTCTACTCTTAACTACATATGCAGCAGAGGCTCGACAAGCGGAAGAAGTAAAAGTTGTTAAGCATTTTCCACAATTATAATGGAATATATAATGACAATTGCAGCAGAGAGTGTGTGTGTGTGTGTGAAGAGTGAAATTGAAAGTCAATACAAATCAAGCGTTGAGAGAGTGACGGTCAAGCATGGATGGAGCGATGGATGAATCGATGGATCGCTATATCGCTGGATTGCTTTTGGCTGGAGCTGTCGATTAGTTATTATGGTCTGGCGGAAGCCCGATCAAATGTGGCATAAGGAAGCGATGTCTATTTATTTAATGCTTTATCTTTTCCATTTGGCTGTCTAATGGAATATATGACTGTAGGGGGCCTCTAAAATGTGCTGATGAAAACTCTGAAAAGTCCATAAAACACAATTAACATTTATGCACCGGGCGACAGTTGCACTACGCAATCAAAACAATTTCCATAGTTTACGAGTCGGGGGAGCTGAGAGAAACGCCGCGACTAGACTCCAGCTCACTCACAGCAAATGGCAAATAAATATGACATCTTAAATGCGCCATAATTTGCACTAACTAGACTTGTTTTCGATTTCATTTCCATTCAGATGTGCCAATGTTTGTTTCACTTCATAATGCTGTGGGGGACTTGAAGAAGAGTTAAGTGCAATATGTATGAGTGTATGTTAGAGGTGATACGTTCACATTTACAAACTGGGATAAGTAGGTAATGGTGTGCTTAAGATTTTCACAAAATAAGGCATATTACTTTCAATGCAACTAACTAAAATGTAGTTTAATTAACTAACAAAGCTTAATACGAAATATATGTATGAGTATATATATAACATAAGAATATAAATAACGTATTTTAAGTAAATGGAAAATAGGCCATTAACTATATAATTGAAATCGTTAATAAACGAATTTTAACTAATGAAATATGTTAATAATTTAGGTCTTTATACAGCTAAATTTATTTAAAATTTTACTAAATTTTGTATCGTACTTAAATTTTGAATAATTTTAAGAAATCATTTCATAAACTCTTATTAGCTTCGCTTAAATAAATTTTGTCAAATTACCAATTCATTTTAATATGATCTCAGCTGTTGATCAGTAGAAATCAATATATGAGCTATATATTATAAGTAAACTCGTCTGACAATCCTGATTTGAAAATGACTCAGAAAATGATGCGCACAGTTGATGTCATACTACATGAGAATAAAATAGAAAATAAATATAGGAAAAGTAAAGCCAAGTTGATGTATACCTAGGCAAAAAGATGTATGCATAGTTGATTAAATACTTGTTTAATTCAACAATTAATTGTGATTTCCGCATTTATATTAATTGCATTTTCATGTAAGCCCAAATGTTGGCCAAGTTTAGTAGGTAAAAAAAAAAAAGAAACATCCGCTCAAGTGCAGGCGATCTTTTGACTCAGCTGCTGCAGCTGTCACGCCCACTTTGTTTGTTGTCTGCTTTGGGGCAGCCAACTTGAACTATTGCACACCATATCACAGCAAACACAAACAGCAACAACAAACAGGCAGCTGAAGTTGAAAGCAACAACAACAACAAAAAACTGTGCAAACTGTCTGACTTACTGACTTTGCTGGCCGACTCTCTGTCTTGAGAGCCTGACTACCTGCTAACCCTGACTTTAGTCTTCAATGCACTTTTGACATTGAGTTGTTGGCGTTTTTGTTGTTGTTGCCGCATCGATGCTGCTGCCTGCAGCAAAGCGGCAATTGCAACATGGTCAAAGTGTCGCCCTGACATGTTTCGATGTCGTCGATGTTGTTGTTATTGTTGTTCTAGTCTTTACTGCATGTCTCAAAAAAAAACCAGCAGTCAGTGAACTGAAAGCTACGCTGATTTACTTATGGATACCCTGTTAAAGTATGGGCATTACGAGTAAAGGAATATACAATACGAATGAATAAATTTCACAAATGAATTCCAGAAAATATAGAAAATGATCTATTAGCATCAACATTGTCAACATTGTCAAAAGTCCATTTCAAATATAGTCTCTAATAAAACTATACAACTAAACGTTTTGTCCAAGTACTACCCATAAAGGAGAAACTTCAATTTAAGTCAGAGACGCTCAAGCATATTCTAGTTGCAAGAAAAAAAAAGAATCTAAATACAGAAAAGAAACACTTTCCGTCTTTACGCAAATCAGAAACCGCAAACTCTTTGGGAAAGGCTACACAACAGGCAGAGTCAGCGACATGTTTAGACTTTCTGAGCAGGAAGCCAAGCAACGGCGATGGCAATGGCAACAGCAGCAGTAGCAGCAGCAGCAACAACAACAACAACGACGACGACGTCAGCGTCAAGTGTCGTCTAACCGACTGTCTCTCAGGCTGCCCGTCCATTGAATCTATAAGCTAGGCACAGAGCCAACCAACCCGTTTTGAGGGCAGCATCAACTGATGACAGCTCAGACCGAGCGCTGACCACAGGTACAGAGTATCTGTCGTCTCAGTTGGTCAAGTGGCAGAGGAAAAATAAGTCAGTGTGACAAACAACATTTCCTTTTAAGGGCCGTCAAGCGATGCTGGCGAAACCGAAACCCTATAAAAAATATACATATATAAATATGCATATATCTATGTGCAGACGCAATAATAAAGCTTTCAGTTGAGGCAGTTTAATGGGGATTTTCGGACTCAACGTTGACTGTAAAATGCAACTTCGAAATTTAAATATAATCAACAATAGACAAAATGAAAAAAAAATTAAAAAGTCAGAGCAAGCATCAAGGTCTGCTGTAAACTGCATCTCAACATGAAACTAATTTTATGCAAATTAGCCAAAGAAAAGCTTGCTTCTATTTACTATGGGTGTTGCCCACTTGCATAATTAGGCGCTGTGCGGAAGGTTCCCAAACAAATGCAGAGCAATTGTAATATAATAGCCACTTGGATATAAAAACAAAAAACAGCTCACGAAATGTTTTTATTGTTTGGTTTTAGTTTTGGTGCTTTTTTTACTTTTCATTACGAAACTCGCAGAAATGATAAACGGCTGACACGCCCCGCTAACAAGACCCGCCAAAGTCTTGAGAGTCCTACAACAATTGTCTCTCTAATTGATAGTGTCGTGATCCCAAAGCCAAACGAAATGTTTGCCACACGCCGCCCAGTTCTCTCCCATCGCCGCTCGCTCGCTGAAATAATGCACAACTATAAATAAAGGCGGCTAAGCTGAACAAATATATGTTCAGCTCTGAGTAAGTAAATTAGATAAGCTAGTCAAAATTAAAAGGCGTCCATGCAATTATGTAAGGCTTAGCAAACAATTGAAAAATGATTCCAACTACTTGAGAAATTCGAGCTAGTCAGCGAAATTTGAGCTTTTCGTTCGAATTTACATAAGCATGTTATTCTGCCAAAGCAATGAAGAAATAAAAAAAATATAAAAAAATGGTATAATAAAATATGTGGTTAAAGAATAGAAAATAATTAATAAAATATATATTTTTTGCTATTTATAAATTTTAAAATTTCCCGCTCCCTTTTGCCTTTGTCATAATAGTTTTTTATAGTGTGCCATTTAAATGCTGGTCTTTTGTGAATTTTTAAAACATTTCCTTTTTTTAGACCCTCATTCATCATTCACAAAATAAAAATTCATTCATCTCTTAGTATTTTACACTAATCATTGAGTAGCTGCGCAATTAATAATACCATCTAACTTGCCAAATTTGTTTGCAACATTTTTTATTTACACTCAAATTTGTGTAGCTAGATACTGTGCCCAATAATAACAATAACAATCTATCATGCTGGAATGAAAAAAAAAAAGATTTTAGAATTAGCATGATCTATGCGTGACGTGACGTGACTTCTTGCCCAATCGAAGACATCTTTTGCGAGCAGACAGCATTCGAGCTGAGATGGGGGATCATTAGAGGCACGCAACGCCTTTCAAACTGTAAATGCTTACTTTGCCAATATATAATTACAACAACAAAGTAGCAGCAGCAACAATTTTGAATGAAAAAGCGGGTCAAAAAGCGGCTGCAAAATGTTAAAGTGATTAGCACAAAATGCTGAAGATACAAAACCAAAAAAAAAAAGCACACACACACACACAAGAGGTAGAGGCACCTGAACCTGGGCAATTAGACAAACAAAGCTGCCAAAAAGCTGAGCATCATAATCATTATTGTCGTCATCATTAGCAATGTGAACAGGCACTGGCGCTTACTTTTTTGAAGAATAGCTAAATGAATGAATCTTCCAGCTGTATGCATGTGTATGTATGTATGTACACTGTGTATATATATTTGTGTGCCTGCTTTCTAGGCTAATAGCACAGATGGCCCACAGGCAATAGACTCTTAGCCATAGTGTTTATGCAAATCATTGGGCATGGACTCAAACTCTAATCCACAACGTAGTGCCCAAGGTGATTTGACAAATTAAGTGAAATACTCACACAAAAAAAAAACACGAAATAATACGAAATAATACCCATTCCATTCGCAGTAGCCCATATATTAAGCCATGACAAAGCGATGCAATCAAATAAACGTTCCAGCAGAGGGGAAAAGGTAGAAAACTAAAAATAAATAAATAAACCACCAAGAAAAGGCACATCTGTGGAAAAAATCAAAGCGGAAAACATCACGAACGGAAATTCCATGGAACAACTTTTTGGGCGGCTGCTTAACCTTTTGGCTAAATCAGCTCTAATCGAATGAGCCGCATCTCTCAGTTGGCCGGGCAAAATTTCAACAAGTTTTTTTTTTGTTTTTTCGACTGCCCAACATTTAATGCAGCGCAATTTCAGTTTCCTGCATGCCGAAAAAAAACAATATCAACAACAACAACAACAACATCAGCATTGAGTAAAATGTACAAGAAAATATTTGTTGTTAAGCAAAAATAGATCTCTGCCAATGCCAAAGGAATGCTTGGTGAGCGGGCACTGGGACCGTTAAAAGAGTAACAAGTGCTGCAAATTTATTGGCAGAGCGTGTTGAAAGCCAACAACAGCAACAAGAACAACAATGTTGTCGTCGTCAATGAGCGCTGCTTCAGTTGCAGCCGAATGAATGGAATTTGTGGCTGAACTTTGTTAACCTTCGGCTAGCAGGAAGCTAATGCACATTTTATACACTCACGCCAAAGGGTATAACGACATTTGACAACAGTTTAGGGCGAAAAGTAACTGTAGATTAATGTGTATAAATATAAGTAAGATAGGTATTAAAGCGACTGAGAGCTCGTCTGAATTATTTCTCTTATGGATTTTTATATGTTTATATGGAAAACAGTTTTCTATTAATTATTAATAATTTAAAAAATTATTTTATATATGAAATGTGTCTTGTATGTATCTTAAATCTATAATTTAGGATATATATATATATATATTTATATAAAAAAATTTAATAGGGTCTTAATATTAAAGATTGACTTTGTTTATGAAAACTTTAAGTTTACTTTAAATTAATTTTTTACAAAATTTACACTGATTAGTTTAACATTTTTGAAAGAAATAATTTTTTTAAATATTAAAATAGTAGATTTTGTATATAATACGGCTAAAAATAAATACTTTTTCTATATTCTATATATGTATATATTTTTCTGTGAAAAATAAATTATAAATAATTTATAAGACTATTTTTATAATAATAAGACGATAGTTTATAGAACGATTAATTTTAGAAGACGACTTTTCTTGTCACTGATCTTCGCCTAAAACTTTATTTATTTATGTCAGATAATTCCAATTTTTATTCTAATGATTTTTTTAGAGCAAATGACTTTGACGTCTATCAAAAAGCTTTCATGCAACCAAGAGCTCAGTCTCGCATTTTTAGAAGGGCATCTGAACTTCAATTAAATTCGATGCTCTGCCCATGCCAATGATTTTTTTATGGACTTCGCTGGCTATCAACATTAACATTTATCAACTGCTACAGTTTTGCTGGCTGCTCTCTGGGCGCAAACCTGTGCTAATGATAATGATGATATTGGAGCAGCACGTTGCCAGCCGCTAAGAGTACGAAGCAATGCAGAAGAAAGCCGGCAACAGAGGACGCGCCTCGCCAGTTGTTGCTGAAGTTGTTTACCAACTGGCCAAATGGCCAATTCGCTTAGCTAATTCATATTGGCAGGCCGTTTGTCTTTATCGCAGGCACATCGCTGGCGAGCGAAACGAAAATATTTATTGATAGCAGTGAAAGGCAGCCTAAGAAGCTAAGAGACTGAGAGACTGAGAACGGGATGCTGCATGGAGTACTTTGTACTTTGTGCTGTGCCCAAACATAATTTATATCTTTCATAATTTATGCTGACCCACATTTGCCGATCAGCCCATCAAACCGAGACTATAAAAAAAAGTATAAACAACATTGTTGTTGCGGTTGGCATAGCGTTTAATGACTTTTCATTAGAGGCAGTCAGCCAGCCACTCAGCAGCTGAAAAATTTGCAATAATTAAAGTTTGCCTGAAAATGGTATCTCTTTTTTTTTTTTTTTTTTGGTTTGGGAAACCGTTTTGTGACTAATTTAACTAATAACAAAGCGTGTTCCGTGGTGATTAGAACTTGCCCAAAAACCAAAAAAGGCTCCGAGAAATGCCAACAAAAGCGGGCCACAAATTTAACGCTCATTACGCGCACGGCTTGACGTGACCAGCGGCGACGATGAAGACGACGACGACGACGACGACGGAGACTTCGTGGGCAGCTAGGAAATTGAGCTCTACTTTTTATGGCAATCTGCCCCCCTCAATGTATGCCACCTCACGCCCGGCTCCTCCCTATTGGCTATTAGTTAGAATGGTTCTACTTCCACGATGTGGGGCTACTGTAGGCAAGTCTTTCAGAGCAAAGCCAAGACCTGGAGCACCCCCAACATGCTTGATCTATAATGCCCCTCGCCGCTCTCCACCACAGCGCATTGCCCCTAATAGCTGCGTGTGCTGCTAATGAGCCTCAGCTATTGAGTTATGATCGCTTATGAGCAGTTATGTTCATGTCTCTGCCTGTGTGCGTGTGTGTGTTTCTGTGCGTGTGTGTGAGCTATGTGCATTGTGCGGTAGCTAGTTAATACTTATGGGCCACCCACGGTAAGTTCTTAAGCTATTAAACTGTAAAAGTGCCGAGAAATTTAAGAAGAGCCAGAACTTGAATGAATGACCTTTTGTGTTGGCCGGGGCTCTATGATAATTATTATTACAGCATCTGCGGCAGCCGCTGAAATGTTTCTTTAATTATGATATATATGTGAAATAATGCTCCAAAAAAAGCTGAGGATCAGCATTAATTACAGAAGCTAAAACTTAAAGGCAATATTTAGATTTGAAGTCCATTGACAATTTTCAGAGATTTCGAGAAATATGTTCATGATAATCTCTGATGAATCATTAACAACTCTAAAGTAGTTCTTTATTAAACTACGCTCCAGTTTTCCCCACCTTTCTGCCTTCGGTACTCCCCTTGGGCGTATTAATATATGTGACCCAGGCAGGGAGCAGTTAACGTCTTTTAGTCTTATGGCTGACACACTTTACATTGATTTACCTATGTGCTAGTGTGGCTAAAATGCCCGGCAGGTGTCGCCGCTTAAGACAAGCTGCTTGGCCCGGAGCGTGCCGTGGCACAAACATAACATAAATTCTGGGCGCACAACGCAATTTGGAGGCTGCAAAAGTCGCAGCTTAACGGAACGCCCCGTCTCCGATTGCCCCATACACATACGCACACACACACACCCGATCTGCATATATACAGTATAAGTGTGACTCACTCGGGGCCATGTTTCACCTGTTACTTGTTACACACACACACACTTTGAGTATATGTGTCACACATGAAAATTGCAACGGACTTTATCGACAACTCTCGAACGTTGCCCAACGCACAAAATTGAGAGCACGATAAATGGTCAAAGTGGCTGCGCCCAAAAACTGGGCGGGTTTTATTTTTCTGTGTGCTTTGTGTCTTTGTGGGTTTGGCGTCTTTATGCAAATGGCCGAAGCTCTTGATGGGCCCAGTGCGTACACAGCCATCAATACGGTGAGCTGAAGCTGCGCTCACTGATGTCGTTGCCAGTCTGGCTGCTGTCCATCTACGATCACTTTCTGAATGCACAGTGGTAGCAGCTATAGTTAAATCTAAATCTAAAATCTTTTTTAAATATAAAAATTCAATTTAAAAAAAAATTAGTAAATAAAAAACTGAATCTATACTTTAATCTACTTGATCTACAGAAGTTTTTTTAATTATTTAAAAACATTTAATTTATTATAATTTTTTTAATTATTTATATTATTTCTTTGCTAATTTTTTTATATAAATATTAAAAGATAAAAAAAAATTCTATTCTATTCTCTACCATTGAGCCATTATATGTTTTCATTTTTTACCCACTCTTTGTGGCTATCGTCCCACTGTGCATTTGGTCAGTTTGCGTGTGTTGATGTTTGTTGCGTGTTGCAAAACGTTGGCAAATGAGTCAGTCCATTCAGTTTTTGTTTGCATTGCTGTTGTGCGTTTTGTTTGCCTTCGACTTTATATATGAAAATATACATTTTGCTGTTTGCTTTTTTTTTTGCCCACATGTCGAATGCGCAATATTGACAACTAATTGTGCACAGATGCCATCAAATTTGCATCACAGCCGCATGCGAAGAGCAACCTGACACACGCCCGGCACGTCATCTTTGGCGGCATTGGCACTGCCCGCGGAATTTCAATTAGAATGAAGGCGCCCCGATCTCCGTTGCTCCCCATCCATTGCGGAGGATGCCAGGCTGTCTGTCGGCTAACAAGATTTCCATGTTTGAGAACTTGCACGTAGCGTGTGTATGGGTAGAAGTCAGCTATTTGGAGCCAAGGCTCTCCCCCGCTGCTGCTACTGCAGCGCCTGCCTCAGCCTTCTGGCTGGAGCTGTAAATCAGCTTCAAACTGTGCGCCAAGTTAGTTGCTAATTTTGCGCTTGAGTAAATTGCTGCTCTCCAATCCGACTCCCAATCGGAATGGCCGGCCGCCCGTTTGCTGATTAGATTTTGTGAAAGGTGCTGCGTCGACAGCTTGCTGCTGCTGCCCCTGCTGTCACTGCTGCTGCCACTGTTGCACCAAATTTGCCAAAAAGGGAGCGCGCCACATGCTGGGCAGTCGGAGCAGTCGTCGCTGCTTGGCGGCGGTGCAGTAGTGCGGTGGTGCAGTGGTTTTCGCATTTGGTTTTTGAACTTTTGGGATGCGGCATACCGCTCCCATGGGGTGCTGCTTGCATGCTGCGTGCGTGCTCTAACGGTAAGCGTGACGCATTTTTCTCTCTTGCTTTTCAAATCAGCCACCGCCCGTTGTAGCAGCCCCTGCCCCTTCCACAGCTAAGCCTGCCGCACATATGGCTTACATGTCGCATCATTAGCTCGGTTGGTCCGTTATTATTTCGTTGACTATGGCTTCTATTTAGCTCAAATTGCAACTTATGCAAGTCGCACAACAATACATACACACACACACACGCGAGCTTTCAAGCTACACGAAATTCGTTAGCATTTGAAGCTAAAATTGGTTTCGAGGCTTTGTTACAATTTCGCTTAGTTTTGCTTACTCTTTTTTTTCGACTGCCCGCTGACTGCCCACCAGGGCGTTGGTCAGGCCCATGCCACTAACTGGCCAATTATTTGCATTAGCTTACATAACGCCAGTGTCTATAGAGATCGTATTCCGATTGTTCGATGTGAACAACTTACCTGTAAATACAATAGAAATAACATAACAATAGTTAGTTTTACGACCATGACAAGCATAAAAAAAAAAATAAATAAATAAAGCATTTGCTAAGCTAATAAATAAACATTATTTATGCTAAATTTAAATCAAGCATATAGAGCAAAAACATTTTTGAGATATTCTGAAAATGCCGAGAGTCTAATTACTTTCACATTTTATGGACATATGTAAAATACTGTTCCTCTTCCAACTTCGAATCTCAAATAAAAAGATTTTTATGATCGCTTTGGAGTGTTTCTAGGCTGTTTGTAAGCATAGTTTTTATGAACTGGTTCTATAAACTAGTTGAATCTCGTCTTTTATAGTTGATCTGCATTGATTTAGTGCTCCTTTGCATATTGTTTTTTTTTTTTTTTTCGCAGCGAACATAAAGTTAGTATCAAGTTCGTTGCCTAAGTCTTTTGTTTTTGTATTGCCCCAAAGCTTTAACTGTGAATGCTCGGACGCCCACTAGTTGCCAAGCCACCCAGCACGCCCCATTTGCAGCATTGTGACAGTTATGAACACACAGCCAACAGCCAATAGCCAACACCACACACACACACACACATACACTCTCTCTCACATTATAGGCGTGAAGAACTTAACACTTCCAAAAGGTCAAACGGTCAGCGCATAAAACGGCACAGTTTATGCGCTGCCAAAACAGTTTACAGTGCATAAATATGCTAGTGGACTGTTCGCTTGATAAGTAACGCCCCCAAATCTGCCCCTTGCTAGAGTTGAATTAAGAGAGAGCAAGCGTCTGTTGCGGATCTCGTGTGGAGCGTTAAATTGTTAATAAACAAGCGGCTAACAAGCAAACAGTTAAGCAACTGGCTAACAACAGTTTACAATTAGTTTAGTCGGCACAAGAACTTTCAACTGGCCGCCACAAAGGCACCAAAGGTGTGTGGGCGTGCCAGCAGCAGGTCCTGTTGTAGCTGCTGCACGTCCCATCGCCGAGAGACAACATCAAATGCTGCCAGTTAGCGGGCGACAAGTGGGCGTGTGCAATGCTTCCGCTTCCCCGAAAAAGGCAAACACAAATGCCAACTCACAGCACTGGGCATTAATTGCACACACAGACACACACTGACACACACACATACACACTCATACAGACAGACAGGAACAGCATCTCGTAGATCTGTGAACAGTTAAGCTTGCGATTCTCACAGGCGCCCCAACTGAATCACAACCAGCTGAGCAGAGATAGCGATCCACAGCCCCGGCTCCCTCTGTGAGCAGTGTGTCAAGTCGCGGCGAATGTGGAATTAGAATGTATGTTTGGAATTTTTGCCTGTGTGCTGCCGATGCTGATGCGGCTGCTGCCGGTGCCGCTGCTGCTGCTGCGGCAGCAACACGCTACAATTTTCATGTTCCATGTGCAGCTCGCTGCTCGCAGCTGCCACAGCCTCTTGGCTGGGATTCGGTAAACGTGCCCGTGTGCTCGCAGCCGAGCGGCTGTGTCCCGTGTTGGTTCTGCTGGCAATTCTACAATAATTATAGACTTTGAATTGTGTTTAACACGCAACGTCGACAGCGACGGCGACGTCGGCGCTGCCATTGCGCTTTCACGTTTGCCGGGCATTTTTTTCGGTCTTTGCTGTTGCGATTGCATTGAAATTTATTTGCTGCAGAGGTCAAATATTTGATTATCGCAAAAAGAGAAACAAAAACAAAAAACAAAAAAAAAAAAAAAAAGCCGTAGACCGAGTGTGAAAAATTTGATGGGAAATTATGGCGCAACAATTGTAGCGCATGCCGCACAACACACAGCCTCCAAATCGAGCCAAAGTCTCCTCAGCCGTCCAAGTCGTTTAGTGGCAATTTATTAGCGCAAAGTAAAAGGTTCGTTCTGGACAGCTCGAAATTATTGGCACTTGGACTGCAGCAGCAGTCATTGCAGATTTGGACCGAGTGCACTTTTGGGCTGCTGCTCGACGGGCTGCCTGCAATTTCATGTTGCCGTCGATTGGGGCATTCAGCTTGAGCTTGTGTCGATCACAAGACATTAAATAAGACAACAGCAGGGCTGGGATTTAATGGACCAAAGGGTAGCTATGCGGCCCTAATGCTCTATAATAGAGAATGGAACACAAAAAGAAATATATATGGTAAAATGTATATCTAGAAATATACATCGAAGAGCTAATCAAATTAAATTCTAGATACATCAGATATATTTATATTAGATAGATAAGTTTCCCTTTTGGGATAAACTTCAATATTGGAAGAGCTCCAGTTAGATCTAAAGTGTATATATCATATAGTAATGCTTCAAATGGAATAAACACAATGAGACTCAAGTTCAAGTTTACTATTGATCAAGCGCTTGAGCTGCCTGGCACATGTAAAGGACTCTCCATCAGCAGTGCTATACACTGCAAAAAAAGAAAAGCTGTCAATAAAATAAATAATAATGCGGCATAAATATGCTGCGCTCGCAACGATTTCGAGCCAGGGCGCATAATAATGATATTTGCCGATAGATTCGTGGGGAGCGAGCGGGCCTGGGTACTTGGTTACTTGGGAAAAGCGTCTAAAGGAATGAAAGGGTGCAACTGCTGTGCCACAAAAGAAATGGCGCAACGTTTGTTCTAAGCGTCAATGCAGTAAATGTTTGTTGTTGTTGTTGTTTTTGTTTTGTTGCCGCTGCTGCAATGACTCGTCGCAACGTTTTGGCACTATTAACCTACTCCGCAACACCACGAGATGAGACGATGATGACGATGACGATGACTGAGGCTGGGCCTGAGACAGCGACAGCGACAGCGACGGTGACTGCTGCTGTGGCTGTGGCTATGACTGTGGCTATGACTGTGTCTGGCTTTTTGGTGTGACTTTGACTAAATGCTGTAAGAAAAGAAAGGCAGCGACGGCCACAAATCAGTTGGCATAACTGTAAACGAATCTAATAATATAAATTCAGCGACGCTCATGAGCTGCGCTAATTGCCAGGCAATTGCCAGGCGAAGCCCTAGGTGCTGCTGTGACCCAGTGGAATATTTGCATTCAAAGCTGGCCGCCTAATTTACTGTCCACATGAACAATTATAGTTTATGTAAACAGAGAGCGAAAGAGAGAGAGCAGACTCATAAAGAAAAAGAGAGAGAGAGAGAGAGAAACACTTCCCGCTGTAGACAGAGGTGCTAAACGAGCTGACCTTCACAAATCTGGTTTAGCCAGACTCCCAAAAAAAATACTAAAACAACTCACTGCCCGTCTCGCGTTTTTTGTCACACAACCATCAAAAGACTACATGAATTTTTTATAATATTTGTCTGTTTTCCTTTTTGCATATGAAAGGCAACATCTGTGTGATTTACACAGTCTCTCGTGAGTCTGCCGCTGCTTACAATAGACCATTTTATGACAAACTAAAAAATATTCTACAATCAGCTGTGTTTTTTTTTTTTTATAGGCTCGACTCTTTGTCTCTGCTTTGTTTATTCTGCACAAAAAGCAATCTTTAATTTTGATGTCATAATATATGTAAATGTTTTTATCTAAATATCGCAGCTAATAGCGCTCATCTGTGTGAAGTTTTCAAGGTTGCAGCTGGCTGTGATTGATGTTATACGAGATTGTGAAGTGTGTCTCGAAATGCTTCAAATAGTTTCCCAATGAAATGGAAATTTTATCTCTTTTGAAGCAGAACATTTATTAATAAATTAGTTTCGCTTTCTATATATATTTGAATGGAATAATATAAGGTTCATTGAAAATATATTTTCTTTTTCTTTATTTAACTTTAATTCCCTCTCTTTAGTAATATATATTTCTTTCTTAATACATTTTCAAGTCATAATCATAAACAATATCTGATTAGTTTTATTTATTCTTTACCAATATCACAATATATATTTATTCCTTATCACTGTACCTTATTTTTTATTTCTTGCTCTCTACCTCCCTCTCTCGCTCTCTCTCTCTCTCGCTCTCCCTCTCATTAAATTCCTTTTCTCTCATTAATTTCCTTTCCCGGTTTCATTCACCTTCTCATAGAATCTGGTCAATTTACAGCTTCTTTATGCCTATCTTTCTTTCGTCCCTTATCAGCATACATATATACATACATATATCATAGCATGGCAACTTAAGCTTAACTTAAGCTGTCACTGTTAACTAAGTTAACGCCCACACTTTATGAATTCAATTTACGATCACAATATGCCCACCTGTGTGTCCCACTAATCTATAACCGCCTGCGTCTCATTGAGAGCCCTACCCAGAAAATCAAATGCAAATCAAACTGAAAAGAAAAAGAAAACTCACTCAAAATTAGGTAACCCTAACGGCGCAGGCGCAGGCGCAGCCAGCACTTCAATCACACGGCCTGCATTGCGCAGATAAACGATGATTGTTATTATTACAGCAACAACGAAAACAACAACAAGCTAGCTAGCATGGGCAATAAAAAGCAATAATAAACGAAAGATTTAGGCAACAAACTTGTTGCACAGTCGTCTAACAGTTAAGCGCAATAACAACAACGGCTGCAACGCAAAAAGGAATCAAATAAAATACTAAATATATACATGTGTATATATATATATATTTATTTATATCTATAAATATAATAAAAATGTATATATGAACGGCAGCGAAGTTGCGAGCATAAAAAATGTGCAAAAGCTAACAACCATTTGTTCTCACAACATTTTTACGCCAATTCACAAAAAAGCACACCACATACAACAACAACAACAACAATCAGCAACTGCTGAGAGCTGAAATGAGTTAGAAGCCGCGGCTCCCATTCATGAGGCTGGCGCTCGAGGAGCTCTGCGCAAGCTAAACGAACCGAGGTGCAGGCAGGCAGCCAGGCAGCCAGGCAGCAGCCCACACACAAACTATTGCCAGCCAGGCAGCCAAACGAGCCAGCGAATGGCTAATGCAACAACAACAACAACAACAAGGCAGCACTGTTAACAACAACAACAAGCAGCAGCAGTAACCGCAACGTAAATGAAATAAAATTGAATTGTGTGTTTGACTGTGCAGCAGTTGTTGCTTTCGTTGTTGTTGTCGTAGCTGTTGCTGTTCACGATGTTGCTGCCGTCGTCACTGCCGCTGCCGCTGCTGCCGCTGCTGCTGCTGCCGTTGAGGCCAAGTTTAAGGTCTTCCTGTTGCCAGTTGGCAGTTTGCAGTTTTGCAGTTGTTGCTATTATTGTTTGTTGTAGCTCAAGTTGTTGTTGCTGCTGTTGTTGTTGTTGTTGTCTTAACTGTTTTCACTCGCCTCGTGTGTGCAGCATGTGGGCTGTTTTCTGTTACTCTTCCTCTTGTCAGCCGCTGCCAGTGCTCAGCCATTGGCTTCCTGCAGCAACAAGTGACCTGCGTTCGTGCTACCTTTTTAATACACTAACAAAGCGGGTATCTTAACTAAGGCAATCCTCAAGTAGCTCTTGAGCTAGAGAACTTTCCAGCTAAGCATGGCTTGGAATTGTTTATTGAAAACCTTAAATTGCTTTACTATAGACTAAAAGTCAATTCTTTTTCTGATTTAATTAAATTGAAATAATTTTAATTTAATATGGTATAGCTCTTAACATTTAATATATTATTATTTCTTATATATATTGTTTACAAAAAATATATATACATGTCTTGAAGTATATATTTATTATATTATTTTATATTAAATATCAAAAATCAAAACATTATTGATTAAATCTCTTGTATTTTTAACTCCGTCTCTCACTCCCTCTCTCTCTGTCTCTCACTCCCATCCCTGTCTCTTTCTCTCCCCGCCTCTCTCTCTCTCTCGATATTAGTGTACTTCCGCATTCGTCTTTTCTGTGCGCATTCCCGCTAATTCTTGTTATCTATTGTTGTTAGTATAGTGATCTGCTATCTAGCCGAAAAAAAATAAAGAAAAGTTGAAGCTTGCGCATGTTCTGCGCATTTCCTGCAGCAAATGCCACCACCCTAGCCCCGCTGCCTTCCCCTCCCACCCTGCCTAGCCATTGACTGCTGGCAACTGGAGCCATGCAGCCGTGCTGCAATTCCATTCACCTCAACCTGCGCCATTGGGCTGCCATGTGTAGCAGATTTAGTCAAATGTGCTTAACGGTTAAAATGGGTTTGGTTTTTCGGCTGGAGTTAGGCTCAGGGCGCTTCTAGTTGATTTCTTTTGTTGTTTGAAAAATATTGTTATTATTATGTTTTTGTTTTCTTTTGCCTTACAACAGCAAAGAGGAGTTGCTGCTGCTGCCTGACCAGGCCCAGGGCTAGCTGACTGACGTTGTAGGTGGCGTATGCGCAATATTATTATAACTGTGCGCCGTTCTCGTTTGCGGTCAGGGACCAACCCAAAACCGAAGCCTGACCAATTGGTTTAGTTAGTGAAATGTGGGTGCGCAGGCAACAGTCTGTATGTGTGTGTGTGTGTGCAGCAACGAGGAGTGCTTTTAATTAAATATATATTTTCTTTTGTAGGTTAAAGAAAAGCCAACATGAACTTATATAAGCCGATGCGCTACAATTTAATTAAGTAATCAACTTATCTCCATATATAGACGATATATTTATATACATACATATGTGCACCCATATATGCGTAATTTTTAATTACAGTCCCCGCCGAGAGCAAAAAGTGAGAGTGTGGCGCTCATTAAAATGAAAAGTCTCGCTCTGCTGCGCTTGCGCAAAATATATTTCGACTCAAACTTTTAACTTTAACTCGATTCGTAACGCTTACCAATGACTATAAATTATATATAAAAGCTGAAGTCTTTTAGTTAACATTATTATTGCTGTAACAACTGCAACTGTTTCTTTTTTTTTTTTCGTTGAGCATTTGTCATTAGCGCAGCTTCCAAGTGGACAACGCTACAAGCTGCGGGTCGAGGCGTTACGGGGGTACTCGGGGCTTTTGGGGCTCCATTTACGATTACGTGACACGCGGCGTGCCAAATAACATTAACAAAAATGTAATGAGCAGCAAATTTATGACTTAAGCATTAAGTTAACACTCATCGAAAGATTTTTGTGTGTGTTTTCTGTTGTTTAAATCGAAAAAAAAAATATACATATATTCCTGACCTCTCTAATTATATAATTGCAAATTTTTTGACAGTTCACAAAAAAACACAAAGGCGGCAATTTATTTAGACTTTTTTTAAGCTCAAGCGATGCGGGAAACTTGTAAATTGCTAACTTTATATTAATACAAGATTTAAAGGCAGAAATTTTTGCTGAAATATCAAGCTCATCGAATATAGAATTTACAATCACACACATAAATCAGACATTATTGCTCTGCTGATTTATGTTACTTCCTGCACTTTAGCGATGCCGAAAAAAAAAAATAATACATCAATCTGATCTTATTTGCCGCTTGAACTTTGCTAAAAAGCAATAAAATAACCAAACTGAGTTTAATCTATGCGCAAATCATTTGATTAACACATAAATGTGTTTTATTTATTTTTTTTATTATAGTATTAGAAAAACTAAAGCCATAAAAATTGTTTCATAAATATTTATAAATCATCGCAGGTGTCGTCTATGCGTCTGGCCGATGTCAAAAATGGCCAAAAACCGGCTGAAGCTTATCAGGCTGTGAATAGCCCAGGAGAATATAGCAAACGCAACAACAACAACAGCAACAGCATCACATGCGAAACGAGTTTTTATTCGATACTAACTTGAAACGTGTTTTTATTAAAATCATACAAAATAACAAACAAAAATAAATATATACATAATAATTTTATAGCACGCAAAGCCAAACAAGTGAAAAAAAAACACACACTAATATCTGTTGTAAAATTAAAAGCTCGTGCTATAAATACGTAAATTAAAAACTATCCAAAATGGCAAAGGTCTAACCTTCACATTTTGAGTGAAGCGACTGCAGATTGTATCTCCAATTAGTTTTGGATGTAGATAGAGTATAATCAAAGTATAATCAAAGATATATGCATAAGACAACACGCATGTGAAGTGTATTAGCTAACGGGGCTAATCAGCTCAATATTAAGCGCAATATGATGAATCAAAAGCCTTGACATTTGCACATGGTAAAAGGAGCAGCAGTAAGTGCCATCAAGTTTGTTGCCTAAGTCTTTTGAGTAGCTCAAGGCAGCTTTGATTTGGATTTCGGCAAGTGCCTGAGCCTCATCATAGATAGGGCTCGCTGCAAAACTTTCCAAGCACCTGTCAGCTGCTACTCACAAACTCTCTTTGAGAAAAAAAGAAATACATTTTTCTGGCTGGAGCATAGAAAGTTGACAAAAAACAAAACTTTCTTGCAGCGCAATTTGCATGCGTTGCGCATTTAGTTAATCTTCATTTTGGTGGATGCGCAAAATTTCTGTGGCTGTGGCTCATGTTTAGAATATCTAAATAGCTGAATCTACGCTTTTGCCCAATGTGTAACAACAAAATGTGGTTCATTTGGTCACTGGGACACAGTTCTCCCTTGCTCGCTGTCTCGGTTTCTATCTCTCTCTCTCTCTCTCTCTCTTTCGCCAAGTGCATTTTGTGTAGGGCAGGCCCGACCACAAATTGAAAAGGCAGCGCGTGCGCCTCAAAAGGCAAATAACAAATTGCCTAGACCAAAAGCAAAAACAACAAGAACTACAACAACAGCAACAGCAACAACAACATCTACAACAACAGCAACAATTCACTTCGCTTCGCTGCTGCTTTTGGCATGCAAATTGCGCGCCAGCCGCCAACGCAACAACAACAGCAACACCAGACAACAACAGCAACATCAGCAACGGCTTCGCTCGGCAAGCTGGGCCTCATCTATTGTTGTGCTAGGTTAGATCCGCCTCCCCTTCGCCGCCCCCGCCAGCCTACTCGCCTACCACCTTTTTGGCATACAAAAAACATGCAAAACATTTGCCCGGAACTGTCGTTGAGTGGCTCTTGGCATCTGCCCCAACTGTTTGCCGCTCCGGCCACCCGTTCCCATCTGTTGGGGTTGCCTTGAATGCGGCAAAGGTGAAAGCAAAAGTTTTGTTCTATTTGTTTCACTTGAATACTGGAGTGGAGTATGTAATTTGGCCTGCGTCCTCGTCGCCACATCTTTTGTCTGTTGCCACGGCTGCTTTGTGCACCAGAAAAGGGTCAGAAAAGCAAAAGCTGTGAAATCGTTAAACGAGTGCCGAAAGGAAAGTGGAAGCAGCTGCTGCTTAAAAGGACTGACAGCTGCTCTCGTGGGCTGAGCAGCGCGGGTGCCAAGCCGACGAGTTAAGTGAGCCTAAACTACAAATATTTTAAATACCAAGCTAATCTATATATTGCATATAATTTGCGAATATTAAGTTAATGTTTAATAATTGAAGTACATTAGTTTCTTATCAGATCTATTCACAGAGTGAATGTACTCGAATAACTTTATCTAAATTGAACTCGTTTCTAAATGAATGTCACTTCATATCAATTTCAGTTCATATTTCATATGTCTATGATCGGCTCTATTGGAAACGTTCTCGTTTATAGTTTCGCTAATTTCATTTCAATATATGCGCTAATTATTTTGTTAATTTCTCACATAGTTTTTACCATCTTTCGCTTTCGCAAAACGAAAACAAATCGAATTTGATCATCAGGCCGTTTAATTGGCAATTAATTTGCTGACCGTTTCGTATCGGAGCGTGGGATTTGCCAGTCTCCAAAAAGACAGTTGTAGACGCGGCCAGGTCCGTGTCGGGGCGGGCTTTGTGTACTTTCTTCTTTTGAAGAAATATGAAAAATCATGAGCTTTTGTGTGTGGTAATAAAACTTATGAGTGGCACCCGAAAACTCTGCGCCACGTCGCGCCCCTTTTCAGCGCCCGAACTGCAAACACTTTCATTTGCCGTTGACAGACATCGTCGTCAAGTGGCCAAGTGGCAATGGTCTGGACAAGAGAGGGGGGCTCGGGCACGGTGAGGGGGCTCACATGTTGGTCTGTTTGTTTATTCATCAACGTCATCATCAGCGTCAGCGTCAAGCACAGCATCCAGTTGGATAGTTTGATGCTTGACTGGTTGGCTGGCTGGCTTGTTGGCTTGTTGGCTGGCTGTTGGCTTGGTTCACTGATGCTGGCCCCGCGGCCAGAGAGACGAGAAATTTCACTTTCATAAAATACAAAATACTCTGGCAAGTATTTTAGCCCGAGCCTCGGCAGAAATTATGGCATACTGTCGTTGTGTGTGTCTTGTTATTGGATGGCCAAAAACCCGTTGCATATTTCACCAGCCAACGGACAGTCTCATTGATTTGAAGCGACATGGGGGACAGGAGAGAACGGGGGGGGGGGGGGGGCATGGTATGCATGGTGCGGGTGCAGCCAGCGGCCTTTAATAAGCCGCAGCCAGGAAATGTAGCCAGACAAATTTGGAATGGAAATACAGTTGAATTGAGATGAGATCAAGATGAGCCGAATCGAGTCGAGTCGAGTTGAGTTGAGTTGATTGAGGCGGCGATTTGCCGAGAGAGTGAAGCTTAATTGGCTGATATATAACTAGATATTTACATTTATGCAATGCACATGTATAGACGATCATTATTCGTTATTTGTGGCTTATTTGATGGAAATACGAAAATCAAACCCAGGCTAGTTACAAAGAAAGCTCCGAAAATAACTAAAAAATCAATATAATGAGAGGCTTGCACAAATTAAACAAGATATTGCAGAACATTAATATAAATAGCAAAAAAAAAATGTGTTTTTATGAAATTGAAATAATTAATTAAATTACGTAAACTAAATTATTTCAAAATTAATAAATTAAAAAAGTCCTAAAAGTCTTAGTAATATGATATCGCAATAATTATACAAAAGAGTATTAATTAATATTTTTAACTGAACGTGATATATGAAAAAATAATAAATTGAATCATTTTTACGATTACATTTTTATGTTTTAATAAATGTTTAATAAATTACGAATTATATTCGATTTAAATAAGAAAATTTCATATACAAAATAAACATTTTTGGCAATGATTATTTAATTTATTATACGCATTAAGTGACAATAAATTGCTTTGCGAAAAAATGCAACAAGCAAGGTTAAATAGCAAAAAAAAAAACAAAGTTTAATTTGATACAAAGTAAAGAGATATTAGATTAGTCATATTGATTAAATGTCAACATGATAATTAATAATGTTGGATAATTAATTAAGATATGCCACCTATAATTAAAATTAATGCCGTAAAATGTAATAAATTATAAAACGCCAACAAAAATAATTATAAGCACATTATAGTTTAAAAATATATATAAATGTACATTGCAAGAGTTTATGGACATACATAAATAGTTGGATTGACAACGCGATGTGCTCTATGATTAAACAAGTCCATGGACTATCAGAAGCCGCTATGTATGGCCCAGAGTCGTGCTCCATTTCCAATGTAGGGGACGGCGAATCGCATGCGTCGGTCACACTTGATTGCATGATTGAGCCGACTAATTGAACAATTGATGCATGCGAGTGCTTTTGATTACATGACAAACAAGTCTCGACAAAAACTTAATAATATATCAAAACACATAAATGTGAGGCGACTCAGAGTCAGCAGCGAGTAACGGCTAGGAGGCGGACTCAACAGTTGACAGTGCAACGCACACACACACACACACGCACTCACACACACACTCATGAATATCTTACTTTCCAAAATTCAAATTACTTGATAATAATTGTGGGCTATGCATATAAGTTGAGGTACTCCGTCGAGTGGTGCTGTTGGCAGGAGGGTTATGTATTCATGATCTTGTGGCTACCTTTTGTAATTATTTTAGAGTATCTTTTGTTAAATCGCTTCAATTGATCGATTGCCGAGCACTTGAGAAAGTTTTCAAAGAAACGATACGATTGTTTTGTAATTGATAAAATGCTTCAAATTTATAAATATAAAAAAAAAAGAAAATAAAAATAAAATATATAGGTATATATACGCTTGACCACATTTGCAAACTTTAATTATTGCCGAACAAAAAATATGTAATTAAAGACAGCTTCAGCTGAATATTTACGAGTCTACAAAAATTTCTTTTGCGCGTAGAATCAGCAAGTAAAAGTAAAAACATTTCGCACGCCCAAAAAAAGTAGAAAAAGCAAAGTGAAGGTAATAGAAAAACTAAATGAAAATACTATGTATTACTCATTTTCATTTTCATTTTTTCTGTTTCTTGTTTTCGCTTTCGTTTACAAATGAAGTCATGAACGCGGCCAGACCGCAATTGTCAGATGCGATTGTATCTCTCCGCTGTATTTTGCGAGTGCTCACTAATTGCGCATAATTAAAGTGCCCTTTGTCGTCGATTCTCTTTGACTTATAGACTTTCTTGATGCCGCCTGGCTGATAAGAACGGAGCGAATCATCAGAACAACGAGAGAGATAACCGCTGACAGCAATAACTATTTCTTGCAGTACTGTTTACCTGTCTCGAGTTGAGTGCCTGATAGAGATTATGAGTCAGTCGGACAGCCAAAAGTGAAATTTGTAACTGCCCTGGACTTACACAGATAAATTGCTGTTGGATTTTCCTCTCCCAGATATAGCAAATAAATAATTTTTGCAAGTGTTTATACATACCTGAAAGAAAAGAAAAATAAATATTTAGAATTTATGTTTTAAGGGATTATTATAATAAATAAAATAAATTAAATTTTTAAATTAGATTAATAAGTGATAAAATAACATTGGTCTCTGAGTATTATACTCCCACATAAATTCAAATTCATTCAGCCCAAATGACATATAATTTATTATAGACTCTTTGCTTAATGCTTCATATGAATAATAAATTTGTTCGTAAATTTATTTGAACAATTTTATATACAAATCCAAGTCGGCTTAGAGTTAGATTTATTTCGATTTTATTAAATACATAATCTATTTTAAATAATTCTTAAAGGTCAAAATTATGTTTTTTATTCAACGCTATGAATATTTTAGGCAATATATTTATAAAAGAGTTGGTAATCTGCTGCATAAATTTTCTATAGCCCTCCTACGAATCCGTCCGAATATTCGAGATAGTTTTCCGTTTTCATTTCAATTTGATTAATGTACTACATTTTATATTATATATTATATTCTATATTTACAATATTTTTATAGCACATCTAAGCTAAATAAAAAAACAAATTCTTTAGCTCTTCGTATGACAAATTCTTGGCTAATGCTAATGAGCCAATTACGCTGCTAACGACCTGAAACAGTTTCAGCCTTATCCTAACTCCAACATATATACACTACACCGTTATGCCTATGGCTATGACAGTTAGCACAGAGGCGCTGGCGACATGCATGGCTCATTTAGTGTAGGGTCCATAACCTGAATCTGTCGCCAAATAGACATATATAAATATATATGCAGCATGTGTAAAATGTCTCTCAAATCCTAAACGTTAGCAATTCCATTGCCAGTGTCGTCTTCAGCCACTACAAAGCCGTTCAAGGCGCACGTCAATGCGTTCGTTAAATGGCCCAAGGCGAGCGAATTTTCGCAGCTCGGCCAAACTTGAAACGTCGCAGTTTGGGTCATAGTGAAGTGCTGCCCATTAGGCTTGAAGAACAAGTTGACCCAGTTAGGCTCCGCGTGTGACAGTCGAGTTGACGCCTTGACAAACAATCGAGTCACAACTTAAGCGAATTTTATATAAAAAGGTGAATAACACCCACAATGTTGACGGAAGTGACCTTGTCCATGGATTGGCAATTGGCTAAGAGTAAAAAAAAGCAAAGCAGTTAACTGGTTTTGTTGCTTGCCTTTCGGCACGCGTTTGGCTCATTTAACGTTTGCTGTTAGGCTAGTGGGTGCATTGAACCTTTCCCGAAACTTTCAATTGCCAAACGCTGCGGCAGAAGCCGCATAATCAGACGAAGCTAAAGTAACAACTAAATCTAAATCGTAAACGTTTGCGAATTTGCATTCACGGTGAGGTAATAAATAGCCAGCTGGCCAAAGCCCATCGATCGTTGCAATCTCTTTGGCTGCATTTGAAATTGAAAAATACGCGCAGCGAGAAAAATGAAATCAAGGCAAAATTATGCGCATAAGTTGGCCAGAAAACGGGAGAGACAGACAGGCAGAGAGAGAGAGAGAGACATAGACTGTGAGTGAGAGACAGAGAGAGAGATAGAAACCGATAGCGGGCCGAGCAGGGGGCGTTGGCAACGGCATATGTGGCCGTTATAGCTGCAGAAATTTATCAACCTGTAGCAAGAGTACGCTCTGTGCAACGAATTGCGGCAGCAGGAGAAAGGTGCAACAAGTGGCAGCCAAAAGTGCCGAAGTGCATGCAGATGCGAGCGAAATGCTGCTAGCAGCTGCCTGGCCAGCGAATGCATTTCAATGCTTTATCGATTTCATACCACATTTGTCTGCAATGTGTGTGTGTGTGTGATTGTGTGTGTGCTGGCAATTGGACTTGCAACAAATACAAATTTGTAGCATGCAACAGGTGCAATGAACTCCACAAGGGCTGCAAAAGCGAGCAGAGCAAACGAATGTCTTAAGGGAACTAAATTGCAAAATAATTTAATGAAAGAAACGAATGCATATGAGAAAAAATAAAAATATATAAAAAACACTAAATAACAAAATATTATATTTTTTATATTATAAATTTTTTTAAATAAATATAAATTAATTTTTAATATGCAAAATTAAATTTTAACGTACAGTTTATTTTCCTAACATTTTTATTTTATATATTTTTTTTAAATCAATATAAATTATTTTTTTGTATGTAAAATTTAATTTTTTATATATAGTATATTTTGTAAAAATATTTATAAAATATAAGAACCAAATTTCAGATAAATTTTAACAAAAATCGAGGCAGCCGTAAAAAATCTGAACAGAACTTCTCTCAGTTTTCATATCAAGCCCAAAATTCAGCCAAGGCATTCATATATTGTATACGTATATTGTATATACAATATTGCGTGAGTCGCCTAAAATAAACTCTACACTTAAATTAATATTGTTAATATATCTGCTTGAATAATCTCGGCGAATTAGCGCTCATTTCGTATGTGAATTACCAGTTCTCAGGGGTTGTTAAACGTGTTATTACATACACATACACATACATATATAGCCCCACATGAGCACATCTTAATGCCAAGCAGCTGGACCCATAACCTCCGTTACACCTACCTGCCAATGGCAACCCTCTGGCAGCACCTGCTGCTCCCCAGTTCCCCGTGCCACTGATCGAGGCACAATGTTGTTTTGTTTGTTGCCAGGTTTTTTGCCGGCTCGCTGCTTTCTTTGCAACAACATTTCAACATTTGCAGCAAGCCGAAACGTTAACGTTAACGTTAACGTTTACTTTCTCCTTCGATGTGTACTTTTTCCTGCATTTTTATTACAAGTCGGCAACTGGTTGGGTGCAGGTCCAGAGCCACCTTCACCGCTCGCTCGCTTATGGACGTTGCTTATCTTAAGTATTGGGAAAGCGGCTTCAACTGCATCTTCAACTACACAACTTGCTTAACGGCTGTGGCAAGTGCCATTGCACGAATCGGACCCCAAAGAAAACAAAAACCAAACCAAAAATAAGAAAAACAAAAAAAAACATTGGCGATTGTTATCAACTAAATGGTGTTAAAGTGCGTGAGAAACACAACAAAACGCTGGAGGATGCTGCGGAAGAGCCGCGTGGGCAACTTTTACTCTATTATACAACGATAAAGGGCCAAAATGAGAGAGAGAAAGAGAGAGAGAGAGAGGGGGGAGAGAGAGAATAAAAAAAAATTACAATTCAAATGTGTCTGCTACAAGACTTTTATGCATAACATGAGGAAATGCAGCTGACTGACGAACGGCTTAAAACAATACTAGAAAACTAAAGTATTTCAAACATAATGGCTAAAGCAACTACGAAACGCTTTTCGGACTTGAGCGCGTGCCGCTTACATAACTCACACACACACACACACACACACACACTCACAAGCATAAAATGTTTATCAACATTTGCAGGCGTTTTAATGAGCAACTAAATTGAAACTGTAATTGAAATGCGGCGTCGACTTTGTTTGGTGCTGTCATGCAACAACGCGGCTTATGAGTAATCAGCTAGCCGCTGATACTTGTGAGGCAGCCAAGCGAGCTGTCTATATATACATATATATGTGTGTGTGTGCGAGTCACAGCATATTTTGCGTGGAATTTATTGCATTAGATTTCAGCTGATGGCTCAATAAGACACTTGATGCGGAATTAATTTTCAAATGTATATATAAGTATAGTATATAATAACTAAGACTTAAGAGAAACATGTTGATCTGTGTCCTCAACTGCCTCATCCTACATGCGTATTTGTATAGGTAATTAAAATCTGGCGATATCGGCTCCATGCTCTACTAATAATCCAAGCTTTTTTTACGCTAGACAAAAACAATTTCAGCTGAAAGCTGCTTTTCGCCATGTTTTTAGCACTTGTTCTATTCTGTTATCTACACACTCTCGGGCGATCCAAAAATGGTGTTAATTCAATTAAGATGCGGCTAATAACTAATTTGCATAGCAAAACAATTTGGAGCGCTAAATGAAAATCGCCTAGCTGAAAACAAACTCAGATTCATTGCATCTGATGGATGGGCTTTCATTTCTGTCTCTGTGCTGTGCTCCCAGCTAACTATATGCTTGCGTAATTAGCGCCCGTTGGGCACACGAAAACAAAAACAAAAAAACAAAAAAAAAAAAAGTGTAGCAAAAAGGGGCGGGCAACACAGAAACGAAGCCGCTGCTGAAGTCCGAGTCGAAGTTGATTTTTAACACTCAGCAGCCGTCGATGTTTTTGAAAAGAAAGCAGACGAAATGTTTTCATACGTGCCGCCATTCGAAACACTTGACAAACATTGTGGCATCCATAGCAACAGAAGTGCAGATGAAGACGGGGAGAGGGAAAGAGAGAGAGATGGGGAAACTACACAGAAACCTAAGAGATATATTATTATTATTATTACTATCCAGAGACAAGCGCAACGACGACAGACACAATTGATTTGGCATGCAGCCCGGGCGCCAAAAAAAAAATACCTTTTGCATTAGCTGCTACTCCATATATATAGATATTTATATATATATACCTATACCAACACAGAGCACCAATAATAATAGAATGCGAACGCGACGTGGAAAATGGAATTGAAATTGAAATGGGTATTACCAGGTCTTGTCTCTTGGGTCTTGGGTCTCGAGTCTGGGTCTGAGCCACAAGGCAAGTCGGTCGTAGCAAACACAACTGATTTCACTTTGCAACAAAACTTTCCAACACAACAAATTAATCAAATGATGACGGCGACGACGCAGAGCAGCGCAGCGCAGCGCACTGCTTACAGCTGATCTTCAAGTTCATCTCGCTGCTGTTGCTGCGCCTGCTGTTGTTGTTGTTGTTGTTGTTGTCGGCAGCATTAACAGCAGCACAACATGCCGCCAACAACTTCCGCTACAATAATAACAACAAAAGACAGCCAGCAAATTGGCAACATTGTTGCAAATCTCAGATCCATATGAGAGGAGCAACAACAATTCGGACAACGCACAGTGGTTCAAAGCTCCCTAAAAAGGTTGAAGAATGTGCGCAATAGTTTTGGAGAGTGTGCAGCAAACAAAAAAGATTATTTATTCATATTTACATATATATGATTGTCGTGTTGTTGAGGTGAATGTCTAATTGTTCTGACTATTTAGATCGATCTCTAATGAATCTCTTTGCAGCTATATATAATTAATGATATATTGATCATTATTTCAAGAATTATACCTATGAAAGTACATACGTACAGTAAGAATATAATATCTATAAATATATCATAATAAATATTTATTCTTTCAAAACCCAAAATATATTTTACTATATTATATATTAAATATATTTCTATAATACATGTTAGTATATTTTAAACTTTTTGCATATTGAATTAAATAATTTTTAAATAATTCTAGCCAATATAATAATATATTTCAAGCGATTTAAAATATTTTCTTCAGATTTCGTAAGCAGTGTCACGTTTTTATCTTATTTTCGTTAAATTTTTTCTTCGTTTTAATTTTATTCCCTGGACCACCAAGGGGCTTCTTCATAAATGTAGCCGTCTGTGTGGCGTGCTCTACAACTGTGCCCTGTTTATTTACGATCTCTGTGCTGCTGCAGCGTGCCATTAAATCGTTTAAATGGCTTTCCTGGCACTTCATAATTTGCCGATCACAGCGCCAAATTGCATTTTGCCCAGCAGCAGAAATCTGCGTGTGGGCGTTGCCCAGCGCCCAGTTGCCAATATGCTGGCTAGATGTCCGGCTGCCCGGAGAGCTGCCGATGCAAGACGCCAGATAGCAAAGCAGAAACGGAGAGTTTTTCTTTTCCTTTTCCTTACATTTTTTTTTTCTGTTTTTTGCATTTAATGCTGGCCAAATGCATTTGACCGCCAAACGACTTTAAATGCAACATTGGCAGCAGCAACAACAACAACAACAACAACGGCGACGACTCCAACTGCGTCTGGCAATTAATTGTATATTATTTGCGCGTCGTTTATTTGCGGCAAATTAGCCAACTTGCAATTTTTCTTGAACAGGAAATTATTGTTATTGCCAAGGCGATCGGCGATCAGCAATCGCCAATTCACGATCGGCAAAAGTAGCGACACAAATCGAAGCAACAACCGCTCAGCTTAACATATACATTTACTGCAGAGCAAGACGAACAAAGGAGAGAGAGAGGGAGATAGAAATAGACGTAGTGCGGTAAACTGCAGACTCGCAGTCTGATGAGTTTTGAAAGCGAGTTGACAAGCTGAAGTACCGCTGATTTATAGCCACTATATAAGTTGCATTTAATTTAGTAAAGCCAAAGATAATTAATAAACAAATCTCTGTGCTATAAGCATAAATAATATAAATTATGTGTGAAAGACATATAAGCATCATCACTTAAACGGATCGCTCATATTATTTAATACAATTCAGAACTGTCGGACTTTTATCATTAGTAATTTTACAAGTTTAATTTTGTTTCGTCTAATTATTCCTTTCGAACTATAAATAGAGATTGTGTAAAATCTTAAGTCAATAGTGTCCAATATTATTTTATAATATAAGCTTCTATAAATTGATGATCTTCATCATTATAAATCTAAAGATAAAAATATACAATATAAATGCAGCTGCATTTCCTTTTATATGACATAATTTACTGTCAATTTCCATTCAGAAGTAATATAAACACTAGAGACAATTATTTTATTGCCCCTCCTGCTGCATTTCACTGTTACCCAGAGATTTCAGTTTCATTTGCAATCACTTCCCATATTAATTGAACATGGCCAGCACGAAATGGACCAGATCGGACTAGACCAAACCCTCGGCTAGCTGCAGTCAATTTGAGCGCTCCAATGCACACACACACACACACATACACATACATAGACAAGCAATGCGACGATGCGGAAATCAGAAGTGTGGCATGCAAAGTAAATAATGATAAATAAATAACAAAAAGAGGGACCAAACAAATTGAAGCGAAAAGAGAGCAGATGAAAGTTTTTCGAAGGGGCGTTTTGTCATTTGATTATCGATTGCGACTGTCTAAACATTTTCATTGCAGCCTTTATTTTCCATTCGGGGTGTTTGCACTTTCATTTTCAATTAACACGGCGCTGCGACAAGTGACCAAAAAAAAAAAAAAAAAATCGAAACCAAACGAAACGAAAGACTTAGGCAACAAACTTGCCAGATAGTCGTTGCAATCAAATTGTTGTTGTTGTTGCTGCTGCTGCTGCTGCTGCTGTTGTGGAAATGCAAATGGAAATAAACACATCGACCCGTTGCCTGTTTTGAATGTTAAGGCCTCCATTTGAGTGCCCCCCACACAAGCAGCTACTGGAACTCCTGTCTGTCTGCCTATTTCCGTAGGAAACGGCCCAACTAGTAAAAGCACACGCTGAAGCGGCCTCTGAGCAATTACGCATCCCATACCCCCAAGAAGCATAAAATCCAACTAGCCTCATCTATTACTTCCTTGTTTACATAATTATAATGATGGGCCTTTAGGGCAATGGACTCTGCTGTAGGGTCTTCCTAGCCTAAGCGCCAATTAGAAGCAGAAATAGAAAATAGAATTCGTGCAAATTAGCGCACAATTTTGCGTGACTTAATTAAAAACGATATTACATCATAGGAAAGTCGCGCTGTCATAAGATCAGCAGCTTTTCCATCAGTCTTCCTCCGTTCGCTCTGCTTCTGCTAGCTGTGCATGCTAGTGGAACTGCGAAATGGATTTATGTGCGCAGATGAATGTGAATGTTGACACGCCCGATGGGCGAGTGAGTGACTGAGTGCCTGAATATGTGCTAGTTGGCTAGCTGGCTAGCTGGCTGGCTGGCTGGCTGGCGGAATAGCGGGATGGTTTTATGATTCTTCAGCGCTTATATAACTTAATTAGCTATCGAAATAAACATGCGGAAATGCTAAGAGGGAAGTCTTAGCTGAACGACAAAAACTACCAGCTGAAGCGATTCTAGTGCACTGAGGCGCATAGCCGAGGCCTTTTGATTTGCAGGTGGATTATTTGGATTATTTGCTTGTCACAAATTTCTCTTGCTAAACTCAAAAAAATATTGACAAATATTTGCTTTTAATTATTTTAATTTATATATATTTTCTTATTTATTTAGCCTAATTGCATTTACATTTTTGCCATAGCCAAATAATTAGTATAATTGCATTTCGTCCAATGTCCGAATACAAAAGACTTAGGCAACAAACTTTGGCAGACACAAGTAAAGAAAAAAGCTTGGCAAATATTTGCACACAAATTAAATACAAGCTAGAAATATTTGATTTAATTGCATTATGGGCAACAATTAAAAAAAAAAAATAAATAAACAGCCAGCCAGACTTGTCAGAGACACTAAAAACTTGGCCGAACCACTTGGACCAGCCCCAAATAGTTGTTTGCTCTTTTTTTTTGGCTTGCGAGCAGCCAATTTGCTGGCAATTGAAACGCATTTGAAATGATTAGAAATATAAAATAGAAATAAAAACCATATTCGAAAAAAATAAAAATAAACAGCCACAAACTAGTGGAACCAGTTACAGTTGGCATTTTTTTGTCCCGAGCTGAAGCAAAGGCTGTGCCTGCGGAGCAGAGCAGTGGAGTCATCTTGTGTGGCTTGGCTTGGCTTGGCTTCAACTACTCAAGTTGAAGTTCGCACGGCACTTGCAAATGGCAAAGAAAAATAAGAAGCAGCAGCGGCAAAAAATACATATAAATAACATATATTGTATGGGTGGAAAATAGCTAAAGAAATGCAGCGACAACAACAACAGCAACAACAACAGCACGAACAGCTGCCTGACTGAAAGTACTTTCTTTCTTAATAAGATGCGCAGTTCGCAGGCAAGATGCGTCTGCTGCTGTCAGAGTGTGAGCCCCAGCCTCTGTTTCTGCCTCTGCCTCTGCCTCTGCCCCAGTCTCAGTCTCAGTCTCTGTACCACTCCTTGCCTCAGTCTCTGTGCCAGCGTGGCAGCCTCTGTTTGCGTCTTGGCCAAGTTAATTTGCTGCCTGCCTCGAACTTGCTCTAATGCATGCAACACAGCCGCATTGTCTGCCTGCCACCTCATGCTGCACCATTCGCAGCGACAACAATTTTTCGCCTTATCTCTCTCGCATGCGCTTCAGCAGCTGCTGGTGGTGGTGCTGCTGCTGCTGCTGCTGTCTCGCTCACAGCAAATGACACAAAAGTGAGTTTTGGGAATTGGCAAAGTGGCACAAAGGTTGCCTGCCTGGCTGTCTGCCAGCCTGCCAGCCATGGCGACAGCCGAGCAGGTGTTGAAAATATGCCGCCGTCAGCAAAAATTTGTTAGGGTGTCGCTTCAAAGCTGTCGCAGCAACAGCAACAACAACAACAAAGTGCATCATCAGCTACAGCAACTGCTGCAGCAACTGCTGCAGCTAAAGAGGATTTTAGGTTACTGGGCTATGCATAGAAACAACTTAACTTGACTCGGCTAGATAATATAACTAAAGACTGTTTCTTCTATTTATTACATTTAAGTTCCTACTAACTTCATACTAACTATTCCATTGCCTACTCAGCGCGTCTTTGCTGTCGTTGCTTCTTCTTGACAAATTAACAAATATTTTAAATAAGCAGCTCTCAAATACAACACGCCCACACAATTTACCGGGGATTTGCCTGTCACTTTGTCGCTCAGCGCCTCATTTGCATGGCGTCGAGTCTAAAGGGGGGCAAAGACACAGCTAACGCCCACAACAGAGCACTCTTTATGTATGTGTCTGTGTCTGTGTCTGTGTGTGTGTGTTAAATTGCTACTTAGTGCCAGAGCAAGAGCCCAAATGTATCCATCAGGCCGTGCTGAGCAGGCGAGTAAACAAAACATGAGAATTAAAATTAAAATTAATCAGCGAGCATAAGACAAACAAACAACTTTATAGCAAAGCGCGTGGAACACTTTTTTTTCTCCTCAAGACTTCTGGCGTGGGCTAGCCGAGAGGAAAAAAAACGAAAATTATTTATTTGGTTGGCAGCGTGTGAAAAACAAATTTGGATTTTTAAATAAAATATGCGTGTAAACAATTAAGCGAACCGAGTGCCAGAGAGAAGCGAAGTAAAGGTAACTCCCGAGGGTAGTCGAGTCAAAGAACTTTCAGTTACTTTCAAATTAAGAGTCTGTTCTTATATTTTGTGCTATTTTTTCTTATTTTTTTGGGCATTGTTCTAATGGCATTTCCGTTTTCATTCAAATAGCATAAACTAGAGACCCTTTCCCATTGCGTAATCGACGCTATAAATGTCAACGTCTGTCCATCTGAAGCCTCTTCAGCATTCACTTTGGCTTGATATCAGATTCTGGTTCTGGTTTTGACTTTTAAGCGCTAATTTGTTCAGGTTTTACGAACATCTTTTCTGCTTTTATACGCTATACCCATGGGTAAATTGGCAAGGTAAAAGGTTGAGTGGAAGCAAAAGGCGAAATATTTATTTATTGTACAATTTAATGGAGTTTAAATTTATATAAAATATATACAATAAAGCGTGTTATAAATTATATTTAAATTTATTTTTTATATCCCTTATAAAACAAAAGAAACGTGTGTGCTGTTGCCGGCCTACGACTCTAGACTAGCCAACATAGACTACAGAGTATCGTCTAGTCGAGCACTGCCGGCAGCAGCACGCGCGATTCTTTTGTTTTACTGCTTTTTATTTTCGGGCTAGCACGCGAGTCAATAAAATGAATTTGTATAGCAATTTATTTAATTCGCATTGCGTTCTCTCCTCTGTTCTTGTTTTTTGCTTTCGCTAATTACTTCGTTTCGTTTTCGGCGCTGTAATTATTTTAAATCGCTTTTAATGGGCACAGGCGTTAGAATCGTTAGAATACGAAACTTAACTAATTTCAGCCTGGGAACTCGGATTAGATAAGTTCGAAGACATTGCTGATAGCGCAACTTTATACCCGCCTCTGTAATTGTCTAGTTAATGGAACTATTCACCAGCCGAATCGTTAAGTCACTTATATGGGCTATCAAATTTTATGTATAACAAGTAAGAAGACTCTAGTCGAGCCTGCTCGACTAGGAGATACCCTGAACCCTCCAAGCTGATATACTTATCATTCTGCACTTCTATTATGCACGCACACATGCATACATATGCATCCACCCTCACGCACCCGCTCTCTGCTAACTGCGCAGTAAGCAGCGACTGCGATTGGGCTGCGCTGCAGTGTGGGCAATAATATGAGAATTTACTTGGTGAATAACTTCGTTTGTAAACATACGATCTTAATGAAACTTTCAGGGCGTAATTATATGGTCAAAATGTGTGTACATTCCAAAGCACAAATCTCTAGTACTTGAAATACGTTTTTTACAAATTGGGGGCGAAGGGGGCGTGGTATCCAAAATCTGTTGATTACAAAATGTTTGTATTCATCATATATATATATACACAGTAAATCTGAAGTCTCCACGTCTAATAGTATTCCAATGAGGCTCAAAAAACAAAATCAATTTTTCGATTATTCTCGATAAAAAAGTTATCGGATGAGTTATCGAAAAAATAAAGCAAACTCGTACTGCGTATGGTATACACGAGTATGCACACAAAATTTCAGCTCTCTAGCTCTTATATCTTCTGAGATCTCGGCGTTCATACGGACAGACGGACGGACGGACGGACGGACGGACGGACGGACGGACGGACAGACGGACGGACGGACGGACAGACGGACAGGGCTATATCAACTCAGCTCGTCATGCTGATCAAGAATATATATACTTTATGGGGTCTGCGATGATTCCTTCTGCCTGTTACATACTTTTACACAAAACCATTATACCCTGATTTCCCATTTTCAATGGGTTCAGGGTATAAAAATCATGCTAGGCTACAGCTTCGAATCTGCCCAATGCGGTTCACTTGCCGGCTAATTAATGCCCATAATAAAAGCAAAGTTTTAAATGTGTTGCCTTCGCTTTTGGCTAGTTAAGATAGTTCAAATAGTTAAGATAGCTGAAATAGTTAGCACATGTGAAGCGCGTAAATGAAACTAGAGCATTAGTCCTCTATAGTCGTCAATTTATGGGCATTTTATATAGAAAGTCCTTGCCAGAGTATTACGTTACTCTCATAAAAAATATATATTTCCCAATAATAATTTTATATTTTTATTTAATTTACAAATCATAAATTTTCTTGTATATTAATAAGATTTTTAGCCTTAACCCGCATGCCAAGCAATTTTTTTTATTTTTTTTTTTTTTTTTTTTCATTTATGAAAACTTGATTAAAACGGGTGCTGGGAAAACTGTTGCTCTCTGGGCCGCAAAAACTCAGTTTTAATTAAAACAAATGCACTTTAGCCAAGCTTGTAAGCAATTTTGATAAACCTCTTTGATTTGGGCCAGGAAAATAGACCACAGCCAAGGCGAGGCGAAATAAGAAAAACCCAGGGCAGCACTTGAAATACATTTTCAACACCTTTTGCCTCAAAGTTTTTTTTTTTTTTGTTTTTATTTTGTGCCGTTAGACGAAGCGTAACTGCAGCTGAATCTGCGCTTCAATTGTTATTATTATTAATTAGAAAAAAAAAAAGAGAAAAACCCCAATAAAGGCCAAAAACCCAAACAAACATCGCCTGACGTTTATCTCAGCTGCTGCATCAACGGACCACGTCCAGCTATTCCTCTAGCAGCAGCAGCCAGCAGGCTGGGGGATTTTTGATTAGAGAGCCTGGCCATGACATGCGAGTCGGGCCGTAACTGTGTCCGTGTCAGCAAATTAGAGAAAACTTTTGTTTGGACAGTAATTGGCAGAATGGGAGAAGAAATATCGACAAAGAGCAACAGTCAAAAGCGTGTTAGCAAATTTGTTGTCAAGCACGCGCCCCGCCCCCTAAAACAAGTTTCGTTTTTGTTTTTAGAATTCCTATGGCTGATTTACATATTAAATTTCAGCATTTGCATGACAAAAAAAGAAACATTTTCAATAAATTAATTCATAAACTGGAATCTTTTGACGATTATTAAATATTTTCGCTTTCGTTAAAAAGAAAAAAACCAGAAGTAAATATTAAAAAAAAAAAAAATGAGCACCGATTAGAATTAATATCAACGAATTATGCAATGCAGTAAAACTTGAATATAAAAATCATGTTTCAAAATGTATAGACAATAGCTGAAGTCTAAGCAATTATTAAAAAAAAATAATAATAATTAAATATGTATAAATATATATTTAAAAACAATTCCATAAAACTTAATTAAAGGTTAGTTGGTGTTGTACAACAACAAATTGCAGTAAACTAAAACAAAAAACATAAAAAATATATATATTCGTGTGTATTTACTAAAACTTTCATTTCGGTCGCTGCCATTTGATATACGACTCGAAATTCTTGGCGAAAATACGAAAGATTTGCGCGTTTTTAATTACAAAGATTCACGACATGCAAGATGGAAAAAAAAAACAGAAGAAATACTAAAATATTATATTTAAAATATGTTAATTAGCCAGACACACACGCGCCAATTTATGGCTAGAGTCCGAAGGGAAATTGGACGGCTTAGTGAAGCTCGGCGTGTATTAGACATAAGACTACGTGGGCAGCAAAAGTAAAAGCGGAATACAAGCTTAAATTAGAATATCCACGCGAATCATTCAGCTAGCTAATGAGCATGTCATTTGGGGTCAGGCACAGCTGGGAAAGTATTGAATGATGTAGGAATTAATAGATACCTTAATGAAGTGTTGAATATATTTATGGAAAACCGAAAATAAGTCTTTTATCTACATGCTATATAGCTAGCTAAGAGAAAACAGCCTGGAAATGCTAAGTATATCAATAGAAACTGTAGCAAGTTAAGCTTACTTAACTAATTTGCGCTTCAGTTAAAAATAAAATGTTATGGAAAATTCTTTTTACTCTTAACACACAAACAACAAAGTCCTATTTTTAAAACACGTGTCAAATGTGAAATATAAGACACGCTCAAGTCCCTGAACTATTAAGTCAAGTTACAAAGTATATTTCAAATATATTTACACACCTCTCAATATACAAATAAAAAAAAATCGTATAATTATTAAGCACACGCACACACACACACCTGCAAACACTTAAGGTATTTTAAGATTGAATATTCAAATTGAAAAACTATTTTTATAATCTTTTGTTTTGATGTCTTTTTCAAGCTATCGAAGGGGCCCCAAGGCTACACCAACTGGCACAGCAATGCGATTACCATTAAGAATCCCCATAAATTTGTCACTTAAGTTTGTAAACAAAGCCGCTAATTGCTCAAGACCTAGCTCACCCCTCCTCCAACCCCCTGCCATCAGGTGCTGGCACAGCTTCTTGCTCAGCTTGTGTCCAGTTTTGTGGCCATAATTGTTGACTATCTAGCCGAGAAAATGTTGTTTAAACAAAAAAATATAAATAAATATAGACGCAACAGAAACAACAAAATGTTAGGTTCTTTAAAGTCTTCTGATTGGGGCTTGCGTATTTGCCAATCACTTTAAGCCATTTGATGAAAATGCCACAAAAAAACAAAACAGTCAAGAAATTAAGCTACGTTATTTCTTGGCACAGCTTGATGAACATGTTTTGGCTCTTTTTTTAGAGCGTTGATTGCTCAGAGGCAACAACAAAATTCAACTGCTGTGGCTTCTTCATTGTTTTAATTAGGCGCCTTATTTGCAACAGACAACAACAACAACAACAATGATAATAGAAGAATAACCAAGAACAGCCGTGAGCATTGAGCGAACTGAATCTTCCGCATTTGCTTTCAAATATAAATTTATTGTTAATTTGCTTTTATTTTTGGCAAAAACCAACAACAACAACAACAACAATGAACAAAAAGCCAAAGAGTAACCATTATGGCTGTCCAATGAGCAATTTTCGAGTGTCAATATTTGGTCAAAAATGAGACATCCGAGGAAGCTTCGACCGTAAACGAATGACTGAGGCAACGAACTTCTTTTACATAATATGCCTGCTACACATGCCTGCTATTGACACTACAGTCGCCGAGATTGTTATTGCTGTTGTTGTCACATGCGCAAACAAATGACTTAAGCAACAAACTTGCGTCTGCTCTCTGTGTAAATTGAGTGCAATATTTGGCCAGACCCACAAAAATAATGAATCATTTGTTTCGTTTAGCTCATTTGTTTGTGCATTGTATTATGACGCACACGCACACATACTAGCACAGAATAGTGCGTATGTGTGTGCGTGTGCTTTGTATATGTAACAACACATGGCAATAGCAATTTCAATGTCAAAGTTGTAATTGCTTTTCACACACAAAATACAAATACTAATTTTTGTCGATTTACTTTTTTAAGTTTTCATTGTGATTTGTTTCATTTGTTGTTTTGCTTGAAGTGCACCCACATTTCGGTTTATAAATCATCGTTTAAACAATCGAAAACATTCAAATTTTTTGGCTTAGTTTTTTTTTTTGGCGAACAATAAGCGCTGTGCCACTTGAAAGTAATTAAGAGGATTGGCATTAAAGCATTATAATTTATACACTTGCTATGGGTAATATGTCAGTCTACTGAAATGTGCTGCATTGAGATCATTCTCATGATGTATAAATCAAATATATCACAGCTCTATAATAATATCCTATCTTGAAGTATTTATCAGCCATTGAAAACAAAATTCTCAGCTTTAAAGTAGTCCGTGTATATACCTCTAGTCAAATTATCTGAACAGTATACCATACTATATAATATTGGAATTTATTATCCTATTAACATATGCATCACTCTTAGGTATACAAATTTTCTCTGTTAAGACATGCCCTATGATAGTCCATAATTAAAGAGCATTTGTAGTTCATTCACATGTTTTGTGATCCAATTCGATTTCAACTTCTTCTGCTTGGCCTCTTGTTTGTCTCGTGTGACGTCTGTTTTAACACCTTTTTCGGCAAGTCATGAGACAAAAGAATTAATGCGGGCTCTACAGCAGTTTGTAGAGCTCATTCTAAGTGGAGTGGACCCGGCCATAATTGAGCTGTCAATGACATCAGAGGGCAAACGCGGATTCCGGCAAACAAAGAGTCAGCCGGAAATGCAATGCAATTGAGAAAAACAAAAACGAAACTCTCACAGTGAAACCCGCTGCCCCACGCCGCCGCGCCCCCCCCCACTCATATCGTTTGCCCAGCCGTTTAGGGTTTCCATGCGTCGGTCTGTCACACAACTTTTGTTACAATTTTCGTCGGGTTTTCGAGTACGTTTTTTCATTGTAATTATGCGAAAACGAAAACAAACACAATGTGTAACGCCCTCCGCACTCCCCCAGCACTGTCACTCCACAGTACGCCGCTGTCTGACTCAGCGTCAGTTGTGGCTGTCTCGAGTGTCGACACCTGCGCACCCGTTTGGGTCACGGGCCAAAAATGTGAAGTCATATGTGAAGCGGACTGGGGGGTGAGCTGGTGGTTATTCAGCCCTCGGTTCATAAGCCAAAAGGCCAGCAAATGTAATGAAATTTTTTGTTGCTATATGTTTGCGGCTTTGTGCGTCTGCATGTCATGGTAATTATGCATGGGCCTGTGTGAGTGTATGTGTGTGTGTGTGGCATGCAAATTTACTTGTTGTATGTGTGCGTGTGTGTAATAGGGATCGAATGCGGGTTGACTAAGTGCGCCAAGTCGAGCATGGGAATGCCAGGAAGTTTAAAGGGTAACTTTATGGAAGTTCTACCATTATGGAAGCTCTAGTAAGTTCTATGCCTGGCAATATAGTATTGTATTAAGCAGAAGTCTATTGGGCATACTATAATATACTATGAACCAAAACCTAATATTAAAATCTATATATCTTAGTGTTAGATATTTCAAAATATTTCATAATAAAAGCCACTGGCCATGTACCCAGCACTCAAGTCAATTACATAATCAACTTGGCACCTTGCATAATTTCACCTGCCTTGGTCATCAATTACAAATATTTACAAGAAATTTCATTAATTGCACACTCGAATATACACAATAAACACTTGGTCAAAGCCTCGCCCTCACATCAAAGGGCGGCTTCAATCAAACACGAAATTAAATAAACTTTCGCACAAAACATTTTATGCATCTCTAACACAACAATTAACCAGCAAAAAAAATTAACTGAAATATACTTTCATAGGTTTTTTGAAGAGGCCAGTGATGGCAACGCCTACACCTTAGTTGCCGTTGTGGTTGCCGTCACAGCCTCCAAATACAAACAAATTAGTGTCAGACGCAAAAATAAACTTATGAAAAGCAAAAGTGTTTGAAAAAATACATGACACATAAGCGCGTAGCGAAAGAGAAGAGATGATATATGTAAAAAACCCATCACAATGTAAATAAATTTGCGAACAAAATAAAAAACTTTTACTTTTCAAAGAAGCATCAAGACATTTTTGCGCATCATGCAATTTGATTTGCAGGCAATGTTCGTAACATACCAGCTGTGCGTGTGTGTGTGTTGAGTGCGTTTCAATCAGCAACAAAAACTGGCGGCAACAACAACAATAGCGGCACACGAGTGTGTTGAACTAATCAAGTTTGTTGCCTAAGTTATTTGATTGATTTTATTTTTTTGCGCATCAAAAATGCATTTTACGGCAAATTTTTTCTAGCTGGCATGTGTGGGTGCTCGACTTTAAGTAAAAGGCTTTTAAATAACATTCAAAACAATTTGAGCATGTGCTGCTCTGGCTTATGCAATGGCCTAAACGACGCCGCCTACTTGAGCCAATAGATTGACTCGAATTGAAAGTGAATTTTATGGCTTGTGGCACAAGTGCGAGGAATTTGAATATAGTTTGCAATGTGAATATGGTGTTGGGTATTTATGTGCTTTAAGAGAAAGGATAAGCCTTTTAGGAGAGACCAAGTGGAGTCCGAGTAGTGCACAGTGGAAAATCAATATAAAATCGATATAAATATAACGTAAAATAAGACTTAAAATTTAATGATTGCATTTAAAATATACTATAAAATAAAACTGTATTGACTCATTCTTTTCCGGAAGCCTTAAATAAATTTGTTTTTTTATTTTTTTTTATTCCTAAACAATCCCTTTAATTTAGCCGCAATTCAAATTATATTAAACTCAACAACTTTTACAATATTCAATACGTTATCTTAAATCTATTTGTAATTTCGTTAAATTTACGGCCTCGCTGCCCTTCAGCCTCACGCCACGCCCCCTCATGCGTTTGCATCACAGTAAGTATTGCGCACCAAATGCGCAGAGTCATAAAATTAGCCAAATGCGAAGCAAATTTCAAATTTCAAGCACACACACACATTTCAGCAGCTCTTTGCAAATTGTAGCAGAAACAAAGCCGAAGAAGAAGCAGAAGAAGACAAAAACCCCAAAAACTAAAAGGCAACCGAAATAGGCAATAAAAAGTGCGACGAAATTGGCAAATTTTATGTGCTCAGCGCAAAAATTGCAATTTGTGCGTTTAATTTGGGGTCGTGCCTAACAGCGAACTGTTATGCAAAGCCAAAGAGCTTAACAGCGCTGTTAAAGGACGCTGTGAAGCCATTACGGCTGTTACAGTTTTGAAGGCATTTTAATTGCAGCCCCCGCGGCCAAGTTAAATGACACATGCGCTTGGCCAAGCAGTCAGCGCTTAACTTGGCCGCGGTCACTTTACTGTTGCCGTTGTTGTTGTTGTTGTTGTTGTCGTTGTTGCTGCGGCTGCTGCTGAAGACTTTCACTTTGCCGCACTGAGATGAAATGGCTATTGACTCTTTTTGGCCAAAAATAAAACTGAACCAATTAACCCATTAGCGTACACTTTGAAATAGCTCGACCAAAAAAAAAAAAAAAAAATACCAAAATAATTAAATGGAAAACCAGACCAAAACAATTTACTCAAGTTTGCTAGAAATTTGTTTGATTAGAGGGCAAAAAGCTCAAGTTAAATAATTAAATATGTATTTGAATATAAAATATTTGTTTAGTATCATTAAATTAGAAATATAATAAAAACTGTGTTCTTTGCTTATAAAATAAATTAATTATTGGAAATTATTTAAATATTTAAGGCAGTGGAATTTGGAAAAAAATTTTATATTCGAGCTATTTTAAGTGAAAGAAATAACATTAAATATATTATATGGAATATATAATATATACTTAAAGCAAACGAACTTTATACAATTTTCAGATAAATATACTTTCAGGTATTTAAAGATATCAATTTCTGTACAAATAAAATTTATTAAAATATTTCAATATATTAAAAAACGGCCTTATTAAATTAAATTTTAATACAAATAAAAATTCCACTTATTTTTAAATTTTTTTTCTTATATTACATTGCTCTTATTGGCTCTTATCTAACTAGTTAAAGTCCTCGGCTTTAATTAATATTTAACATATTTATATATAAATTTCTAAAATATCTAACATGTTTAGTTTACTCGAAATTTCTAAGATCATATTAAGCAAAATATTCTAATATACCTGCCTTTATACAAGTTATTCTCATGGATTTTTTAAATTAAAAACTATCTAGAATTTCTTAATATGAATTTGCCTTTGAATTTAAATAATGTTTTGCAAGATAAATAATTGAAAATATAGAAACGCCTATCAAAACATAATTATTATTGATTGGAATTATTTAAATTGCATTTGGTATATATCAAGTCCTTTATCATATTTCGTTAAAATTTCAAAGCACTTACCGTCTTGCCTGCCTGGGTATGGACTGCGTCCAGCATACGGGCGCCTTGTGTAACTGATGCATATTCCTCGACGATTTGTAGGTCAGATCCCCGCACTCGGTCTGCCACACCTGCAGGTTGCCCTCGGCCGGATAGAAGGTGTACAGGCTGTGCGTGGCTGAGGCAATAACGGGCGATGCACTGCCATTGCCCTCCACACCCACGCCGTCCACTCCGACGCCCGCCAGCGGCGATAGCGTGGCGCTCGAGATGGGCTGCACAAGCAACGCTGGCTGCCCGGCCGCGGCTGCTGCTGCGGCTGCTGCTGCTGCTGCCGCAGAGCCTGCGCTCGATGCGCCGCTCTTGTAGTTGAGCATGCGACTGTTGGCACTGCCGCCACCGCCGACGCCAACGCTGCTGCTACTGCAGCTGCTCACATTGCCGTTGCCATCGTGCTTAAGGATAAGGCTGCTCGGATCGTAGCCATGGCGCTGCCTGGCAATCGCGTCCACCGAATGCGAGCGCATCGCGTGACGCGCAGGCGGCGTCACATGCAGGCGACGACCGCGCCGATATCCAGCAGCAGCGGCCGCTGCAGCGCCGGCGCCAACGCCAACGCCGCTGGTCAAGCGATGATTGTGAATGGTAGCAGCGGCGCTGGCAACCATCGGTTGGCGTTGCTTTTGATATTGCAGGCGCTGCTGCTGATGCTGTTGTTGTTGTTGTTTGAGTTGCTGCTGCTGGTGCTGCTGCTGGTGTTGCTGTTGTTGCTGCTGCTGTTGCTGCTGTTGTTGCTGTTGGTGTTGGTGATGGTGTTGTTGCTGCTGCAATTGATCCTTGTAGTAATCGCGACGCTGCAACTGCGGCGCGGCCAAGCTAAGTGCGCCGCGTTTCTCTGTCAGGTTGCTATTGTTGTTGCTACTGTTGTTGCTGCTGTTGCTGCTGCTGTTGTTGCTGGCACCGCCCGTTGCCGCTGAGCTAAGCTGCGCCAACTTGCTGGCATTGTTATTGCTGTTGTTGTTGCTGTTATTTATTTGATGCTCTGAATCGGTTGAAACCCGATCCGGATCACTTTCAAAACCTTCATCAAGGGATCGTGTTGGACTCAGTATGGGCTTGGAGTGCTGCTCCAGTTTAGTAGACGCAGACATGTCCACTTGCCAAGTTAGCTGCGAGCTATGTGTGTATGTATAAAATTATTTGTACGTATGTGTGCTGTGTGTGCTACACTTGGCAACACTTTGCTTTAAAAAAACTATGCACTTTATTGCACTTGTTGCTTTTGCAGTTGCTTTTAATTTGCCAACACTTTAGAAATATTACTTGTTTTTATTTTTATTTTATTTTATGTTCACTGCGAAAGTCGCGCCAAAGTTCGAAACTCGATATTTAATTTTTCTGCTGCTGTGTTTAGCTGCCGTTCACGTCTGTATCGCACGAAAGTCGTTCACAAACTGTTCAACGACAACGGCGCAGACTGTCGATCGCCAGCGACAGACGAAAGCTTCGCGCTCGGCACTTGTTACGAGTCGGTGAAGTTGTTGCTGCACCTGCTGCGTTCATTCGTAGCGGCTCTCTGGCCGCCGTTCGAAAACGAGAGAGAGAGGGAGAGAGCGAGAGTGAGAGCACGCGCCGCCAACAGCTGTTGACTGCTGTTACTGTCGTTACTGAGGTATTCGCGAAATTTCTGAGTACTGGGCGAGTAGCTGTGAAGGTTGACTACGCATGCAACGGGACTGGGAGCAGGAACAGTTAACAGGGCATAGCTCACACTTTGACTTTTAGGCGCACTTTGTTTATTGTTGCTGGCATTTAAAAGTTGTCCGCTTTGTTGTAAAACGTAATTAAATGAAGAAAAAATATAGTTAATTTACGGAAACGTTAGGTTTATGGCATTTAAAATAGTTATAATAAAAGCAGTAGGGACCTTTTAATGTAAATAGTTGAACTTAGGAAATGTAATCTACACACAAAGCATTCACAACCAATACTAAAATCGAATACCAGTCCAACTTTTCTGGACGCCACTGTACTGAGCGGCTCAAGCTACTCTTCTCGCTCTTGCTCTCGCTCTCTCATACACACACACACCGACACACACTTCGTATTTCACAGCTCATTCGCGCCATAAAATTTTTATCAATGAAAACAGACGCTACAGCAACAACGACCGGCACAAAACAACCGCAAACAAACAAACAGTTGAAAGCTCGAGCAACAGCTTCGCAAAGCTTTCGGCACCTGCTGCATAGCTGCAGCCTGGAGTACGACTAAGCCAGAGAGTATCAACGAGAGAGTGAGAGAGTGACCAAATTTAGTGGCTGCCTACGCTGGCGCTCGAATTTATTGTGGTTGTTGTTGCTGCGGCTGTCGCTCGCTTTGCCGTTGTTTTTTCGTCTTCTTCTTCTTTTTTGCGCTTGAAGTGTGCGCGGCGCTTGAGGCCTAAAGCAACAATTGCAATGCAGTCGGCCATTGCAATTTGATGCCGTCAAGCAATCGATGTTGAAGTGGAATGCCCTTACTTTGATTGATTTCCGGGTGCTGCGACGTTGACGTTGACGGCAGCGTTGACAGCGGCAGCGGTTTCATTTTTCGCCAGCGAAAAAGAAAAAGTGACCGAGACAATGGAGAAATTGCAATTGGCAATATCAGCAACAGAAGCAGCAATAGCAGCGACAGCAACTAACTGGCTGAGAGCGGGTAACGAGATTATGCCAAGGGGTCTGTAAAGGAGGCTTGAATTATGAGAGCTTTTCAAAGCGAAGAAGTTCAATAAAAGAAAAGCTCTAGTAATTATTTCTTAAACTTGTTTTTAGAAATTTTAATTGGATTATTTTCGTTATTTTGTATTAATATATATGTATGTCATATAGTCTGACTTTGTTTCTTGCAGTGTAGCTGCAATTTGGATGTTGTGAATGCTCTTTTTTGTTGCTTTTGCTTTTGCTTTCCTGCTTGTTGCTCTTGTTTTCTTTGGCGGCAGCTTCCGATAACGATAATCATAACTATTGCTGGTGCAGCTATTGTTGTTGCTCTTGTTGCTGCTGCATTGGTTTTCGCTTTTCTTTCATGCGCTCATTTACAAGAAAATTTTAATAGGGCTACCATAGTTTTATTTTTGATTTTTTTCGCTCTCATTTTTTTTGGGATAAGCACAAACAGTTGTTGTTGCTGTTGCTGTTATAACAGCAATTTAATAATATAAATTTTATAGTTTGAACACCATAAAAATGTAGATCTTAATTGTGTTTTCGGGCTGTTGCTTGTTATAGGATTACGTGCCGGTATTTTGATTTTAACAGCATGCCCCACTAAACGCCGCTGACCTGCACTTCGCAATTGGATCTAGCTGGACTTGGACCTTAATGCTTACCGTTATAGTTAGGCAACAATTCCAATTACAAACACCCCATAAAGCTCAGCTCACGCGTAATGCATTCAACACTCCATAAGAGAGCACTAGATTACATTACCCATAGACAGTGCGAGTGAGCGAGAGAGAGAGAGAGAGAGAGAGAGAGGTGAAGCTAGGGCGAGTGTGTGAGAGAGCGAGCCAGAGACTGGAAGTTAGATGCTCGTATAATGCTTTCTGATGGCTGTGGGTGTTACATTGTTGTTGTTGTTGTTGTTGCTGGTGCTGCTGCCACTGCTGCTATTCGTTTGCGGTTGGCGGCCCAAGTTCAACCGGGTTCACGACTCAAGCACAGCCACAAAACTTGTCTGTTAATGAGCGGCCAACAACAACAACAACAACAACAGCGGCAGCAGCAGCGGCAGCAGCGGCAGTAACCGAAGAACAGCAATAAATCAATCAAAGTGCAGTTAGACTAGTTCGGTGTTTTATCAAAGCCGAGTTCTTCAATTTAAAAAGCGTACTTAAATTACATTTAACAACAGATCAAAGTAATTTAATTAAATCTGGTTGCGAATTAAATTGAAAATGAACAAAAAAATAAATAAACCGCAACAACAAAAGACTTATTGTTTTTTAACAATTAACTGTGAAATAATTTGTTTTGCTTAAAAGAATACAAATGCAATCAGTATGAATACTGAATAAATTTTAAATCAATAAGTATCATATAATATATAAATATATTAAGCAAATAAATTGACAATTTAATTTGCAAATTATTGAATGAAATTTTTTTCTATTATGCTGATTTGATTGAAGTATAACTGATATAATTATAAGCTATAAATACGAACTTTTTAAATTATTTAAAGATCCTTTCTGATCCCATCCGTATGTTCATCTATGTTAAATTTGTCAGCTATGCTGCATCTTTATCTTATCTAACAGTTGGAGCTGGAGCAAGGCAACAACTATGACTCAAGCCTCTGGCTCTCTCTGCATCTCTGGTGTCATTGTTGTTGTTGCGTCAGCTCCTATCATCTGTTCTGGTGGCTTGCTATGCATCATCCACAGGCAGCCATGCATCAATTGTTGGCAATACACAACCGTCAAATGCTTACAGCCAGCGTAAAGCCCACAAAACTGTCTCCGACGTTTGTCAACATGGGCGGCAACAACAACCACAACAACAATAACAACAACAAGAACGCCACGAGGCAACGTGAGGTGGTATTGGAAGAGACGGGCGCACGGCAGCGCCAGTTTAATTACAACTCTACTAGTTATGACAGACGCGGCGAACAGCAACAACAACAACAACAACAAATGTCACATAATTTCCACAATTAAAGCATAAACTGAAGCAATGCAGCAACAGAAGCTGCTGCTGCTGCGGCAGAGAAGGCTGAATTCGGGAGGCATGAGCTGGGATTTAAGGGGGGCAAGCAGGGGCGGCACACACTTTGGCAACAGGTGCAACAGGCTGGGGCTGCTCAGGCTGGCCTGAGTCTCAGCTTTGTGGCACACGCATGCGTAAAACGGTTGTTTGTGGTTCTTGTTGTTGCTGTTGCTGTTGTTGCAACGGCAGCAACATGCATGAAATTGTTTGCCTGGCACAGACAAGAAACGCGCGACGAAAGGCACACAGAGCAGGAGTCGGCGACGGAGACGGAGATGGAGATGGAGACATGTTCTGCCAGTCGCCCGTTGCACGCCGAACATTGCAACGTACCCCGCGTCCATTGCGACTGCGGCAACGATAACAGCTACACAAGCAGCCAGCAACAAGGCGTGAATGCCGTAAGCAGCCCCACTCAGCTGAACAGAGCTCCCAAATGCGCACGCACAGTGCGTCAGGGTGAACTAAAAGGAAAAGTGTAAAGCCCCATCCCAAGGATACGAGATTGCGTAATGCATTTTAATTGACCCGCAGCAATTTAATTAGAAATCCGCAAAGAGACGGCTGCAAAATTAAATAATCTGTGACTTTCTGCAGTTAACAGAGTAGCAATTCAGCCATAACATGTTATGTTAAAATACGAATGCATGCATGTATGTGTGCATAATAACATTTGGCTGTTATGTTGGACTAGGCAATGTTATATTATCATAAAATGTTAATATACTGTAGACATAAAACGGATTTTATATAATGTTAATGCTGCAAGCACATCTTATATCATATATATATCATATATTCTTATAAAATGCTCTTTTATTTTTTATCCATTTTATACTTACTCTATTATTTTATATTTATTATGTTAACGCATAGCTTAATTTAAAAACAAATTACTAATTTAAAATAATAAATAAACAAATCAGTAATAAAATTTTCATAATATTTATACATTTATCACATGCAGCGTAACCAGTGTGCAAACGCATCTTGGAGGCTGTAACATCATTACCGTTTGGCCATGGGCCGCTTGCCATTGTAATTGATGTTGTATTAGAACATCATTTACGCAATTGCCACAGTTTGCAGTTGTTGTTGTTGTTGTCGTTGTTGTTATTGATGTTGCTGTTTGTGCTGTAATCAGGTAGCTGATTGTTGGAACTCTGAGCTGATTTCCTAGCTGGTGTCTTTAAATTTATATCGCCTAACGATCGCTCGATAAAATGAGAGAAAACGAGCCGAGGCAGTTATCAAATTGCCCACAAAGATGCGATTTGAAGAGTTTAGGTAAATGGCAATAGATTCTGAGTGCAGTTATACTGTGGGCTGCTGTTGTACCAAGCAACCTTGCCGCAGGCATTACTCATCGATCGCCATTAAGAGTAATGGCCCAGAACGCCCAGATGCAACGTTCATGGATATGAACATGTTCTGATTGCTTATAATACCCTGTAAATATCAGAGATGTTGTGTGAAAAATGTAGTCAAAGTCTCATTTATTGATTTAGTCACTCGAAACTAGTCAATACCTTGACAATTACTTTGGTGAATGGCATTATGTAAAGATAATGTTAAGCTGCTGTTAAAATATAGTAAAGAAGTATAGTAAAAAGAAGACCTTGAATTATTTATCATAGTATTATATATTATGCTCTAAAAGACAAATATTAAGGTAACTTTAGCAATTTTTATATAGGAATTCAACTAAAGACCGACTTTCTATTAAATCAATACGCACCACCGCCACACACTTGGCTGTTGGCTAATCCAAATAGTTAATTCTTTTCAATTTAGCGCTGCATTGCACACACAATTTGCCCCAGCGAATGTGGCCCAAACTCCAAATGGTTTGCCCAAAAAGGCGGCCCAAAAGACGAAACGCAATGCCGCCACCGCCCAAGCAAAAGCGAACCAGCTTCCAAGCTACAAAAATGAAAAAAAAAAGAGAATCAAACAAACAAACAAACGCAGCCAAAGCAAAGCAAAGCAAACCGAATCAAACTGAGGCAAAGTCGACGCAGTGGGCATAGCGCCATCGCTGGCCATGATTGCCAAATCAAATAGCCCAAAACGCTGCGGCACGAAACGAGGCAACATTTTTTACGCTTAAATGGCAGATTGTTAAAATAACAGAGGCGGCAACGGCACGCAAAATTGAACAACGGCAACGACGGGAACCAGAAGGAACCACCAGCAGCCCCAGCACCAGCATCAGCACCACCAAACGGGCACCACCAACAGGTGCAAGCCAAGATTAACGCAAAATCAAAGCGGAAAAACTGACGTTGCAAGCCATGTGGCAGACGGCAGGCAGCAGGCAGCAGGCAGCAGGCTGCAGTCAGCAGTGGTGCGGACCGTGCCACCAAGTTGCAATATACTTCAAGCTAGAACATTTACCTAAACCTTATGTGGAACTCGGGACAAGAAATGTTGGTGAATATTCAGTAATTTTTTCAAAATGAAAGGAAAGTAAAGCTACAACTTTCTTAGTATATAAATATTATTTTGTAATTTGTAATTAATGGGCATACACTGATAATTATTTTACCAAAGTTCTTCTTATATTTGATTTTTGAACGCTAGCCCAAATGAACATCTCTAGTTATTATATATTTATCAAGCAAAAAAATTGCATAACAGGCGCTTAATTATACATAAAAAATGTATACATATATATACAAATAAAATTAAATATTAATTTTTTTAAATGAACATTTTGCCCATATATTCCTATGATATTAAATTTTCTTTTGATTTAAATTCTGATTTTAATTATCAGATTTTTAGCCTACTTGCTAACTTTAGGCTAGGTTCATCTATTTTCATAAATATTTCCGAAATTTTCTCTCTTTATTTCAAGATATTCTAAATAAATGGTAGCCGACTAGTTTTAGCCACAGCCGCTCACTTAGGGGTTAAGGTTTAGCACATGCAAGTTTGGCTGGTCGCTTGGCGCAGTGGGCCTCGGCTGTGGCCACACTTAACTCCACTTTCCTCCCAGCTCACAGTTGCAATTGCTACCGTCGCCTGTCTGAACAGCTCCATGGAGTCGCGCGCGCATCTCTTTTGACTATATCATTAGAAGCATCATTAGAATCACTTGGCAGCGCCGGTTCGGGTAACGCCTCGAGTGGATTTTGCTGCATAATTGTTGAACGACTCCATGCAGTTGCCCATCGCTGGCAGTTTGCGCACTTGTGTCTGCTCTGTCGATATTTGTTTTTTTGCTTTTTGCTTTACTTTTGCATGCCACTTGCATTGCCTGGCCAGCCTCATCCCCTCTCACATACCCCATCACCATCGCCTATCTCCTGCTGCCTTGCCCTTTTGCTGGGCATTAAACTTTTGATTAGCGCTTCCAAGAAACCAGCAAATTAGCCAACAGACTCGAACCTCAAGTGAGAGAGCTCTAACATGCACAATGTTTTTTTTTATTTCATATCTTTTTTCCTGTTTACAATTTTCATTGTTGCCAGCGTTTCCGGCTTGAAGAAATTTCGTAGTTAAATACATTGTAGCTTGGTTCTTAGTATTTTACAAAAAATATTTATCAATGAAATATTATAGAAAACAATTTTTATGATTTTTGTACTAGATATAAAATTGAATTAAAATATAAATATTAATAAATACATCTTTTTTGTAATAATGAGATTTATTACATGCAACCTTCAGAGATAAAAATCATTCACATTTCTTAATTATGATGCGGTTTATGTTTCTAATCTAAATCTGTCTTAAAATGCTATGGGAACCACGAGCCACCCAAACAAACAAATAACAACTACAACAGTGCACATGGGAACCACCACAGCTGAGAGAGCTGTAGATGGGTGTGTGGTGCAGGCCTTGACTTTTATTTGCGGCATCTCGAGCAATTGAATTGCACCACGTAGCATCCATTTAGCGGCATGAGCTGCGCAATTGACATGCGCAATATTAAATCAAGAGTTCTAATGCATCAGAGTGGTTGAGGTTGTGGTTGCGGCGGGTAATGATGCATAAGAGTTCGTTTAGTGCTGTCATATAAAGGCCCAAGCAAGTGGATATAAGATATGTATCAGATTTCACATGGTTGCAACACAAAAGACTTAGGACACGAACTTGACAGTTGGGTTTATCAGTTAAGCGATAAGTGTTATACGTCAGTTGCTCGGGTGCAATGACTTCGGCTGCAAGCTGCAACGCGTCTTCGTTTGCGGCTTATCAGCTGCAGCTGCTACTGCCGCCGTCGCAGTCGGCGCTGATGCCACAGCCACAGCCACAGCCACAGCCAACGCCAACGCATTTGGCCACATTTGTTTCCTCATTACGAAAGCCCGCCGCACAATTTCACCTAGCGCAACAACAAAAGACAACTTTAATGTTAATTACGTGATGCTGCAAGGAAGTCGCGACACACGCTGGCAATTTGCATTTATTTCTGACTTTTCCTATATCCATTTTCTTTTTCTTCTCTGTGCAGATTTGTTTTTTAATTTTTCTTCTTCTTTTAACCACGAAATTTTCGTCTGTCATGTGGCGGGTCTCGTCGTGCTGAAGAAAGTGAAAAGCGTGGAAAGTCGACGTCGACAACACCAACAACATCAACAAAGCAACGGCAGCAGCACGGCAAAGGTGAAGATGCCAGCCTACCGCGACTGGCCTGCCCCAGCCTGGCCCGGCCTGGCCGAGAGTTCGTGGGTTCACAGCGGTCAGCCAATTGTCAATCGCATATTTTATGGCCATCAAGCGACACCTGGAAATAGCTGCAACTGTGCAGCAATAACAAATTGCGCAAGCTTCGATGCGTCCATTGGACACACACACACAAGACTTCCTTGAGCCAAGTGACGAGCCAGAGACAGCCAACAGGTTGTATTATGTTTTAATCACTGACTAAAATTTTATGCCAAATATACAGAAATGAATGCGGAAGGAGAGGATAAAATGCTGCATAGCTTATGCCCAAAGGCACTTACTGAAGAGCACAGATATTATAATAATATTTTGGATAGAAGTATAAGATATACAACAAACCCATACTCCTCAAGTCACGACTTTAAATTCTAATTATCTTCCGATTTACCATATGTAAATCCTAAGAAGAAAAGCTTGAACCCTGAAAGAAACCATGAAGGTACATTAGCAAACATCTTGGGCCTGATGGGAAGATAACCTAAACTTAATGAGAATCTTGATTCATATAAAAATTAAACTAAACTAAAGTGCGACCTCGCTGAGACGCTAGATTGATTAGCAGATTTATGTGACGAACATATTTGAAGCTATTAATTAAGTACTAAAGCTAATACGAGTTACGCACTGAGTGACCATGGAATATGAGATGAGCAATCAGCCATTATTGCGGCGCATAAAACTAAATATTTATCACGATAAGCCAAGCAGAGCCCATCAGCTAGCAAGTCTCTCGCATCTCCCTTCTCCACATGCTCCTCTCTCCCTCTCACTCTCGTACACTCTCATTCCCTGGCTGTAGGAATTTAGTGCTAATGCGTACAAGAAAGAGGCGTGGCAGCCAAAAATAACAAAGTGCTAATAATTTCGGCACAACATTATGGCCAAGGGGCCTATCAATAAAACTCTCAGGCTAGTCGCGACTACCCAGCCCCAAAGGTAAGCCAAGCGTTGGCTCTGGCTTTTGCTCTAAGCGATTTGCATTTAAATTTAGTTTTGTTTTTGTTTTTTTTTTTTTTACTTTTGTTTTTGTTATTCGTGGTTTTGGGGCCTTTTCAGTTGTTTTCCTCTTTCGATATCATTTGAGTTCGTTGCACACAATTTGCCAGCCAACTTGATTAGCTTTGTTCGTGGCATTTTTTCGCCGCTAGCTGTGGCCCAACATTGGCACATGTATCTGACAGATACACGCGCGTAATTAACTACTTTAGAGATACAAAGCTACATACATATCTACTAGATATGTGGTGTATATTGCTGCGGCTGCTGCTGCTCGAAGGCTGACAGATAAATCACATAAAGTGCGCCGCATTCGATGCCAAAAAATAATGCCAAATGATTTGTAACAATAAACAAATCACGGTGGGCTGTACAGAGATAAATAAATATTAATATATATATATATATACAGATTTTGTATATATATATATTAATATATATGTATATATATGAGTTTCGACTTTGAAGATGACCATTTACTGCGATAATTACTCATAAATATATTTTCATAATTGTGTCAAGGATGAGCGGAAGTGCTGCCAAATATTCATTGTTGTTTTGGGTAGTTAAACAGGCTGCCTTTAATTTGGATTGATTAGTTGATTGATTGATTCATCCAATGTGGTCTTAATGGGCGTTTAATTGCAACCAACATTCAAGAGCTTCTTTCACAATATTTAATCCATCAATTGTTTAAGTAAATGCCCAGAAGCGAGTCCATTATGAACTTGCCTTCAAAATATTCAGTAGCTTGATAATGGAAAAAAAATAGTAGACATATTAGTAAGATTTTCGATGGAATAATCGAAATTGATTTTGTTAGACTTTCAGCTGTAAATTCAAAATTCAAAATATGCATAATTATGAGAGCGATCAATAAACATCATCACATACTTCGTTCTCCTCTATTGAAAATGAAAACGTTGCGAAACGAAAAGCGATATTTGCGACAGAGCCAATCATTTGAATCACAGTTTAGCAGTCACTGGTGCGCCCGCCAGGCATTGCACGCAATTACCAGGTGAGGCAAAACACTATGAGAAGAGCAGCCCCTTAGCCCCACCGCCCACTTGGCCATTTGGCCACTTGGCTGGCTACCTTTAGCCAATTGCGGGGTAATTTGCAAACGCACAAAAGCGCAGGCCGCTGACGACCTTAATTAGCGGGCATAGCCAAGAAACCGACTCGTAATAGGCAAACGCACATAGAATAGCACGTAGATGCACAGCGTATGGCCAGCACCAGAACCAGAACGGTATCCAAAGACCAAAGGAAGGGCTAGATGCCAGTTCTTAGAAACCAATTAAAGCGCCAGCCGCTGCATAGTGAGGCAAGCTCTTGATGAGAAACTGAGTGGAGGAATTCAATTTAGAAAATTGAATGACCTTTGGAATAATTTGTAGTTAATATAAAATAATTTATATATAACATTTTTAAAATTAATATATTTTATTTTTACTTCAGTTAAATATTTTTATAAGTAATTTATACCTTATACTCTTAGTCTCATTTACCGTTTAATGGCCTTGCTTACTCTTTTCGCATTCCTTCCATACCTTTTTCTTTAATTCTGATTTTATTGCACTTTCCATTAACTTTTGCACCACTGTGCATTGCACAATCTTTTGATGGGCGACGGCCAATGGAACGGGCCGCAGTCCGCTGCAAGCCTCAATTGAGATATTATGAAATCGTTTTGGTCGCTGTCGGTGCGTGCGGTCGTCCGCTAATAGAGACGCATCCTCCATCCTTCCTGTTGGCCGGCCACTCCGACTCCGACTACGCCGGCCAGGCCGTTTGCCTTGTTAATGATGTGCCGTGCGCGCATTTAAATAAAGTGCCGCCCATTATAATGAGCCGTGCGCGTTGTTAACGTCTGTTGTTGATATTATTCGAACTCATAAAGGAGCGGCCCCAAAGTCCCTATCACAATCTCTTCGGCCGCATCTAACGAGCGCCCCATAAAATGCGCCAAAGTTTGCACATCCACTAAAAGGAAAAGCAAAGGGTTCGCCAACTGCATAATTAAAGTGCGGCAGTAAATATTTTGCGAAACAGGCAGCACACGCTGGGCCGTTGGTATGCGATAATTATGAAATTCTTTTACTCTTTGAATACATACAAGAGAAGTCTCCTTTTTGTTGAATAAGTTTGCTGAATTCCAAAGTACTCCTTGGATTAAGCCATTCAAAATTTATGTAATCAATAGGATAACGAAAAAGGCAAACAAGTATATAATAATTAAAACAAGTCGAGACACCTTGACTACGAAATTCTTTGAACTCTACGAGGAACTTATATATCAATAATTCTTCCCGTATATCTGCTTACATAATTGATGGAATAAGTTCGTAAAACTTTCAGATCGTGATTATAACATTGAAAAAAGCTGAATGCTACGATACTCGATTGAAGGTGCATTAATAATTATTAATCGTAATTTGCTGTTTTAGAAAAAATCATAGCCCTATGAATTCCTCTGAAACTGTGGGCCAACTCTTTTGATGAAAGTGGCAAAAGTTAGAGTGATGGCAGCTGCACGACAAAAGCTGAATGCTACGAGACTCCTGATTTAAGGCAGGGCATTTTAAAACTATAAGTCTAACAGTCTATCAGCAAATCAAGCTATCAGTTAATACACCAATCAACTTCGTTCAGTAATACTATTTATCGACATTCATCATGCATTAATGAAACTTGTGATCATAATTTGCTCGTTCAGAAAATAACACAGCCCAATAAATGCCTTCAGTGGGCCAACTTTTCTGGTGAGTGTTGCAAAACCTCGAGTGAAGGCAGCTGCATGACAAAAGCTGAATGCTACGAGACTCAATGCCAAAGACTTCATACTATGAGCTTGTATAAGCCCTGACATAAGCCACATAAGGTATCTTAAAACTTTATGTTTAACAATCTATAAGTCTAACAATCTATCAACATATCAAGCTATCAGTTAATAAACCAATCAACTTCATTCAGTAATACTCGATTTCGATAACTTTTGATTTCGATAACTTTTTATTGATTTCGATAACAATTTATCGATTTCTATAACAATTTATCGATTTCGATAACAATTTATCGATTTCTATGAGTTTTTATCGATTTCGATAACTATTTATCAATTTCGATAACAATTTATCGATTTCGATAACTATTTATCGATTTCGATAACTATTTATCGATTTCGATAACTATTTATCGATTTCGATAACTTTTGTCGATTTCGATAACTTTTTCGATTTCGATAACTTTTTATGGATTTCGATAACTATTTATCAATTTCGATAACTTTTGATCGATTTCGATAACTTTTTTTGGATTTCGATAACTATTTATCGACATTCATCATGCATTAATGAAACTTGTGATCATAAATAAATAAATGCCTTCAGTGGGCCAACTTTTCTGGTGAGTGTTGCAAAACCTCGAGTGAAGGCAGCTGCATGACAAAAGCTGAATGCTACGAGACTCAATGCCAAAGACTTCATACTATGAGCTTGTATAAGCCCTGACATAAGCCACATAAGGTATCTTAAAACTTTATGATTAACAATCTATGAGCCCATCAAGCCATCAGTTTATCAACCAATCAATAAATTCCTCTAAAACTGTGGGCCAACTTTTCTGATGCATGGCAGCTGCCTGACAAAAGCTGAATGCTACGAGACTCCTGTTTTAAGGCAGGGCATTTTAAAACTATAAGTCTAACAATCTATCAACAAATCAAGCTATCAGTTAATAAACCAATCACCTTCGTTCAGTTATACTCGACTTCGATAACATTTTATCGATTTCGATAACAATTTATCGATTTCGATAACAATTTATCGATTTCGATAACTATTTATCGATTTCGATAACAATTTATCGATTTCGATAACTATTTATCGATTTCGATAACTTTTTATTGATTTCGATAACTTTTTATCGATTTCGATAACTATTTATCGATTTCGATAACAATTTATCGATTTCGATAACTTGTTATCTGATGCATGGCAGCTGCCTGACAAAAGCTGAATGCTACGAGACTCCTGTTTTAAGGCAGGGCATTTTAAAACTATAAGTCTAACAATCTATCAACAAATCAAGCTATCAGTTAATATCAGTTAATCAGTAATACTCGATTTCGATAACAATTTATCGATTTCGATAACAATTTATCGATTTCGATAACTATTTATCGATTTCGATAACAATGTATCGATTTCGATAACTTTTTATCGATTTCGATAACTATTTATCGATATCGATAACTATTTATCGATTTCGATAACTATTTATCGACATTCATCATGCATTAATGAAACTTGTGATCATAATAATAAATAAATGCCTTCAGTGGGCCAACTTTTCTGGTGAGTGTTGCAAAACCTCGAGTGAAGGCAGCTGCATGACAAAAGCTGAATGCTACGAGACTCAATGCCAAAGACTTCATACTATGAGCTTGTATAAGCCCTGACATAAGCCACATAAGGTATCTTAAAACTTTATGATTAACAATCTATGAGCCCATCAAGCCATCAGTTTATCAACCAATCAATAAATTCCTCTAAACCTGTGATGCATGGCAGCTGCCTGACAAAAGCTGAATGCTACGAGACTCCTGATTTAAGGCAGGGCATTTTAAAACTATAAGTCTAACAGTCTATCAGCAAATCAAGCTATCAGTTAATACACCAATCAACTTCGTTCAGTAATACTATTTATCGACATTCATCATGCATTAATGAAACTTGTGATCATAATTTGCTCGTTCAGAAAATAACACAGCCCAATAAATGCCTTCAGTGGGCCAACTTTTCTGGTGAGTGTTGTATCTTGTATCTTGTTTAACAATCTATGAGCCCATCAAGCCATCAGTTTATCAACCAATCAATAAATTCCTCTAAAACTGTGGGCCAACTTTTCTGATGCATGGCAGCTGCATGACAAAAGCTGAATGCTACGAGACTCAATGCCATACTATGAGCTTGTATAAGCCGTGACATAAGCCACATAAGGTATCTTAAAACTGTGGGCCAACTTTTCTGATGCATGGCAGCTGCCTGACAAAAGCTGAATGCTACGAGACTCCTGATTTAAGGCAGGGCATTTTAAAACTATAAGTCTAACAATCTATCAACAAATCAAGCTATCAGTTAATAAAACAATCAACTTCGTTCAGTAATACTCGATTTCGATAACTTTTGATTTCGATAACTTTTTATTGATTTCGATAACAATTTATCGATTTCGATAACAATTTATCGATTTATATAACTTGTTATCGAATTCGATGAGTTTTTATCGATTTCGATAACTATTTATCGATTTCGATACCTATTTATCGATTTTGATAACTATTTATCGACATTCATCATGCATTAATGAAACTTGTGATCATAAATAAATAAATGCCTTCAGTGGGCCAACTTTTCTGGTGAGTGTTGCAAAACCTCGAGTGAAGGCAGCTGCATGACAAAAGCTGAATGCTACGAGACTCAATGCCAAAGACTTCATACTATGAGCTTGTATAAGCCCTGACATAAGCCACATAAGGTATCTTAAAACTTTATGTTTAACAATCTATGAGCCCATCAAGCCATCAGTTTATCAACCAATCAATAAATTCCTCTAAAACTGTGGGCCAACTTTTCTGATGCATGGCAGCTGCCTGACAAAAGCTGAATGCTACGAGACTCCTGATTTAACAAATCAAGCTATCAGTTAATAAACCAATCAACCAATCGTTCAGTAATACTCGATTTCGATAACTATTTATCGATTTCGATAACTTTTTATCGACATTCATCATTCATTAATAAGGCAGGGCATTTTAAAACTATAAGTCTAACAATCTATCAACACATCAAGCTATCAGTTAATAAACCAATCACCTTCGTTCAGTAATACTCGATTTCGATAACAATTTATCGATTTAGATAACAATGTATCGATTTCGATAACTTTTTATCGATTTCGATAACTTTTTATCGATTTCGATAACCATTTATCGATTTCGATAACTTTTTATTGATTTCGATAACTTTTTATCGATTTCGATAAATTTTTATCGATTTCGATAACTATTTATCGACATTCATCATGCATTAATGAAACTTGTGATCATAATAATAAATAAATGCCTTCAGTGGGCCAACTTTTCTGGTGAGTGTTGCAAAACCTCGAGTGAAGGCAGCTGCATGACAAAAGCTGAATGCTACGAGACTCAATGCCAAAGACTTCATACTATGAGCTTGTATAAGCCCTGACATAAGCCACATAAGGTATCTTAAAACTTTATGTTTAACAATCTATGAGCCCATCAAGCCATCAGTTTATCAACCAATCAATAAATTCCTCTAAACCTGTGGGCCAACTTTTCTGATGCATGGCAGCTGCCTGACAAAAGCTGAATGCTACGAGACTCCTGTTTTAAGGCAGGGCATTTTAAAACTATAAGTCTAACAATCTATCAACAAATCAAGCTATCAGTTAATAAACCAATCACCTTCGTTCAGTTATACTCGACTTCGATAACAATTTATCGATTTCGATAACAATTTATCGATTTCGATAACTATTTATCGATTTCAATAAGTTTTTATTGATTTCGATAACTTTTTATCGATTTCGATAACTATTTATCGATTTCGATAACTATTTATCGACATTCATCATGCATTAATGAAACTTGTGATCATAATAATAAATAAATGCCTTCAGTGGGCCAACTTTTCTGGTGAGTGTTGCAAAACCTCGAGTGAAGGCAGCTGCATGACAAAAGCTGAATGCTACGAGACTCAATGCCATACTATGAGCTTGTATAAGCCCTGACATAAGCCACATAAGGTATCTTAAAACTTTATGTTTAACAATCTATGAGCCTATCAAGCCATCAGTTTATCAACCAATCAATAAATTCCTCTAAAACTGTGGGCCAACTTTTCTGATGCATGGCAGTTGCCTGACAAAAGCTGAATGCTACGAGACTCCTGATTTAAGGCAGGGCATTTTAAAACTATAAGTCTAACAATCTATCAACAAATCAAGCTATCAGTTAATAAAACAATCAACTTCGTTCAGTAATACTCGATTTCGATAACTTTTGATTTCGATAACTTTTTATTGATTTCGATAACAATTTATCGATTTCGATAACTATTTATCGACATTCATCATGCATTAATGAAACTTGTGATCATAATAATAAATAAATGCCTTCAGTGGGCCAACTTTTCTGGTGAGTGTTGCAAAACCTCGAGTGAAGGCAGCTGCATGACAAAAGCTGAATGCTACGAGACTCAATGCCATACTATGAGCTTGTATAAGCCCTGACATAAGCCACATAAGGTATCTTAAAACTTTATGATTAACAATCTATGAGCCCATCAAGCCATCAGTTTATCAACCAATCAATAAATTCTTCTAAAACTGTGGGCCAACTTTTCTGATGCATGGCAGCTGCCTGACAAAAGCTGAAACAATCAACTTCGTTCAGTTATACTCGACTTCGATAACATTTTATCGATTTCGATAACAATTTATCGATTTCGATAACTATTTATCGATTTCGATAACTATTTATCGATTTCGATAACTTTTTATTGATTTCGATAACTTTTTATCGATTTCGATAACTATTTATCGATTTCGATAACTTTTTATCTGATGCATGGCAGCTGCCTGACAAAAGCTGAATGCTACGAGACTCCTGATGTAAGGCAGGGCATTTTAAAACTATAAGTCTAACAATCTATCAACAAATCTAGCTATCAGTTAATAAACCAATCAACTTCGTTCAGTAATACTCGATTTCGATAACTATTTATCGATTTCGATAACTTTTTATCGACATTCATCATTCATTAATGAAACTTGTGATCAATTTGCTCGTTCAGAAAATAGGGGCCAACTTTTCTGGTGAATGTTGGAAAACTTCGAGTGAAGGCAACTGCATGACAAAAGCTGAATGCTACGAGACTCAATGCCAAAGACTACATACTATGAGCTTGTATAGGCCGTGACTTAAGCCACATACGGTATCTTAAAACTTTAAGTTTAACAATCTATGAGCCCATCAAGCCATCAGTTTATCAACCAATCAATAAATTCTTCTAAAACTGTGGGCCAACTTTTCTGATGCATGGCAGCTGCCTGACAAAAGCTGAATGCTACGAGACTCCTGTTTTAAGGCAGGGCATTTTAAAACTATAAGTCTAACAATCTATCAGCAAATCAAGCTATCAGTTAATACACCAATCAACTTCGTTCAGTAATACTATTTATCGACATTCATCATGCATTAATGAAACTTGTGTTCATAATTTGCTCGTTCAGAAAATAACACAGCCCAATAAATGCCTTCAGTGGGCCAACTTTTCTGGTGAATGTTGGAAAACTTCGAGTGAAGGCAACTGCATGACAAAAGCTGAATGCTACGAGACTCAATGCCAAAGACTACATACTATGAGCTTGTATAGGCCCTGACTTAAGCCACATACGGTATCTTAAAACTTTAAGTTTAACAATCTATGAGCCCATCAAGCCATCAGTTTATCAACCAATCAATAAATTCTTCTAAAACTGTGGGCCAACTTTTCTGATGCATGGCAGCTGCCTGACAAAAGCTGAATGCTACGAAACTCCTGATTTAAGGCAGGGCATTTTAAAACTATAAGTCTAACAATCTATCAACAAATCAAGCTATCAGTTAATAAAACAATCACCTTCGTTCAGTAATACTCGATTTCGATAACAATTTATCGATTTCGATAACAATTTATCGATTTCGATAACTTTTTATCGATTTCGATAATTATTTATCGATTTCGATAACTATTTATCGATTTCTATAACTTTTTTTGATTTCGATAACTTTTTATCGATTTCGATAAATTTTTATCGATTTCGATAATTTTTTATCGATTTCGATAACTTTTTATTGATTTCGATAACTTTTTATCGATTTCGATAAATTTTTATCGATTTCGATAAATTTTTATCGATTTCGATAACTATTTATCGACATTCATCATGCATTAATGAAACTTGTGATCATAATAATAAATAAATGCCTTCAGTGGGCCAACTTTTCTGGTGAGTGTTGCAAAACCTCGAGTGAAGGCAGCTGCATGACAAAAGCTGAATGCTACGAGGCCCTGACTTAAGCCACATACGGTATCTTAAAACTTTAAGTTTAACAATCTATGAGCCCATCAAGCCATCAGTTTATCAACCAATCAATAAATTCTTCTAAAACTGTGGGCCAACTTTTCTGATGCATGGCAGCTGCCTGACAAAAGCTGAATGCTACGAGACTCCTGTTTTAAGGCAGGGCATTTTAAAACTATAAGTCTAACAATCTATCAGCAAATCAAGCTATCAGTTAATACACCAATCAACTTCGTTCAGTAATACTTTTTATCGACATTCATCATGCATTAATGAAACTTGTGATCATAATTTGCTCGTTCAGAAAATAACACAGCCCAATAAATGCCTTCAGTGGGCCAACTTTTCTGGTGAATGTTGGAAAACTTCGAGTGAAGGCAACTGCATGACAAAAGCTGAATGCTACGAGACTCAATGCCAAAGACTACATACTATGAGCTTGTATAGGCCCTGACTTAAGCCACATACGGTATCTTAAAACTTTAAGTTTAACAATCTATGAGCCCATCAAGCCATCAGTTTATCAACCAATCAATAAATTCTTCTAAAACTGTGGGCCAACTTTTCTGATGCATGGCAGCTGCCTGACAAAAGCTGAATGCTACGAGACTCCTGTTTTAAGGCAGGGCATTTTAAAACTATAAGTCTAACAATCTATCAGCAAATCAAGCTATCAGTTAATACACCAATCAACTTCGTTCAGTAATACTATTTATCGACATTCATCATGCATTAATGAAACTTGTGATCATAATTTGCTCGTTCAGAAAATAACACAGCCCAATAAATGCCTTCAGTGGGCCAACTTTTCTGGTGAGTGTTGTATCTTAAAACTTTATGTTTAACAATCTATGAGCCCATCAAGCCATCAGTTTATCAACCAATCAATAAATTCCTCTAAAACTGTGGGCCAACTTTTCTGATGCATGGCAGCTGCCTGACAAAAGCTGAATGCTACGAGACTCCTGATTTAAGGCAGGGCATTTTAAAACTATAAGTCTAACAATCTATCAACAAATCAAGCTATCAGTTAATAAAACAATCACCTTCGTTCAGTAATACTCGATTTCGATAACAATTTATCGATTTCGATAACAATTTATCGATTTCGATAACCTTTTATCGATTTCGATAATTATTTATCGATTTCGATAACTATTTATCGATTTCGATAACTTTTTATTGATTTCGATAACTTTTTATCGATTTCGATAAATTTTTATCGATTTCGATAACTATTTATCGACATTCATCATGCATTAATGAAACTTGTGATCATAATAATAAATAAATGCCTTCAGTGGGCCAACTTTTCTGGTGAGTGTTGCAAAACCTCGAGTGAAGGCAGCTGCATGACAAAAGCTGAATGCTACGAGACTCAATGCCAAAGACTTCATACTATGAGCTTGTATAAGCCCTGACATAAGCCACATAAGGTATCTTAAAACTTTATGTTTAACAATCTACGAGCCCATCAAGCCATCAGTTTATCAACCAATCAATAAATTCCTCTAAAACTGTGGGCCAACTTTTCTGATGCATGGCAGCTGCCTGACAAAAGCTGAATGCTACGAGACTCCTGATTTAAGGCAGGGCATTTTAAAACTATAAGTCTAACAATCTATCAACAAATCAAGCTATCAGTTAATAAACCAATCACCTTCGTTCAGTTATACTCGACTTCGATAACAATTTATCGATTTCGATAACAATTTATCGATTTCGATAACTATTTATCGATTTCGATAACTATTTATCGATTTCAATAACTTTTTATTGATTTCGATAACTTTTTATCGATTTCGACAACTATTTATCGATTTCGATAACTATTTATCGACATTCATCATGCATTCATCATGCCAACTTTTCTGGTGAGTGTTGCAAAACCTCGAGTGAAGGCAGCTGCATGACAAAAGCTGAATGCTACGAGACTCAATGCCAAAGACTTCATACTATGAGCTTGTATAAGCCCTGACATAAGCCACATAAGGTATCTTAAAACTTTATGATTAACAATCTATGAGCCCATCAAGCCATCAGTTTATCAACCAATCAATAAATTCCTCTAAACCTGTGGGCCAACTTTTCTGATGCATGGCAGCTGCCTGACAAAAGCTGAATGCTACGAGACTCCTGTTTTAAGGCAGGGCATTTTAAAACTATAAGTCTAACAATCTATCAGCAAATCAAGCTATCAGTTAATACACCAATCAACTTCGTTCAGTAATACTATTTATCGACATTCATCATGCATTAATGAAACTTGTGATCATAATTTGCTCGTTCAGAAAATAACACAGCCCAATAAATGCCTTCAGTGGGCCAACTTTTCTGGTGAGTGTTGTATCTTGTATCTTGTTTAACAATCTATGAGCCCATCAAGCCATCAGTTTATCAACCAATCATAATAATAAATAAATGCCTTCAGTGGGCCAACTTTTCTGGTGAGTGTTGCAAAACCTCGAGTGAAGGCAGCTGCATGACAAAAGCTGAATGCTACGAGACTCAATGCCAAAGACTACATGCTATGAGCTTGTATAAGCCCTGACTTAAGCCACATACGGTATCTTAAAACTTTAAGTTTAACAATCTATGAGCCCATCAAGCCATCAGTTTATCAACCAATCAATAAATAAATCTAAAACTGTGGGCCAACTTTCTGGTGCATGTGGCAAAAAATCGATTGAAGGCAGCTGCCTGACAAAAGCTGAATGCTACAAGATAAGGTAAGGTATACACTGATCTCCCATTATCAATGGATTCAGAGTATAATAATATCTAGGCTTTAAAAAGAGGTAGAGAATCTAACTATGTATATTTCTTTGAAGCACTGCAAACGTTTGTTCATTCACTAATCTTAGATCAATTATTAAGCTCTGGAAATATCTCTCTTTTACTTTATATCACTCTCCTTCTCTCTCCCTGTGACTTTTACCCCGCTCTCATTCACTACTACTCCAAAACTTTCGCCTTCTGTTCAGATCAGCTTTAAATTTCAGGCATTAATTCGCGAACATTTGTCAACGAGTTTGCGCCGGAACTAGGTGCATAACTTACCGCAATTTCACGGGCCCCCCTCACAGTACCTCACATTAAAGCCAGCTCCCTCTGCCCCCTGCGAGCGCCCCTTATCAATTTGTTAAACATTTTCCGTTGGTGCTGGCAAGCCAATTAATCAAACAACTGCCAACAAGTGGCAAAGGAAAAGCCTAAATAATATATATACAACAAACAAACAGCAACAACAAAATGTACCTCTTGCTACATGCAACGCGACGCGTCGGCAACAAGGAGGGAAAAGCAAAGCTCAATGCATCTCTGCAATTGTAGCAGGCGGCAGATAGGCAGAAATTTTGGAATTTATATCATCAATTGGACGCGAAGCTGTTAAGATAGATGCAGATGCAAAAATATGCGGAGCATGGCGAGCATGCAGCATGTGGCAAATGGGCTAGCAACATTGTTGCACTTGGTGCCCTGCACTAACGACATTTGCCATCTGCCCATGGTCGTGCCACATTCGAAATGATAAGCAATAATTGAATAGATTGCAGACCATTTCAAATGCGGCAAATGGAGCAAATGGGCCGTTGCATCTGTGTGTGTGTGTGTGTGCATGTGTGTATGTAGTGTCTAGCAAGAGGAAGCAGTCGATCGGAATCACAGCCATAATTAGGCCTCAGCACTCTGGGCTGTGGCCAAGTTTATGCCAATTGCTGGGCATTTGTCAAGCGATTTGAGGCCGATGACCACACAGGCAGACTCTCTTCAAGCCAGTCACTCTCCAACTGTGGCCAAACTGTAGACTCATCCCCGCCGCTCATTAAGGCTAAGGCATAAATATCTCTCAGTGTGCAACAACTTTTTAGCTTTCGTTGCGACAAAACGTTGCTTTGCAGTTTTTGCCTTAATTGTTTCTATTGCAAAACTTTCCATCTTGTGCATTTTCACACTGTGGAAATGTGCGGAAAACTGTTTAATAACTGTTTAACAGCGAAAGATGAGCATGAAATCCCTTTTACCAATCGGGGTTTATAGCTTACAGCTTTCACTTGACAGAGTTTCAGAGCAAGCAGCTCTTGTCTGAGGGGGCCAAAATAATCGTACAAAAGCGTTTAGGCACTAACCAGAGAACACATAGACCGGACACGTAGTGTAAAGTTTTTTGCACACTTTTTTTTTGACATTACGACCCACACCACTTCGTATTTGCTCGGCTCCTCACTTTTAGGTTCAGGCTACTAAAATATTCGAGAGCACAATCATTTTGCTTCTGGCGCTCGACCGAGATGGTCGATGGTTGAACAAAAGATCCCTCTGTGCTCAATGTTTCCTTTGCTCTCTCTCTCTCTCTCTCGGTGCTCTTTGCTCTCTCAAATGTGTGCAAAACACTTTACACTACGTGTCCGGTCTATGTGTTCTCTGGTTAGTGGTTTAGGGAAATTGAATTATGAATCAATACAATTAAGACCCATATTATTGGGTATATCCAGTAGCTTCTTTCGAGTTAATAACTGACAAAATAAAAGCCAAAGCTGATTAACAACACCCACCAAACACTCTGACAGCTCGTCTATAATCCAATAATGCCATATATTAATTAATACATTTTCCAGCCATCACACAATTTTTTCGCTGCCCACTTCGTATCTATAATTTCTTAGCTGAGTTTATTGGACTTGGGCACTTGGTTGCCTTAACTTTCGGTTTCAGCCAAGTATTGCGACTTTCTTCAATTCGTCGATCGAAGAGATACCAGATCAGATCTCCCTCACATAATACCCTCTCGGCCCAACTGTCGCTCTCTATGCGCTGCTTGCGCATCTGCCGCTAATCAAATCAAAGCGTTGACAGAAGAACTTTCCACCCGAGTAAAAGTTGCGTGCAACTGGACAAATGCATCGGCTTAAGTCCAACAACAGCCGTAAGCCGGTTGCATTTAGCTGTTAATGATCATTAAGTGCGTAAGCCAAATAGACGAAGCAAATATAAGTCGAAACCAGACGATGGAGTCGTATTCACTTTTTGGCTTGGTCAACTATTAGACATTTTGTCCTAATTACGCAGACAAACCGAGACAGGCTAAGACTTCATATATATGTACATATATACATATACACATATACATATATATATATTGAGAGTTGGCCAGACTGAGCTGCGCTGCACAGCTTCACTTTCCATTTAATCTCGTTTTCTGATTTTTGTTTTGTGTAGCTCCGACGCACAATTTGTCGCACGCTCCGCATGAAAAATCGAAAGCCGATTTTCATGTCAATATTTTGTTTAATAAACTGCGCCGCGTCTGTGCGATGCGGAAAATATGCAAATTACAAAGCCAAAGCCAAAGCTGGACGTCTGGCCGGGCCCCGGGGCGAACGACTGCCAAGTGGTTGAGACCGTCCAGAAAGCGCGGCCCAGACCATGATGAAAGTTGTTCGCGTAGAATGCATTTCCAAAAGTGCAAGTGGTCCGTCCAGCAATCGATCCGATGGAGCGCTCAATTGATGTAAGATCGTTATGGAACTGGGCGCTGATATCACAGGCGTCTGCGATCGGTTTCACTCTTTATTACCGACCAGCCAAGCAAACGCATGCTGATTAGCGCGGAATGCAGTCCGTTGACATCCTGTCGAAGAAGACGACGACGACAACAATGCTGACATGGTGACTGACTGCACTGACACCTAGAAGAGAGCAGAGTCTGAGCGATTTCCAGAGAATATTTAGAAATGTAGGGAATGGATTGAATAACAGCTAATGTATTTATTTATTGTATGCAAAATATTGATGATAAGATGTATTATAACATAATGTACCTAGGAAAATTTAAAATCGTCTTAAATCTGTAGACTGGCGAACTAGAATGAGATTAAAAATTTAAAAATATAATAATTGAATAGGGAAGATTTATTATTTATATTTATACATACAAACATATATAGATATTTATAAATGCACCTAAAACTTAAATGATCTGAAATAGATATCTGTTTGATCAAACAATATATAAGACTTAAAGGGGTGAGAAATTATAATGAGAAAAGATCAGATTGCGAGACCTTTAACTCTATATAAATTATTGAATATTTGTACTACACTTCATTGTCTATAATACATAGATATATCCATATTCATATATCAAAAGAAGTCAACCGGCGCACAATATAATAAGAAGCAACCGATGAAAGCTAAATGACATGTAATTTAAAGACCTTTTCTCTATAGCCTAGCGACAGCCTAGAATTAATCAGTTTTAGGGCAACGTCATTTATGATTGTAATCATAATAAAGAATGTAATTGGATCGTAATTGAATATGTCATAGGTATCTCAGCTCTTTAAGACTTTATTGTGAACTTAAACGGTTGATATATGCTGTGTACTATGGCACATACCCCAGATATGACAGTCGACTGTTGAGGTACGTGCCACAATTTGTGGTTGCAGTGTTGCACTTTCATTTGCATTGTACGCCATGCTTCGAGGAGCGTATCAGGTCCGTCAATTGTCACAGGGCTTCCAGTCAAACAAAAGGCGCAATTGGGTTAATGCGGCACCTGTCTGCCAATCTCTCAAACTACTCCCCTTGACAGGCACTGTGTGGCCAAGTGCCAACTCATAGAAGCCAGATACAGATATACATATATGCCATTCCACTTGTATTGTATACAATGGCCAAGTGCCGTTAAGCCCAAGTTGAGCTAACAACTTAATGCCCAGATTGGGAATTCAGTTTGGGATGAGCTGCAGCAGCTCAGCAGGCAGCTAGATATCTACAGCTATTTTCTTTTGAAAAGCAAAATGAATTAACGCTACATTAATTTATTTAATAATATTTCATTGAAATTGAGCAATTTGAAAAGAACCAAGAGTGCCAAGAGAATGAGCTGTGAGCCTCTGCAGCCAATTGCAGCTACTGTCAGTGGCAGCAGCAACCGCAGCAGCAGCAACAACTGCAATTATTTCTGCATTAGAAGTTCTTCCGAGTCGGCTGGCTAATGTCAGTTTAAGTGTTGGAATGAATACCAGCCAGATAGATAGTCCGATACTCGCCAAGTCAGTCAGTCAGTCAGCCAGCCAGTTGCAATGTGGGAAAATATCTTAAACAGCTCACAGCTCTCGTCTCTCGGCTCAATTCAGACCAAACTCACATGGATCGCTGGATTCGTCGCTATAAGACTTACAGCCATCAACAATGCATGAAATGCGCAACAAGTCCTAAACTGCATATAATATATGTATTTTAAGAGCAGCGGCCGGGTGGGGACTATATTAAATCAAATTAAAACGGTTGACTGCCCCAAAATGGATGCCCACGCAGCTGCAGTTGCTCAATGAAGCCAACCAAAATAAGAAAAACCTAAAATTTGCTGCGCAGTGTAAAAGTGCTTGAACAATATTTATTGAGTGCCAGCACAAACATTAAATTGTGTCCAAAATTTCAACCAAATTGTGCTTAGCATTTATGGCAAAAACATTTTGTATAAAAGCGAAATGCAGAAACATGAAAATCAAAGAGGAAAAATTTCATTCCATAAAAATAATAATAATCTCAATATAGCAGGTATAGGTGGTACCTTAGGGCAAACTACAATTTGAAACGAAACATTTTAAAGAATTTATTATAAATTCGTACATTGTTAAGAACACTTTATGCCTACTAAGTACAGATTTCATAAGTGATTTGAAAATAAATTAAATGACAAAGTGTTAGATGAAAGAGTGCAGGGTATAAAAATCTAACTACTATAAATCAAGCAATTGGATAATTTAATCATCATCGACGATTTCGGTGATTTTCGCGCTCTCGGCAAATATGTCTGGTACCTCAGCATCTTCGGATCGCTCGATGATGCGTTGTCGCTCTGCAGCTGCCAAACATTGCGTAGCCACCTCACGAGCCTTCGCCCGATCCTCGCCAGGCAGCTGGCTCAGGCCGCTAAGCAGCTCCATAATGTCCGTCTCGAATAATTTCTTAGCGATCTCAGGGCCCGCATTGATCATGTTGAGTATGACGACAACGCCGCGATGCTGAACGGCTGGACTCGGATTGGCAATGAGTGTGTGCAATATATTCAGCCAACTAGAGATGTTCAGAATTTTGGAACAGCACTTGGTGGACACGGACGTGAGCATCGCTAGGGCACCGGCGCAAGCCTTGGCCGTTTCCTCGTCCTCATCCTCGCAGAGCAGTGCCAAAAACTTGACACGATCGTTCTCGCCCTCAAACATTTTCACCACATCCTCCGACATGATCAGATTGCACAGGCACTGAGCCGCAGCACGCGTGAGGTACAGGTGATCTTCCATCAGATAGTACTCAATCTTGGAGACGCCCTGCTCCTTGATAATGCGTTGGCGCACGCTCTCATTCATGCTGGCCAAATTGGTAAGGGCCATCAGTGCCTCAAAGTTCTCCAGAGCCGTACACTCCTGCAGCAGCAGATTCAACAATGGTCGTATGACGTCCAGCGAGCGCTGACCACTAAATGCCACCTCCGGGTTGATGGTGATGCCGATGCGCGCGAGCGCTTGGCTGGCATGTCGTTTGCCCTTTTCGGTGCCCTCCAAGGCCATTCGAAGCAATGCCTTGACACCTCCGTCCTGCACCACCTTGCCGCGTAGTTCCTGCAAGCCGCAGACGGCGTTGAGCACACGCGCAATAAGCTCCTGTGAATTGTGGCTCTCCGTCTTGGACAGAGCGCAGAGCGCCGTGGTGATGCCCTCATTACACAGCACAGTGATGCGCTTGTTCACAAAATCTACATCATCCAGCTCGTGCTCCTCCGGTATATGATGTTTGGCAAACTTGGCCAGCTCAATCATTTCAGGTACCATCTCCTGCTTCTCGTACGCATTGCACAGATTCACAAATGTTGTTACCACGCCGTACAGACACGACTGATCGCCTGCACGTGCTAAGTCCATGAGTGCATGTATAGACGCGTTATCCTCAATGAGCTTCTCTTTGCATTCCGCATCCAGCGTAAGATAGGCCAAGCCATCAGCTGCCCAGCGGCGAATATCCTTATCCTTGCCTGGCTTGATCAGGAATCGACGACAGGCCTCGGCCAGCTTCAAAGCGGCACCATCGCCAAATGGTCTTATAGCCGCATCCTGGCCACCATAGCTACCCAACTTGCACAGACCCACCAGGGCGCGCACACGTATGCCATCATTCTTGGAGTGATATAGACGCTTCAGAATTTCCACGCCCTGTTCGCACAGGGCCTTGGCCTTGTCCTTCTTCGAGGAAGCCGCTATAAGACATTCACATGCCACGCGCTGCTGCAGCAAATCATCTGTAGTGGCCATGGCCAAAATCATTTGCAGAATGCCTACGAAAGAAAGATATTCAACATATTATATAATTATATATATTTAGGAGATTAGGAGTGTTATTAAACGCACCTTCTCTGGCTACAATTTGATTTCCCACGTCGAGCGGACCATTGAGAAGCGCTGTGATGGCCACAGTGACCCGCACCTTGGACTCCATGTCGGGCGACAGCAGCTTGTCCTTAACAAACTCATCAATTTGATCTGTAAAACGCTTCTTGGCCTCATCGTAATACATGTTCTCATAGATACGGGCCAGACACACTGATGCAATAGTGCTCGTAGAGGATGTTATATCCATAGCACTCTCATATTTGTAGTCCTGGAGCTCTGAGCACACCTCCAGCAGGCGGCACAGCCCACGTATCTCTACCAAACGCTCTGCCCATTCCAACGCAGTGTAGTGGACATTGCGTGTAATCAACTCAATAACTGCATCACGCGCCTTGCCGGATATGGTGCGATCCGTGATGCTATATACCAGACAGGTGAGCAACGTATCAATCTCACGATTATTCTTTTTGCATAGTTCCTTATTCGGCTTCGCATCGGGCTTGTTCTTGAGACCAGACAGTGCATTGATAATGGTCTGTAGACAAAACTGTGCAGTGCTCGCGCATTCCTCATGCTTCTGGTCGAGCACGCGCATAAACCAAGGAATGCCCAGTTCGGTGAGTACGCCTTTGGTGCGCTCCACACTGTTGTCACACAATGCAGCCACAACACGCACCATATTCACGTAGATCTGTTCGTCCTTTTCGATCTTGGCTAGAGTGGCTATCTTTGGCACACACTGCTCCTTGTACAGCAATTCGGCTCCTGTGGGCTCTTTGGCCAGCACCACCAAGTTATTAGCGCCCGACCGTCGTTTATCAATGGGCGCGGTAATGTCAAAGGCAAGCTCCATCATTTGCTTCACCTTCGTTGACGTTTTGGCATTACGCGCTGCATTCTCTTGCACAATCAGATGCAATCTCTGTAGCATAGGCTGCACAGATTTGTTGCCCGGATCCGCTTTAAAAAGGGCCGTTGCATCCTTATAGGCTTCCTCAGGTTTGTTTAGTGCCTCGTATGCCTGAGCACGACGAAATAACGCCTTGGGGTCATTGGGCGCCAGACGCAGCGATTCTGTGCAATCATCGACGGCCTCTGTGTATTTCTCAAGCTTTAAATAGGCAGCAGCACGGTTCTTATAGAACACAGGCAGCTCCTTGTGCTTATCTCCTAGCTTAATAGCAGCGCTGTATTCTTGCACTGCCTCTGACCATTTGGCGGCTTTGAAAGCCTCATTACCTTTATCTTTATGACTTATAGCATCAGCACCAGCGGTAGCTGGAGCGCTTTCTGTAGCGGTGTCTTCGGTGGTCATGATTATACAATTCCTCTAAATGAAAAACTTTTATTTTAGCTGTGTACAGTACAAACGTTTCACTTAAAATGCGAATGATTCACGATTTTTGTCTGTTTTTCGCTTCTTTTCTACCGTTTGGCCTTATATCAACTGCTGCAGAAACTTCTCGATCGCACATGCACACACACATTCACACACATGCAAACGTGAAAAACAAGCACACTGCGCTCGAAATTTCAATTGCTGGTATGTTCTATATATAAATAAAGCCCAAAAGGAAAATCCAAAAACAACAAGCAAGAAAGAAGAAAAGCGGCCACAACTGTTTTCAAATTGCCATTCAGCTGTTGTCGGCGTGAAAGCAGCTGATCGCACATTTTTATCGCTATCCGATAAGTTGTTTTCAAGTTCAGGAGCAGCTGATTGTTTGTTTGGTTCGCCAACAGAATGTGATATAACAAATAATAACAAACCTATTTGTGTAGTTAGCAATTTATACGAGCCATGTTGCAACATGGCCAACTTCTCTGTCGCTTCTTAGCTCGTTGCCTATACACAACAAGCGGTCAATGGCAGATTAGCCATTACGAGGCCTTGGGCATCAGTAAAAGCTCCACACAGACAGAAATTAAAGCGGCGTATTATAAGTTATCCATGGTTTATCATCCAGATCGGAACAAGGGCAGCGAAAGTGCCGCTAAAAAGTTTCGTGAGATTACCCAGGCCTACGAGGTGCTTGGTAACTATCGGCTGCGTCGTCTCTACGATAAGGGAATTGTGCATACAGCTGGACCCCAATACGCGCAGGATTTACGAGATGTGGGAGAGAACGTGGAGTACGAGGAAGATGATTCGCAGACTAAATTCTATAAGTCACGCTTCAGGAAGTCTACAGTTGGTGATGCCCAAGGACGGACGCCCATCTACGATTTTGATGAATGGAGTCGGGTTCATTATGGCAAAAGCTTTGATAGACGCCAAGAAGCACAAGCGAAGCACGAACGTATTCGCCAGCAAAAAGAAACCAATAGACTATCTGTCCAAAACGACCTAGTTTTGTTTGCTTGTCTATTTGCGGGCGTAGCTATGTACCTGATGTTTATGGCAGAGACTTCATATGATACCCCAAAGCGTAGAGCGGAAGAGCGACACAAACGGAACCAGGAAAAGGAGTTAGCACCGGTTGCAAATACACCAGACAACAAATAAAAGTCAGCGACGTGACCTAGCTCAAATTAACAATGATTTAATCCTAACTATGTTAAATAAACACGCAAAATGTATATAGAGATGTGTATTTGACAATCCTCAGAAGCGACCGCTGCGCTTACGTGCTGTGTACTTAGTGTCTGGACGCGTTTCGAGGCCTTGGCGACGACGTCGCTCCTTCTTGGCCAGTATCCAATCACGTGACTTCTTTGGCGCCTTACCACGCGCATCACGGCAAGCATCGCGCTTCTTTATATAATTAATGCGGCGTTCCTCCTCAGCCGATCCTGGAAATATAAATAACAATTAAACAAAAAAAAACTGCAGTTTAGAGGTGGACTTACCTAAGGCCTTTGGCAATTCCGCTGCGCCTCCCGTCATCAGCACCAAATAGTATTTCTTGGCTTTGGCGGAGTTGGGATAATCCACCACAAGACCGCCATAGAAGCCCGCCTTCATCGCTTGTGCGGTGACCATTTCAATTTGGTCTGCATTCTCAGGGTAAAATTGAAAGACAGCGCGAGCCGTGCGAGTCAAGCATGAGAACAATGTGGTAAAGAATTTTAGCAGGCGTTTGTGTGGATTGTGATAGGATTTGTCAGCGTTGCATAGCCATTGTAGAGCCGATATGGATATCGCACCATCGAAAGTACCAGGCTTAAAAGGCATGCCCTCGCCCATATCACCCAAAATAAGATCTCCGGCTACTTCACGCTCAACAGCGATGTCCAGCATAGATTTAGATATATCAATGCCAACCCATATGTGATCACAGTCGTCGAGCACGCTGCCCGAAAGGCCAGAACCGCACCCAATATCCAAAATAAATCGAGGCTCATCGTCATCCGGCAGTGCTAGAAGTTCAAGAGCACGCTCCGCCATTTCCACTTGGATTTCTATAATACGGGTACTACAAAAAACACAAATTAACAAAGACCGCAGATATAAACAAAGAATTGAATACTTGCTTTGTGGAATACTTTTTGGCCTCATCGTCATTGTAGAACTGTAGAACAGTGAATTAATATAAATGTTATGTATTTAATTTGATTTACTTACGATCTCTGGCGGTGCTGAGTGCTCTGGTCTACGCGCCATCTTTATTTATTTCACTTAATTTAGGCGCCGCTGAATTCAGAAACTTCATATATTAAACAAATCCAAACACTGCTACACGTGCAATCAAGTGCTATCGATACTTATGCTACAAAACAGCTGATCATATGGAATAGGTCGTGTTTACTATCGTTTGGCTTAACAACGATTTTTGTGCTAGTTATCGATTTGACGCATACACAAACACATATCAACGCGTAGTGGTATCTGCCTAAAATTCAGTGAAAATAGTATACATTTATGTGAAATAAAAGCACTAAACATGTAATAGTGACAATTTAAGTGTACCAAAGATTCAGTATACTCTTAAACGGTAAGTGGCTAACGATTGACAAATTAATTAAGTGTAATGCAAACATTTGTGCATTCACTCAAAGTGTGTGCGTGTGTGTATTCGTGGATGAGTGTGTGTGTAGGTGTGGGTGCTCCGCTGTCATTTAAAACTACGACAACCCGACACGACGGCATTAATTATAGTGATTGTGACTACACTTAACTAAGAATCGTTAAGCCATTGAAAATTATATGTGCTAAAATTCTCAGCATAATTATATATAATCTAGATTCCGCTAGCCTTACCGTTATGCTTCGCCGGTTTATTGACAGCTATTGACCTGTTTACCTTGTCCCAATATAAGTTGTTAGCTGAGAAAGCGAAAACAGCCTAGAACAACTTGAAAACAACAACATCAGTAACACGAAAAAGGCGTGAGCCTCAACAGGTTTGTGTTGTGTTCTCTCCTGTAGTCTCTTGACTTCGACAACAGCTGCCATTGCTGTTCTCACTGCTCTCGATTAACCACATCGATAACCAACACATGTACCTTTATCAATTGCTTCCCAACCATGCAGTTCACTTCAAACTGCATTTTGATATAATGCGTTTTTTCTGATTTGATTTGATTCACCAAAAAAGTAAAAATAAATAAACGAAAAACACAAATATTCAGGTTTATATTTGCGGCTTTTGAATATTAAAGTGCTACCTTCGCCCATGCCCAAACTGGTTATGGCTCACACTCCAAAATCTTTCACTCTTTCCAAGAACAAAGCGTGAGGACAACGACGATTACCAAAAAAAAAAAACACAATTTTGACGCAACACAAATGCGGTCGCTGGCCTTTGTTTAACAAGTTTGACCAAATAAAAAAAAATAATTAATTATGCAATGTGCGACTAAAAAATACCCTGTACAATGTCAAAGTTCTCTACCAATGTATGAAACAGAAATCATTAAAGATAGTAAAAGAGTTTTCACATATGTATTTAAAATAGCTATCAAATAAGTTATTAGATAACACAATGAAATATTTGTTCCTTGTTATTTTATACTTTTAAATTAAAGTTAAAATAAAATCTTTATAATTATTTTATTTAAAAATATCTGTTTTATAAAATATACTATATCTCATTTTTACTTCATAAAAGTAAATTTCTATTCCACTTTATCCAAGAGATAATTCTAAAGGCATGTAAACCTATTTATTTGATTAAAATTCATTTCATATTAAATTAACCATTTCTGAAGGGTAACACACTTCCTTAGTTCTGGCTTTCAGTACAGGGTATCAAAGAAGTTTAAGCTGAGCATCCAATTCGTAAAACCAGCTTGTCTCATGAAGATTCTTGCTGGCTGTCGTCTGCCAACTTTCAGTTACCAAACTGTCTCTCTGCCGCGCAAATCGCTCGAAAAACCCCGACCACAAATCTAAAAAGAAATAAAAACTAAAAACAAAAAAACTTTCGTAAAAATGCGCAGTTGCTTGAAGCGGACATCTTTGTGGATGCTGCTGCTATTTGGGCTGCTTTCGCCTGGCCAGCCTGCCAATCTGCTAAACAGCTATCTGCCCGCCTCCATGCAGGCGCTGGCCTACTACATAGATCTGCTCCAATACGAGCCGTTGTCCAGCACCACAGCGGAGCCCCCATTCAGTGCCGATGGTCAGCCGGAGCAAAGCACCACACCACTGACTCCAGTAGCTAGCTCCAGCTCTACCTCAAGACCAACTGCTGCAAACTCTAATCCGAGCAGACCCAGCAGCACAACACGACGACCCACAGGCAGCACCACCGGCTGGTGGCAGCCCCCAAGTTGGTGGGAAACGCCAGAGCGCACCTCTACCACAGCACGACCAACAGCAGCGCCAACTCCGCCACATGGTCCGGCGCTCTATGCTCCAGATGCAGCCAAGCGCGTTTTGCCGACACCACTGGAGGGTCAGGCGCTGTTCGATGAGATCAACTCTGATTCGGATTTTGATAGACTGCCGCTCTCGCTGATCCGCGATATACAAACGGAGGCGTTGCACGATGATTTCACCAACGATGTGGAATCGTTGGATAACTTTCTGCGCCTCTACGATGATAATTATGGACGTGCTGCTTTTGATTTCGAGTCGGCTATGGATCGCTGGAGCAGCACATCGACGGCGGGCAAGAAACGTGTACCGCCCACCAAGCCCTATGTGGACTTCCTGCTCGTCTACGATCTCCTCAAACGAGATGCCAAGGCAGCGAATCTAAGCAAATATGAGGGCTATTCCGAGGAGTTGCTGCAGCAGCTGTTCGAGCTATCCAATGCCTCATCCACACGACAGTTGCACACACTGTTCCAGCGTATGCTTGACCGTGGAGATGTACAGCGCAGCGATGTGGTGGCCCGTGTACAGGGTATTCTAAGGGATTTGGGCAATCCGAATAGCGCCACATCCAAGGCGCTCATCCATATACCAAGCATGCAGTTTTTGCCCTAGATCTAGAGTGATTTGTCCATTTATCGAGCACATAATAAATTATAACTCATAAAATATTCAATTCAAATTGTCCATTTGACACATTGACACAGTTTAGGCAGCCCGCCCACCGTTTTCGATATGTTTGTTTGTGTGTGAGCTATCGATAACGAATGGCCAATTTGTTGCACATATGGCGGCTGTCAACAGCTGTGTCGACGTCATCAATAAATCTACAAGCGCAAGAGAGCATATACGCTCTCTTATTCCGCTCTCTTTGTTTTCTTTCATTTTGCATGCAGCCCGCTCGACGCCTGTGACCAAGCTTGCCATTTAAGAGGTGACGCTTGAAATATGATCTTGTGACGTCACAAGGGTGTGAGATATGATATCAAATGAAACTATAAAACTCTGCAGATCATCATATTTTTATATCATATTTAAAATTCTATACAAACAAAAACGAGCTCAAAATATTCTTACTCTTATTTATCGCAATAACGCATAACATTTCGCATCTCTTTCTTGCTCTCTGGACTGTGACGCTAGAGCGTTGTTATGTTTGCCGTTGACTTTGCCGCTCTCTGCTGCTGCTGCTTGCTTCCAGTTGCCATTTGTATTTGGAGCGTGTAGCAAGTGTTGTTTCTCGCGTTGTTGCCTCCATTTAGTTAACGTTGCATAGCGTAATACTTCTGTAATTATTCAATAGCGAATCAGAAATAGCAAACCAACATTAAAGCTTTTTGTTGATAACCTAATAAAAGGAAATCAATTTAATATAATTAGTTCTACCAGTTCTGTAGGAAACTCAATTTGTGGTATGGAAAAAAGTTATCGATTTGTGTGAAAGTTGCAAGCGGTGGCGGCACCTCTGCTGACAATAATTGGCAAAAAGAAAGTTTTTCCTTTGTAAATCAAAGTTGTAAATTGCACAATGGAAAACTTAAACTTTGCACGCACGCCGCAATTTCTGCGCAAAGTCATCAACGAGGCGCGCAGGTAAATAAATTTGCTCACAACAGACAACAACAATGAAAACCCACCACCACCAACAACAACAATGACAGTATCACAGACAAAGCGGCGGTCTGCAAGCAACGAGTAACGGGATAAAATGGGGTGGCTGTGTGTGTGTGTGAGCGAGAAGATGGGCAATTGTCTGTGATGCAGTTCTATGTGGTTTTTGTTCTCCGTCTTACTGTTTGCCTTCTCCTGCTGCACCTTACAGGTTTTACATGCTTACTTTTACGCTCGACCGACGCCAACCACACGACCCCCAAACCTATTACAGTTGCACGGCGTCTTATGTAACCCGAGCCTGGCGACGCCAATCGCTTTGATTTTTTCTTCTTATTATTTTGTATATGCAACATACGACCGCGAACAAAAGCAGTCCTTAAACCGTTAGCCTCATTGTATTTCAAGCAGCCATAGCCATAACCATTGCCCCACAACCGGTGCGCTCATAATTTTGTGCAGAATAAGACAAAGGGATTGCCGTTACATGTCTTTGTTTTGGGCCGACACCCTCTTTATGTAGGATTTGGCTCCTCTTGACTTTTTCAATGTATGCGTGTGTGTGCGCTTGTGTTGTATTTGGGCGAAATGTATATATGTATGTATACATAAAGGCACATACCGTATGTATGTCAACAGTTGCTTTTTATCGCGCCCAAGGCGATAGAGCGCACTTATCATTGTATATAAGTATGTATGCACAAATATTGCTATGCTGGTGATTGTATTGGTTGCTCTACAGCTTCCCTTTATGTGTTTTTTTTTATAATACTATAATGTTGAGCAAGACTCATCCGCATTTATTTAGCTCGGGTGATGCATAATTTATTTCAATTGGACACACTGCGAACAGTATGACCTTCCTGTGAGGCTTTACCTACCATCAGAGCAAATGGCAAACCCAAGGTCAATAACAGAACCTAGCTGCAATTTATCGATAAGTCCCAAATGAAAATTGATCGCACAGATGTTGAAATGTTTGAGTGGGTAATTAAGTGAGTGGGCAGTAGAGATGAGCAACATCGTGACTGTGAATATCAGACTGTGCTTCTCTATGTTTGAGTTCTTATAGGCGTTTGGGATGGAAATATTTCGGAAGCATATCTTGATTAAATGACAAATTAGGCCAACTAAATATACGACATATGATCATTATTAAATCACAATATATCTGTCAATCATAGTGACTCAGTCACAGTCACGGCTTCACTCATCAACTTTTGTCGAGAAATGGAAGAACGTACTTGAAATGAGATCAACGGCTGTTTATCATCATTCCCATGCCATATGTACACACTCATTTGTATGTTTGTATATATTAATTAATTAGAAAAATTCCATTCGTATTGCAGATCATTTATAAACAGTGACGACACCGCTGCCGGCAAGGCAACTGAGGACACAGCTGCGCCACGCGACGAAATGGAACTCGCCCACAGCTTGACTCTAAACGAAGAGGCAGTGAAACTGCTTCCGGAACACAAGCGTGCAGTCTTCGAGCTTGAATGGTTACGTTATTTGGAGAAGTCTCTGCCGCACATGCCCAAACATGAGATTAAGGCGGGACAAAAAAAACTTGTGCAACAGCTCTCGGAGCGCATACAAGGGGCGCCGGGTCCGCCCATGCGCAAGCTGATAGCCAGCGCACTGGCCACGCTCTTTTCCGTGGGCGACACCTTTATGCTCTTCGATACGGTCAATGCCTGCAATGACATACTGAAGAACAAAGATGACTCGCCAAGTTATTTGCCCACAAAACTGTAAGTAACGTGATGGCGATCCAATGCAAGTCAATTCATACGTATTTTCTTTTGCAGCGCCGCAATTTGCGTGTTGGGCTCCATGTATGAAAAACTGGGTCGCATGATGGGCCGAACGTACGAGGACACTGTACAAATCCTCATACGCACGCTACGCAACGCGGAGTCGCAGGCCCGCATCGAAATCATGCACACACTCGAGAAGGTGAGCGCTGGCATGGGCACCGCCATCGCCAACGTGCACAAGGACATCTACAAAGCCGCTAAACATTGTCTGCTCGATCGTGTTATGGCCGTGCGCGTGGCTGCCTCTCGCTGCATACTCAAGATGATCTACAGCGCCCCGTTCTTGTACCAGGCGGAACTTGAAAATCTGGGCACGCTGTGCTTCCGCGCATTCGATGGTAGCAACTATGAGGTACGCTGCGCCGTCGCCCAGTTGTTAGGCACTCTGCTCGCTTTCACACAGCAACTGGCCGAGGCGGCGAGTAACAAGAAATCTGCTCAGGCGCAAGTGGCCATAGCATTGCAAGCGGCCAAAGGCGGCGCATTACGTTTGGTCTCATTGGACGAAGCGTTAGGCATACTCATGTCCGGATTTTTGCGTGGTGGCGCTTCATTTCTCAAGGGCACCGGTGAAATCATCAAGGGCAGCTCGGGCGTCAATCGAGAGGTGCGCGTCGGCGTAACCCACGCATATGTGGTGTTCGTACAATTCATGGGGAGCGTTTGGCTGGAGCGGCAGCTGAGCACATTTCTGGCTCATGTGCTGGATTTGGTGGCAAATCCGAAGGCAGCCTGTTCGCATGTGGATGCTGTCTATTCGCGCAAGTGCATCAACTTCATATTGCGCTCCACCATAGGCAAAATGTTGGGCGAGAAGGCGCAAAGCGCCGCCTGCAAGGAGCTCATTCATCTGGTGGCCAAGCAAATGAACTCAATTGATTTCAATCCAGAGAATGCCAAGGATTCGAACCAGGAGACGCTCTTCAGTCAACATTTGTTGGTGTGCGCCCTGCAGGAGCTAAGCTCTCTGTTCATTGGACTGGGCACAACAGCGCAGAATCTCCTGACAGATCAATCCTTGAATGCCATAGATGCAACATGCGCGGTGCTGGTGCATCCATGTGCCGCGGCACGTTTGGCTGCTGCGTGGTGTCTGCGCAGCTGCTGCATTGCGGTGCCCAGCCAGATAACGCCGCTCATCGATCGCTTCATTGATGCTATTGAACAGATGCGATCCTCGCCAGAGGCCATTGCCGGCTATAGCTGCGCCTTGGCGGCCATTTTGGGTAGCGCACGCCACTCCCCCTTGGGCATACCTCACACCAAGGGCAAGGTGGTGTTCAACTGTGCCGAGGAGCTGCTGCGCTCCGCTTCCCAGAATAGCCGCATGTCGCTGCATCGCACCCAGGCCGGCTGGCTATTAATTGGCGCCATCATGACGCTAGGCTCGCCTGTGGTCAAAGGCCTTTTGCCACGCATGCTGTTGCTTTGGCGGAACTCCTTTCCGCGCTCGAACAAGGAACTCGAATCGGAGAAGGCACGGGGTGATGCATTCACCTGGCAAGTGACACTGGAGGGCCGCGCCGGCGCCCTGTCAGTCATGCACAGTTTTCTGTTGAATTGCCCGGATCTGGTCAGTGAGGACATTACTCGACGTTTGCTCACGCCCATCGAGAGCGCCCTCGCCATGCTGGTGAAGTGAGTAAACTGTTGATATATTTTTTGTCTTCACATTCTCATGTTTACATGCCTCTCCCAGCTTGGCCACCGTGCTGAAAAGCTATGGCACTCAGCTTAAAGCTCCCGCTGCTATGGTGCGTCTACGTCTCTTTGAAGCCTTGACTCTGCTGCCACCCACAGCTCTGGAGGCTTCCTATACACATCTGCTGCGCATGCTCGTCTCGGAGTTTACCTTGTCGGATAATGCAGCCAATACGACGAATTCTCTGCTGCGCACACTTTGCCATGGCGATGATTCCATCATATTGGGCACTTGGCTGCAGGAAACGAATCATCGCACCATCGAGGATCAGGTATGTGCGAGCTATTGGCTTTCGATTGAGCTATGGCCTGGGTGGTGTCTCTTAGATTTGTAAGCGTATAACCGATACTATCTTCTACCTCTTTAACTATTCCCTCAATCTATATATGCATTATTGATAACGATTCAATTCGTTTAACCAGATGGAACCCAATCGTAAAGTCGATGGCGAGCATGTAAGTGTTGCCCTCTTGAGAACCCAAAAATGAGAAACTGTTTCGTTGATGATTTTGATTTGCATGCTCAATAAATAATTTATTTCATTATACTCGAGAGAGTGGCTCTTCGATTACCCGTTCTTCTAGGACTCCTTTTCATTTATTTTTTGAAAACTTCATGTTTTTTTTCGTATTCGATATGATAATTTTATAAATCAAATATATTAGGGCTGCTGTATTTAAAGACTAACTGTCTTTGAGTTCATAATTAAGTTACGGTTCATAATTTCCAGTTTGGTTTATACATTATACTAATCTCTTGATTGTTTGTTATAATTTCATTGTAGACTTTAGCAATTTACTAATTATTTGTCCATTCTTTCTTGCAATGCACAGCTCCAGCCGAACAGCGCCGCCGGGTCTGGCGCCTTGGAGCACGATCCTTGCTGTCTGTATCGTCCCAATTGGTCGGCCCAGCATAGCAGCAATGCCAGCTCCAATGCGAGCACTGCAAGCAATAACAACATACAGTTGATTAACAAGGCCCAGCAGTGTCCGGGCCCTTTGCCACTGGGCGTGGCCGTCATTGACATGTCCGTCACTCTATATGGCACCATTTTCCCAAAGGTAGCGAACAAGCATCGCCTCCAAATGCTGGACCATTTCGCCGAGTGCATCAAGCAGGCGAAGAGCAACCGTCAGGAGGCCATCCAGATGAACATTTTCACGGCTCTGCTGTATGCACTGAAACAGCTGACGGACAGCAAAACGAGCCTGGGCCAAGAGGATGTCAAGAAGAGCGCCACCAGTCTGATTGTCGCTTCGTTGACCAGCTCCAACTCCACCATACGCTGTGCAGCTGGCGAGGCTCTCGGTCGTTTAGCCCAGGTTGTGGCCGACTCCCATTTCACCGCTGAACTGGCGCAGAACAGCTTCGACAAGCTGAAGTCGGCGCGGGACGTGGTCACGCGCACTGGACACTCGCATGCCTTGGGCTGCCTTCATCGCTATGTGGGTGGCATGGGCAGTTCACAGCACCTGAACACCAGCGTGTCCATATTGCTCGCCTTGGGACAGGACAGCTCGTCGCCTGTGGTGCAAGTCTGGTCACTCTATGCTCTGGCGCAGATCGCCGATTCCGGCGGTCCCATGTTCCGCGGCTATGTGGAGCCGACGTTGACGCTGTCGCTGAAACTGCTGCTCAGCGTGCCACACGCCCATGTGGATGTGCATCAGTGCGTAGGCCGTGTGGTTAATGCATTGATCACCACTGTGGGACCGGAACTTCAAGGCAACAACACAGCCGTGGTTGCAATGCGTAGCTCCTTCCTCTGCGCAGCAGCATTGCTGCAGTCGCATGCAGATCCCTTGGTGCAAGCCGAAGCAATTGGCTGCCTGCAACAACTGCATCTGTTTGCCTGCAAGTCTCTGCAGCTGGACACGCTCGTACCGACCCTGGTCAAGATGCTGGCCAGCAATTATTTCATCTTGCGAAAGGCTGCCGTCGCCTGTCTGCGTCAGCTGGCGCATCGCGAGGCGCGTGAGGTATGCGAGCTGGCCCTCACCATTACACCGGAACAGTGTCCAGATTTGGTCATTACCGAATATGGTCTGCCCGGACTGCTCTTCTCGATGCTCGACACGGAAACGGATGTGGAAATGCTCAAGAATATACACGACACGTTGACTTCAATGCTGCAAATGCTGGCTGCCGACAACCTGAGCAACTGGCTTAGTCTCTGCAAGAAGGTGCTCACTGTGGCCGTCGAGAGTGGCAGCTCGAGTGAAGAGCAAGCGGCGCAGGCCGGCTCAGCGGATGCCGGCGGCAAGTCCGGCTCAGGCGACGCACAGCAAACGGACGACGACGATGACGAGGAGGAGGAGTACGCTGATGATGTAACCGAATATCGTGCCGAGGAAAATACATCCACACATCCGGCCGTGCAGCCGCGTTGGCCCACCCGAGTGTTTGCCGCCCAATGCGTTCGTCGCATTATTGCCAGCTGTGAGGCAGCAAATGCGCTGCATTTTGATCTGCTGCAGGCCAAGGAGCAGCAGCTAATCAAGTCGCGCAGCGGCGATTATCTTATACTGCATCTGGCTGAGCTCATACGCATGTCCTTCATGGCTGCCACCTCGGACTCGGATCAACTCCGGCTGGAGGGCTTGCGCACACTGCAGGAAATCATAGATCGATTTGCAAACGTGCCAGAGCCAGAATTTCCAGGCCATTTGCTCCTGGAGCAATACCAGGCACAGGTGGGTGCAGCCCTACGACCGGCTTTTGCGCCCGACACGCCATCCCATGTGACCGCTGCTGCCTGCGAGGTTTGCTCCGCCTGGATCGGATCGGGTGTGGCACGCGACATTAGCGATTTGCGGCGTGTGCATCAGCTGTTGGTTAGCTCGCTGAGCAAGCTCTACACGAAGACGAACAGCACGCAGCTGTACAATGAGTCGATGGCGACGCTGGAGAAGCTCAGCATACTCAAAGCCTGGGCGGAGGTGTACATTGTGGCCATGCTGAGCAATGGCAAGGCTCCCGCCTCGCTGCTAACCGTCTCGCCAGCTGGCACAGCCACAGAGCTGGTCACCGGAATCGAGTTGGATACGGACAGCCGTGGTGAGAGTTTGCTCAGTCTGGTGCAACCGGAGCTGCATAATCTGTCCAATCACTGGCTGGCCGCCATGAAGGATCATGCGCTTCTGCTACTGCCTCCCGAGTTTCAATCGCAGTTGCCGCGAGACGGTGGTTCCTTCTACACCACAGACACCATCAATTCGTCCAAGCCGCACTACATGACCAGTTGGCCGCCCATTTTGTATGCATCGGCGCTCTGGCTGCGTGACGAGGGCTTTGCCCGCCATCAGGACACGCAAAGTCCATCGGATGCCAGCAATGGAGCTGAGCCAGAGTCGAATAATAATCACATTACACACGGCTCCCTCTCTGCGGATCGCTTCCACATGATCTTTGGCATCTGCATGGAGGCGCTGTGCAGCATGCGCAGCTCGGATAAGCCGCGCAACATTGTCAGCTGTTTGCGTGCGCTGCACAGCATCTTCGATTCCGACTGGGCACGCCGGCAGCTGATCAAGGATCGTGCCTTGACCATTGAGCTGTGCCATGTACTGCATCGCCAGATACTCACGCGCGACGAGCTGCTCGTTCAGCTTCTGTGCGTGGAAATATTGAAGCAAACAATTCAAGCAGCACGCGAGGATCTAGAACGAAGGCGGGAAACTCAAAAGCAGCAGCAGCAGCCCGCAGATAATGCAAATGAGAATCAGAATGACAATGAGGATCTGCAGCTGGGCGAGGGCAGCGTAATGCAGCCGGGCAGCTCACATGTCTATGCCGTCCTAGAGGTCTGTCTGTGCCTGTTTGTACGCCAAATACCCAGCCTCAATCCCAGCAAGCAAATCAATCTTCAGCTGGACTATGCGCACGCCAAGAATGCCTCATTCTTCTCAGTGCTCGGCGATGAGAATGGTCGTCTTGTGGCCATTGGGCTGCAGTGCGTCGAACAGCTCCTGGAGCTCTGCACGCCTAGTGGCGCCCTCACCATACTGCCCACCATACTCTACATGACCACGAGCATTATGCGAGAGATAGCCAACAAGTCGGCCATCGATAGCAGTATTCTGGCTAACACCTGTGCTGTGCAGGCAGCGCTGCAATGCCTGCGTTCTGTGTGCGTCCATCGCTGGGCCCATCAACCAAGCACGCAGGAGGAGTGGCAGCAGCTGCTGCAAAGCGCCTTGGCCACCATTATTGATATGACCAAGACGGCGGGTGATAATGAGGAGCGTAAGGTAGATGAGGTCACCATGCTGCTGGCCATTGCTGTATTCATTCTGCATACGCCCGCCTCTGTAGTGGGCACACCTTCGCTGCAATATCCTTGCATTAATCATTTCCGGCAGTGCCTGCAGTCGGAGCACTTGTCCGTCAAATTGAAATGCATCGAGACGACGCGTTCCATTTTCACGAAGGCCGACTTAAAGACGGCCACGCCCTACATACATGCGCTGGCACCGCGCATCATTGAATCCCTGTACTCCGAGTCCAGCAAGACGCCGGCCAGCGAACTGGAACTGCAGGTGACCCTCGAGAGCATTGTGACCGTGGAGCAACTCATAGAGCTTGCCGAACCTCAAAATCGTAAGTAGCAGACATTATTTATATAAATGATATCGCGGGTCTGTTCCGAATAGGTAATACTGATAGTAACGGACTTTTTGGCTAGGTTGAGTGGGTTTTAAAATATAAATACGCTTTTTGAGCTTCTAAAATAACTAAAACCAAATAAATATATTTATTTAATTATTTTATTAATTAATCTGAAAGTAAAATCATGATAATGTAAAAATGTCAACAAAATATTGATTTAGAAGTTTCCAACATTCGGGACAGACCTGTAGAAAGTGCAACTAGTGCGTCCCTCTACCCAAGTACTGCTGTACATTTTCAAATAATGCATAGAGCTGCCCATTGGGCACCGAGTTTGTAAGCGTCCTCAACTAGTACCGTTCGTTTTTATTACATTCTGCTCTTTTTCTCTACGTCTCTTCTCTTATAATTGCTTCACTCATTAATTCACACATATATTAAAACAACAAAAAAACGTTAGGAAACTTGCTACAAGGTAAATAGCTGCGCATATTCACCCGTTTCTTGTTTGCACTCTGAATGTAAATGCACAACAATATGCACTAACTCTAAATATATTTGTATACATATATAAATCCATGGATATTTTTATTTATATATGTATGCTAATAAATTAAAAAAAAAAATAAAGGTAGTTATTAGCTGTAGCTGCAAATTTGCATAATTGCGCTTTAAATGTCGTTACACACTGCATGCGATTACCGTTGTTGTTATCGATATCGATAGCACGCACCGATAACAGTTTACTCAACCAAGCTGTGTTGTCCTTTCTGTTTTTCATAAGCATTATTGTTGTTTTATATCAATAATTTTGAATGCATTTCACAGATATACAAATGCTGACACTTCTGGTCCCGGTCCTCATTGGCTACCTGGCCGAGCCGAATAAGCTGCGGACATTGCCCAAATATCAGCGGCAGCTACATGAACAATCCCTAAATTGGCTGCTGAAGATCGGTCCCAAATATCCGCAGGAGTTCAAGGCGTTAATGGGCCAAAAGGCCGAACTGCGACAGAAACTGGAGGCGGCCATACGTAACCAACAGCAATCAATTAATCTAGCCCAAAAGGCCAATGAGGCGCAGCGCAACGGTTTGCTGGCCAAGCCGCAGAAACCGACGATCAAGCTGAAAACAGACTTTAGTAACTTCCAATAACTAAAATAAACCCTCAAATACTTGTATGCTTGTAGCGTCCTTATTAAAATTGCTTTTGTTGCTATTAACGTAATAAGTACCTAAAGAATCTAAACTGCATAAATACGACGACGTATATTTAACTTTTAAGGGCTGCTCCCCATTACATATGATAATCGGTTTTGTTGGGAATGCAACATATTGTTAGTTATTATATTTATATATATAAATAAACATGATATAAGTTATATAACCTATTAGCAATGTGTAAGCTTCTCTATTCGTAAGATAGTTCCTGCTTAACATGCGGCTCGTCCTTAAACTCGGACTTAAGGCCCTTATGCGAGTGTGACATGCGGCTCAGTTCTTCGATTTGCTCGCGGGCAATCTGTTGACAGTCCGAATCGCTTAAGTTTCTGCACGCCTCTTGGCTCTTCAGGTTTCGCTTTCGACGCTGTGTGGATGGCGGCCGATCAGATTTAATTGCCGAGCCATAGTTAACAGATGGTCGCGGCAGTGCCATTAAGGCCGATGGAAGCTGCTCAAACGAAGAGGGTTGCAGCCGACTCAATAGTGTGGTGGTATAAAAGAGAGTGCGTAATCGTTGCCGGAATAGCTGCACTGCTGGCTTTGATTCATCATAGTCGGCGGGTAGTTTCAAGCCCGATCCAATTTTCGCATGATTGCGCCAACTCACTGACAATATGCATATGGCACGAAAGCCCATCATTGTGGACCAATTAGGCGGCAGCAGCAGTGGCGTTGTAGATGATTCACTTGCCTCCAAGGCCGGCAATTGACTCAGCATCTTGCTGTAAAATCGGTTTAGCTGCTTGCTCAGTGTGATGCTCTGGACCAAGGGGTTGGCATTGGCTGGTAGCCGGTAGCGCAACGCATTGGCCACTACGTAAAGATTCCGTTCGTTGCATGGAAGCGGGATTGGTGCTGGCGGGGCATCGAGTTTCAAATTATAAGAATACTTGAAGTACTCGTAGATGTTTGAATCAATGCCTCGTAATGGCTCCAAAATCTTGTCATTCATGGCCGATTTAAATCTCTTTGCTTTCGGCTTCTGAACGGGACTTACGACCAGTGATTCCGGATCTGCTTGCCATTCTTGCCAACGCTGGACCCAATTCTCAGCGGTTATTGGTGCATTTTTTGTGACATTGCGGCGTGGTATGTCATTCACCGTCGCCTCCGGATGTTGCTCAAGAAACCGCTTGATGACCAGAAAGCGCGTACGACAGCTGGTACGTGTGTGATTGCCCAAGTGATTGGCACACTTCACCCACTGCGAAGTACCGTGCTCGGTAACAAAATTCATTAGCTTTGTGTCATCATCCATGGACCAGGGATCGGTTTTATTGCGCTGTGCCAGCACGTTGTTATAACGTGTACGCAGCTGCGCCAGCGAACGATTCGGAAACAAAGTACGCGGAAAACAATTGAATTTGCCATTGTACTCCTCATAGGCAGCGTAAAGCATTAGATCCTCGCTGGGTGTAAAAGGCTCTGAAAATATATATATTACTCTATGATAATCAGAGAATCATATTTATTATACCGTGACTGATGCTGGGATGCAACACATACATATAGCGTCCAATTAATGTCGATCGCGATCTGCCCGGAAAATGCTCGACAACTTGCGACCAGTTAGTCAACCCATTCACAGTATTTCGCTGGACAACAGCACGCAAACGATCATTATCCTCATGGCTCCATCGCATCGCACTTGTGGGCTCCAAGTGAAAGCGCATCGTTGTCTGCATGCGCACAAAACACTGATAATCGGAACGTCGGCCCACTGCAGCCGCTATTGCTTGCCAGTTTTGAAACTTGTTGGCTTTAGCCGCATCCAGCAAAGCTTTATCCTCCTCAGGTGTCCAATCGTCGCGCTTCAGCTTAGGCTGCAAATATACCAGCCACATAGCCTCACAGCTGTAGGAGGAATGACGATGCTCGAGATCCAGTGTGCTAATCTGATGCCAGTCGATGCTGAAATCGCTATCAGCATTAGCTAACAAACTAGCCAATGTTTGTGCATGCAGATCGATGTATTTCCGTTTGCGATCATTCATTTTGTTGGACACCTTTTTCTTTATATCGTTCTGATAGCTGGTATACTCTAACAGCTTTAGGGTTTAAGACATAAATGTGTTTAAGTAACAATCGAACTATTTTTTACTGTTACTTACCTGCTGCTTTATTCCCATGACGATGCTCTTTTTGTCCAACACTGTCCAGACGTGCTTAGAGCGCATATCGAAATCGGTGGGAAACATTTCAGTGTTACAACGTCGCTCGTAGTCCTCATTGTTGGGACAGCTACGTCCATCGTTGTCGCGAAAGTATAGATTGCCCTTAAAGCGAAATGTTCCGCCGCGCAGCAATGCCCCGCTCTTGCCCACGTTTTCAAGGCCGTTTTCTGTTATACAACGGGACCGTGGATGCTGGCGTCGTAGAAGTGCATCTTCATTGCGTTTGTAACGACCGCGCACTATCTCTAACAGCTTCAATATACGGCTGCGCACCTGTTCCAGGCGTCGCTGAAGTTCTTGATTCAATTGCAGAGCATTGGCATCGCTTCTCTCGGTGCTAGCTGCTAACAGCGTCGTAATTTCCTGCAGCAACTGTTGATAATTTTTTTTAATATCGTCCACATCGCTCATGGTACAAAACTAATATTTAAGTTTATGCATAAGCAAAATTGCAACAAAAAACAAAATATCTCGGCAAGACCTTATTAGGGATGAACATTGCTACTCGATAATCGTCGATGTAGATAGCAAAATCATAAATATTTTAACATCGATGTTGTTAGGAGATGAATATCGATGTTGAGTTTTCAATTATGTCAACATGATATTTTTATAATACTTATGCGATATTCCAATCAGATTGAAGCTCTGAGGTTTCATTTATTCACTACGTAATTAACATCATGAAAATGGTTTTAAAGTATCGAGCATCCCCTGTTCTTCAAATAAGATTAATCTAAAAGTAAATAGATTGTAAAATTAAATTGTAATTAATCATTAAACTTCACCTTATTTGAAAAACATATATTTTGCGTTTTTAACGGACTTCATCGATAGGGATAACCAGTGTGTACAACACATAGAGTTTTATCGATTGCTGCTTGCATATTATCGTTTTGCAAAAACAAAAGAGAACTAAGAGACGAAAAAACAACAAAAACACGGAAAGTCACAAAAAAGTGCGTAGCAATTAAGAGTCAATTAATAAAATTCGCCGTGTATGCGCCTATGACGAGTGCAGGCCAAAAAATATGGATGATGTCCCCGTCAAAATAGTCGAACGCTATAAACCACCACCCCCAGTATACCAATTGCCCCCGACTATTGCGAATCGTTTGGCCCAATACAGAGACAACTACTATGCGGAAGAGCAGGCTTTTCATTATGACTACCAGCTGGAGCGAAGTGTACTCAGCAAGTGCCAGCACTGGCGTCGCATGCGTCACCAGCAGCAGCAGGCGCGTCAAATGCGCCTGGAGCAGCGCAAACAGGAACGTCAGCGTGCGCTTGAGGCTAAGCAAAAGGAAATGCTTGGCGCTGTTGAATACCCCAGTGCTGCGGAGCTGTCATCCGATAGCGATGATGATGAGTTAGCCATGGAGTCGCCAACAGCAAAAACCGCAGAAGCAGTGGGTACAATAACAACGACCTCAACAACGTCAATTAGCGACGCTGAGTCACGTGAGAAACTCAAACCAAAGTTGATGAGCTCTGGTAATTTCAATAATATTCTGCAACCCACCATACTGAGCAGCGCTGCAACAGCAACACCAGCTGTTACACACCATAAGCGCAACAGTTCATTAAACTATGCGGATTTTGAGTACAATATGAACTCGACGCCATTCGATAATATTGAGATGAAGACGATCAATGATTTGGATATTTTGGCGCAGGTGCTGCACCAGACACAATTGACTCAAAACCCACTTGCATCAAACGAGGTGGAACCTATAAGCGAGCCAGAGAATAAAAACGAACAGCAACAGATGCAGCCGGAACTGGAGCTGGCTGTTACGACCCTGGCCGAAACCAAAGCGACGCTAGATAGCGTCAATTTCCAAGTACACTGTGATGATGCCCAAGGCATTCCAGCCATGTACCCAACTCCCCTGTATAACACTCCTATTCAGCAATCGCAGCAACAGCAACAACAACTCGTCTATCCTCACATGGTCTACAATCAACACTATTATCCTCAGCAGCAGCAGCAGCAGCAAATTTATCCCAATCACAATTACTTGCAGCATAGTTATATCAATGGCTATGGCACACCCACTCAACTACCACAATCGGTGGTGCCTCCGAGTAACAATATTAGTATGCTGTCACCGAACACATCGGAAGCAGATATAAAATCGAGGAGCGTGCCCGATATACTACGAGAATTAAAAACGGAGCTGCAGCAGGCGGAAAAGCGTCGCGTCCGTCTGTACAGCCACAATGAGGATGAACAGCAGGCGTTGGCATTAACCCAGCCACAGCAATTGTCCAACAGCCAGCAGAACAATGCCAACATATTCCAAGAGCTGACTGTGCCGGCACAGAAGCTAGCACAGCGCATCAGCTCCATGGGCTTCCCGCTCGAGCGAGTGGCAAAGGTGGTTAGCCTGTGTGGTATCGATGATAAGAAGGTACGTTAGGATATCCTATGTAGGCTACATTCCGTGTATCATTGTTTAATTTATTGTTTTTACATACCATTCAGATAATCGAGCACCTCATTCCATTGGGCGAGTTAATGGATCTCGGATTTGAAGAAACAAAAATCTCGGCGGCTCTTTTGAAATTTAATAACAATAAGGACAAAGCATTAGACTATTTAATTAAGTAGTTCAATTCCGTTAATTTGATATGATGGCCGCCCCGGCGCTTCAAGCAGCTAGAGGTGCGGATCCTAATACAAGCATCCCCACTATATACTGCAAACGTATTTTTCTATTTATTTGCATAAATAATTGGAGCTACCACAAAACATAATGCTAAATCGCTTAAGTGTACATAAATATATATATTATATATGTGTGTATATATTTCATATGTATAATATATGCTTCAACATATGCATACTCTTTAGAAAACGGCAGAATAAATACAGCTGCTTATTGCTAAGCGCTCGACATAGTTTAATTCATGCCCAACATTAGTAGATTTATAGCATGCTCGACATTACCGTCGGCCAGAGTCAAGTAGTTAACATTTTGGGTATGATTTATGAAGCCCATGGCTGCCATGGTCCGCAACTGTTCGGTGAAGCGATGCCGGCGATAGCAACGTGGCAGGACATCGCTGTCATCGCCAGCATCATCATCATCCTCAGGCTCATCGACAGCCGCACTGGTATCTGTTGCTCCTGACTCCATGTCCATGTTCTCAACAGCTGACGGCGCCGGTTGCTGCTGTAGTGACTGAAGAGCCCGTGCCAGCTCATTGCGCAACAGCTCTGATGAGATGGCAGCAGCACTGCCAGCTGTAGTGCCAGGAGCAGTCGTACCGCTGGCAGCAGCGGATGCGCTGGTGCGAGGTCGCTCATCGCTGAGAGCCTCATCTACATTGCGTTGAGCTATGTTTGACAATGAGTTAAAGGAGCTCATGTCGACGCGGGCTAAAGCATTAGCCAACTGTTGGCGACTGATCTGTCGTATGTTGGCCAGTTCGTCTCTACGATTGGCTGCCAGGGTAACAGCTGCTGTGCTACTGCTACCACCACTGCTGCTGCTGCCGGCACCCAAAGAGTTCTCCTCCTCCGATGAGGTTGTGGACTCTGAAGCAGCTTGCTCCTGAACTAAAAATGAAAAGGTCATAATCAGACATTGGAGGCTTTTAATCAAGTAAAACACTTACACTGCGTGGCAGAGCTGTTACGTGCCAATTCCTTACGTATGGTATCGACAATAAATGAAGCTGCATCACAAATTAAAGGATAATCCCGCACCAGATTCTGTACCACCTCTGGCTCATGAAGCATGTTGAACAGCACCGAGTCGCGAATCAAAGCCTGAGCACCTAAATTACGCCGAAACTCTGGATACTCAGCTAGTATTTTTTGTAGTATGTTAAAACGGGATGTGACACTGATTTGCAAGTGCGAAGTCAGTGAAAATAGCTCCTGTATGTGCTGAGTGTTTATATCGCTGGGGGCAGGTGGCTTGTAGGGTGTATAAGATTTCATTTTACGGAAACAATGAACAATAGCGTTTGGTTTCATTGTGCTTGAAAGCTTGCAGTCGTCGTTGAGCAGCTTGCCCAAATAGCATATATCTGCATTGAAAAGCACACAATGAATTGGCGTTATTGCTTATACTAAACGTGTACATACATATATAGTATATAAATATATACATACCAAGTTCGCTGGCATCGAACTGTAGCTGCAGCTGCTCGGTAATGATCTTCTTCAAGTATGCCACATCCTGCTCCATATCGATATTGTGCACGGGATAAAAGTCACTTAACTTATTTTTAACATGCACACCAGCGAATACAGTACTCGTAGTCATTTTGATTTGTATGTACTTTTCTCCTCCTTGTATTCTGTATACTTTGTTTTGAAAATAATTTGCAACTGGGACTCGTCGTCTCGCAAAGTGCGTAACGATTAACGATTAACGATAAGTCTATGCACCAATAAACACACGAGGCAGTGCTGCTCTATTTTTTAAATATAATTAATGATCGTCTAAGTCGTAATCGATTGATTTTGAATATTCCGAATTTCAGATTTGTTTGTCTGTACACTTTTTTGTTGTTTATTTATTTATTTTTTTGAAATGGAAAACAATGAAACTCAAACGGAGAGATCGCGATTGCAAAGGGATTATATCAAAAGAACATCGGATTCTCAGAAAGCTTTAATAACCAGCCAAGATAGCGAAGACTTAACAATTAAATCCTGTGAGTTTGAAATTTTCGGTATTGTCCACGGTATGTCACTACAGCAGACAAAACTATAAAAATTATGTGAAATTAATAGTTATCCAATTACAGATGTTTCTTTTCGACATGTAAGAAGTGTCTTTTATTTATTGTCTCTTATTACGTTAATAATTTACTTAGTATACTTTGAGACGGGCTCAAAAGCTTAGCGTTCGCGGATGGTGCCTCTATACCCAGCATCAAACAATTAAAGGACTAATACAGGGGTACACAAGAAGCTTCGAGGCTATGTAAGTGGTCAAATAGCGGAAAAAAAAAACATTAAAAGAATCATTAATGATAAACCTGTAGGCGTATTTGGTTAAGATACACTGGAAGCCCGACTAGCCGTATTGACAAATGTGTGTTTGGCCCAACGGAGGAATTGAAATATTTTTCCTACGACGCCTTTACCATTCTCAACATTCCATATAAATAACTTTTTGCAACAGTAATTAAACCGGCTTATCACATTCAACCGCCTAGTGTGACCGTTTCATTGTATTGGCAAAGAGCAAATTATATGGTGACACTGTGTCAGCAAAGTGCAACGCTGCGTGATATATCAAGTAAACCAAACGGCATTGCAGTTGAAATCGTTTCACTCATCGCGGCCCGTGACCAAACAATAAAAACAACCTATTCAATAGAATATTCTGTACAGCAAACATTTGGAATAAGCATTAAATAAAGTGTGCATTGAAATAAAAGCTACAACACATGAGTGAGCTGATTGCCACTTTCAACACGCGCAAGACTTTCACTTTTTTGCTAAGAGACGATAAATGAAAAGAAAAAAACAACAACAATTACCAATCTATACACCGTTTCACAAAAAAGAGCGCAACACCTAGGAAAAAATGAGAAGACAAGCGGGTAGACAACAGCATAGCTAGATACCTAATTGAAAACGTGACGATAGATATATTTTGTTAAAATTAGTACATAATAATAATAAACAACAGAAATGCAACAGCAGCAGCAGCAACGGCGATAACAACAATAACAAAACCCTTGCATGGCTGTGTGAGTGTGTAATTTGGCATGTATATACATACGTGCCTATGTGTATGTGAGTCAGTACGTGTATGCAAGGGATAAGAAATTAACTAAAAAGCGGACTATCAATTTGTCTCTCTGTCTGTCTGCTATTGTCTGCCTGTGCGTGTGCTTGTGTGTGTCTGTATATGTGTGCGTGCGTGTAGCTGTGTGGAGTACAGATTTAGGTCAATTTCAAATTGTGAGTGAAAACATAAACTTCGTTGCATTTGTGCTACAAAACACAACAAGTATCACAACATGGACAGCAGAATACAAACAACACAACAGCAACAACAGTCGTCGAGGAATTCGCAGCTCACCGTCAATCTGGGCGGCCCAAATGCCACTAGTTCTGCAGAATCCAGCGCACCGCCACGCGTTGACATCGGTACGACTGGTGTCAGCAGTGGAAGTAGCAGCAGCAACAGCAACATAAATAATAACAAACGCAACAGCAATAAAAACAAGAACAACAATGGACATCAACGCAGCCATAGTATAACCAACGCAGCGGCCACATCGTTTGTAAATCTCTTCGATGGATTCACCTCACGTGTGTCGACGGCTGTAAGCGTCGCCGGCAGCATCACAACCAATGCCATGGAACGGAGTCATAGTGCAGCGAGCACGCCCAGCTCAACGCATTCTGGAATTGGCGTGGGCTCGGGTGGCATTGGGGCCGGTTCGATAGCTAGTCTTACGAGCATGGGCTCGTTGGGTACAACAGCTAATGCATTCTATTCCTCAATTGGCAGCGCTCTCAATTCACTCACATCACCAATAACAGCAGCAGCGGCAGCGGCGACAGCAACCACAACAGAGGTAGTGGTAGCTGCTGCATCGGCAATCACAAATCATTTGAGTTCGCCCACTAGTGGTACACCACCGCATGGTCTGGGCGTAAACGATGAGGACTGCGATGATAACGATGAAGAGGAGGACGAGGATGATGCTGTTGATAATGATGGACATATAGCAGCGCCGACGCCATCCAAAACGTGGGCTGAAATCAGATGTGTTGTCCAAGACATTCGCAAGGATCTGTCCAATCTATCGACAATGGTGCCCACCAACGTTCAGTTCCGCCATCTATCCGATGGCCGTGCACGGTGCTATTTCCTAAGTACACCGCCACACAACTGGGAGACAACGTTGCTCTTTACTGACATCAACCTGCGACAGCATGACGAACAGCAGCTGCAGCAGACCAGTGGCGTTGACCATGAAGCTGCCACTGTCGGTAGTCCAGGTGGAGTAGGATCACCAACAATAAACCTTCCATCATTTCATTTTGGTCCACAGCCTAAGCCCAGGTTTACAAACTTGTTTTCTTGAATGCCGAAAAATGTATAAAACTTTGATTTTTTTTAATAGATTGGTTTGGCAAACACTGCTCCAACAACCCATACCCAGCAGCCAAGTGGGAAGCGGCATAGGTGGTAGCGGTAGCGCATATCCATGTGCTCGAGAATATCAATTGATGCAGGAGCGCAAGCGTTTGTCTACATGGGGTATTACATCGTATGAACTACATAAGCCCAGCGGAAAATTAGTCTTTCCTTGCTTAAACGATCTGTATCAATGTCTGGACACGGGATATAATGTGAGCAGTGCATGTGGAGCGTGTTAATACAGTTTTTTAATTGTTTTGCATTTATTTTGACAGTCTGGTCTGCTATTTCCCACACAACTGCGAACATGCCCCGAGTGGACGGCATTGGATCCACAAATCTGCCCACAGAACTCCGATCTGATTGCTCATATCAGTGACTGTGATATCTGGGTAACGCACACGCTAAGCGGTCATGAGAAACGTTTGACGTACACGAGAAGCGGCCGACACACGTTTGCGGATGATGCATTAAGTGCAGGAGTGCCATCATATGTGATGCAAGAGGAATTCAGTCGCTACCAGGGTTATTGGTGGCAACCGCACTCAGATGATGGCATCTATCGTATTGTCTACGAGGAAGTAGATGAAACGGATGTGTCCCTTTATACATTCCCTTCGTCGACGGCTGTGCCTGGCGAGGTGGATGAGTATCGCTTTCCGCGTAGCGGCACACAAAACGCCAAATCCAAATTGAAGCTTGTTCAATTTGTGCTCAACGAAGCGCTACTAATTAGCGAGATTACCATCAAGGATTTACCATATTCCTTGTCGGCGGTATTTCCCTGGCTGGAATACGTTGTACGTGTCGGCTGGACACCGGATGCCAACTAGTATGCGACAGATCTGGTTAACTATCAATATAGCACTGTACTTATATTCTATTTTGTATTCACAGCGTCTGGATGCAGGGCCTTAATCGCAAGCAGCAGCGCTTGGATGTTATGCTAATACCGCTGGACAACTTTTGCGAATCGTACAGTAGTCAAGTGTCCACGCCAACCGATTCCATTGGGGATCACAGCTGGCGTAGTCCATATAATCGCACAATATCGCCGCTGCAGGTCATATATACCGAGCAGTCAGAGAGCTGGATCAATGTGCATGATATGCTCTATTTTCTGGAAGTGGGCGATACGAGCGTCACCTATCTATGGGCCTCTGAGGAGACGGGCTTTAGACATTTGTATCTTGTCACTTCCAGCTTACTATTAACTCATGTCAATGGCAGTCAAACGGATGCGTCGGCTGCCGCAGCCGCTGCTCAGCATCCCAGTTTTGTGGAGCCAGCCGCACTGCAGCCACGCATCATTAATAAGGTGGCCCTGACGAGCGGTGAATGGGAGGTGCTGGCACGTAACCTATGGGTGGACAAGCCCAATCAATTGGTTTATTTTGTGGGACTGCGCGATACGCCATTAGAGAAACATCTATATGTAGTTAGCTTGCAGCGTCCAGAGCACATACGTCTGTTAACCGAACCGGGGTACTCATATCTGGTGGAGTTTGATGATGTAAGTAGTAGCTCCATTTAAATGACCGAGTGATTGACGTAGTCTTTGTGCATATCCATTGATAGCTATGCCAGTTAATGTTGCTCGTCTATTGCAATATCCAACGCCTTCCAAGCTGCAAGGTGATGCGTGTGACGCAAACCTGCCAGAATGGCGGGGTCAATGGTATACAGATCTCTTTGGTTGGATTTTTGCATGAAGGCGGCAAGCCGGAACCACAATATTGCCCGCAAATCTTTCGCCCACAGCTGCCATCAGGCGATATCGTCTATGCCATGGTCTTTAAGCCTCACAACTTTCAATTGGGAGTTAAATATCCCACGGTGTTGAATGTCTATGGCGGACCTGAGGTGCAAACCGTTAACAATACATTTAAGGTGAGCTCCCACTATTCAATAAATTCTTTAAATAATCATAATCGCAATCAGGGCAAACATCAGCTGCGCATGCATATGCTGGCTGCCCAAGGCTATTGTGTGATCTGCATTGATTCACGCGGCTCAAGGCATCGTGGCATACGTTTCGAGAGTCATATTCGGGGTCGCATGGGACAAGTGGAATTGACTGATCAGGTGGATGCTCTGCGCATACTCTCAGATCAACTGGGATACATTGATATGGACCGAGTTGCTATACATGGCTGGTCGTATGGTAGGGCCAATCAAATCTATCAATTGCTATGTATATATATTTATATATATCCATATGATGTTCCCGCAGGTGGTTATTTAAGCTTGATGGGCTTGGTGCAGTATCCGGAAATCTTCAAGGTGGCCATTGCGGGAGCACCAGTTACGAATTGGGAATACTATGATACAGGTTATACGGAACGATATATGGATATGCCCAAGTGCAATGAAGCGGGATATACGGCGGGCTCGGTACTCAATTATGTGCACGCATTTCCCGACGAGTGAGTGTGAAGTGGCTGATTTTTCATAGTGATATCGTAATCTATCTATCTCTCTACTTGCTCTAGGGATAACCGACTGCTCCTTATTCATGGTCTGATCGATGAGAATGTGCATTTTAATCACACATCGCGACTGATAAGCGCTTTGAATAAGGCCAACAAGCCCTATGCCTTGCATCTGTTTCCCGAGGAGCGGCATTCGTTACGCAATTTAGAATCGAATAAGAACTACGAAACAAAATTATTATCATTCTTGCAAAACTTATGAGATTCATAAAACAAGCATGCACCCCACACACCATCCTATTACATGTAATATCGTAATTGTTGTTAAACTATTCTTTTTTTTTTATTTTATGAGATATTTTAAAAATTTGCAATATAATTAAATAACTGTTGCCCTGCCTCTGTTCAATACTACTCTACTCTCATTGTAAGTAATTTAAATTAATTATTTCTACAAATATTAAATTTTCATTATTATTTTTTCTCATACTTTACACTATATACTCTTAATTTACAATTAAATTGTGTTCTATTGCACAAGTGTACATTTAAAAAGATAAATCTAAGTCGTAAGTCTCTTGTTTTTGTTTTAAAAATGCTTCACATCTCAATTATCCCATCATCCCGCACAAAAACTATTTACAACTTTTAACGCTGATTCCACGAGCCATTAATTGCAAAAGATATATATGTATATATCTTTATATATATATATATATATATATATATATATATATATATATATATAGAATTGTATATCTCCTAGCGTTCAATAAACGACTTGCAATATATGTATAATTTAAATGAGTTCGGACCGAAAGAAATAAAAATAAAAATATATAGTAAACCAATAAAAAATATTTAGCTGAGAAACATCGCTTAAAAACTTCGTGCTTTTTAAATATAGCGTAAAGCCATAATATTAAATATAATTCTACCCAAAATCTGTTAAGCCAATAAATACTTCACGATCAAACAGATTATACAAAATTTTAATGATTTTTCGGCATTTAAAATAGTTCAAGCTAGAAGCTGCTTTCCCCTTACCAAGCAATTAAGAAAATTGTTTTTTTTGTTTTTCAAAATAAATAAATCCTTTTATTCTAAAATTTGTTGCTAACTTAGAAATAGTTTAACAATTAACTTAAATTATCCGTCGGGTCTAGAACTAAATATATCGCCGAAGATTCTTAATCAGTCTGCTTAACTAAAAACTAATATCAAGTATAGGAGAGCTATGGCTGGGAATGACTTTAGTCGACCTCCTCCACGGTGGGTCCTTTGTAGCCCGCACCACCAAAGCCGCCCGCCTGCTGGCCACAGTTGGCGTTGTTGCTCTGTGGCTGACCTTGTTGGTGCATCTTGGTCATAATTGGGGAACAGTGCTGCGTAAGTTCCTTCAGTTTGTACTCGTACTCGTCCTTGTCGGCTGTGGTGTTGGCGTCCAGCCACTTGACCGTCTCGTCGCACTTCTCGAGTACAGAAGATTTCTCGCTCTCACTCAGCTTGTCGGGAGTGGCCTGCTCCACGGCCTGCTTGACGCCGAACACGTAACTCTCGAGTCTATTGCGAGCCGAGATGCGTTGGCGCTGCTTCTCATCCTCGTCGGCGTAGCGCTCGGCCTCGTTTACCATGCGATCGATCTCTGCCTGCGAGAGCCGGCCCTTGTCGTTCTTGATGGTAATGTTCTTGGCTTTGCCGGTGCTCATCTCTTTGGCTGATACGTTCAGGATACCATTGGCGTCCATGTCGAAGGTGACCTCGATCTGGGGCACGCCGCGCGGTGCTGGCGGAATGCCTGACAAATCGAAGGTGCCCAGAGCATTGTTGTCTCGCGTAAGGGCGCGCTCGCCCTCGAACACCTGAATAGAGACACCTGGCTGGTTGTCCGAGTACGTCGAAAAGGTCTTCGTCTGCTTGCACGGGATGCGCGAGTTGCGCTCAATCAGCTTGGTCATGACGCCGCCTGCCGTCTCGATGCCCAGCGAAAGGGGAGCCACGTCCACTAGCAGCACGTCCTGGATCTTGCCGCTCTGGTCGCCGCTGAGTATAGCTGCTTGGACGGCTGCACCGTAGGCCACCGCCTCGTCGGGGTTGATGGAAAGGTTCAGGCTCTTGCCGCAGAAGAACTGTTGCAACAAGTTCTGCACCTTTGGAATGCGCGTCGAGCCGCCGACTAGCACAATGTCGTGGATCTGCTGTTTGTCCATTTTGGCATCGTTCAGTGCCTTCTCCACTGGCGCCAGTGTGTTGCGGAACAGATCGGCGCACAGCTCCTCGAATCTCGCTCGGCTCACCTTTGTGTAGAAGTCGTGGCCCTCAAACAACGCATCCACCTCAATTGTCGCCTCTGTGCTGGACGAGAGCGTGCGCTTGGCTCGCTCCGCCGCAGTGCGCAGGCGACGCAGAGCACGAGGATTAGAGCGCAAATCCTTCTTGTACTTTCGCTTGAACTCCTCCGCCAGATGGGTGACCAGTCTGTTGTCGAAGTCCTCGCCGCCCAAATGTGTGTCACCGGCCGTAGCTCGCACCTCGAACAGCGAACCCTCGTCGATGGTCAAAATGGATACATCAAAGGTGCCGCCACCCAGATCGAAGATGAGCACATTGCGCTCTCCCTTCAGATTCTTGTCGAGGCCATAGGCCAGTGCCGCCGCCGTCGGCTCGTTGATTATCCTCAGCACGTTCAGGCCGGCTATGTGGCCTGCGTCTTTGGTGGCTTGGCGCTGTGAGTCGTTGAAGTAGGCGGGTACTGTGATGACTGCGTCTGTGACGGGCTGGCCCAGATACGCCTCGGCTGTCTCCTTCATCTTCGATAGCACCATTGAGCTGATCTCCTCGGGTGCAAAGCGCTTCTGCTCTCCCTTAAACTCGACGCCAATCTTGGGCTTGCCACCTTCGCTGACTACCTTAAAGGGCCAGTGCTTGATGTCCTCTGCTATTTTCGGATCGTCGTACTTGCGACCAATCAGACGCTTCGCATCGAATACTGTGTTCTTGGGGTTCATCGCCACCTGGTTCTTGGCCGCGTCACCAATCAGACGCTCCGAGTCTGTGAAAGCCACATAGCTGGGCGTCGTTCTGTTGCCTTGGTCATTGGCAATGATCTCCACCTTGCCATGCTGGTAGACACCCACGCAGGAGTACGTGGTGCCCAAATCAATTCCAATAGCTGGCATTCTGTTTGTTCTGTGTTCTATGTTCTCTTTCTCTTCTCTTCTGTTGTTGTTCAACTTCTAGTTGTTGTGGAAATGGATTTCCTCTTTCTCTTTCTTTAAATACTATACTATTTACTTCTTTTTTAACTTTCTTTAACTTTTCAGATTAATTCGACTTTACTTGGTTTCAAATTATTCAGTTCTTGTATTGTAGCTTGTTCAGCTAGTCGCTTGTTTGTATTTCGCTTTTGTCTTTCGACGTTTTCAGTTCACTTGCTTGAATTGAATTGAGCCAAAGAGCGAACTTCTGCCGTATTTATACTCTGGCGCTCTCTGTTCGAAATTTCTCGACGCGCTCTTCTCGAATCGACTCGAATGTTATTTCCCCTCGTTGTGTTTGCGAGTGAGTGCGAATGGGAGCGAGATAGCACTAACGCATTAACAGAGAGGAGAGTGGTTGGAATTTTCTCGAAGACCTTGCTTGTTTTTTGATGCGGCAAGCGACGGGCTGAGAGTAACGGCTGTTTGTGTATATGTAGCTTGACCTACCCCAAGAATTGGCTATCATTTCAATTTCTAGAAAATTCATTGGCGCTTCTAAATACTTTCATACTCGAATAAGCGAATGCTGACTTGACAGACTTGTTTTGGACATCACGTTTTATAATCTAAGCATATACAGGGAAGCACGTGCACACACACATCTACATAAATTATAGTCAACTAGTTCTCTTGGCGAAACTTATCAATTGATGGAGTTTACTGACCGAATATACATACATACACATGTATGTACATGCATACATATATGCAAATATTAATACGAAGAAATGCATAATATACATACGATATTAGGTCAATCAGTCCTGAATTAAATAAATAAAATATATAAAACATATAAAAATAAATGAAAAGGCTGCTCACTGTCAACAGATCGCCGAATCTGTGATTCCATCCCATATTCACTAGGCAGGGACTGAAACTATTGAGTTTAGATCAATGCTAACTACGCAGTTAGCAGAGTGTGTGTGCATGTGTATTTACATACACACCTATGTATGTACATGTGTTCACGAAAGAATCGTAGAAAGATTGCCACATCAGCTCTTTTGCAGGGCTCAAATGTACGGCATCAAGGCATTTAGTATTATTTCAAGCTGTTTATCCCTTTCCAGACAATTAAAAGACAATTAAATTTTTTTTTTTTTTTTCAAAATAAATAAATTCTTTTATTCTATAATTTGTTGCTAACTTAGAAATAGTTTAACAATTAACTTAAATTATCCGACGGGTCTAGAACTAAATATATCGGCGAAGATTCGTAATCAGTCTGCTTAACTAAAAACTAATATCAAGTATAGGAGAGCTATGGCTGGGAATGACTTTAGTCGACCTCCTCCACGGTGGGTCCTTTGTAGCCCGCACCACCAAAGCCGCCCGCCTGCTGGCCACAGTTGGCGTTGTTGCTCTGTGGCTGACCTTGTTGGTGCATCTTGGTCATAATTGGGGAACAGTGCTGCGTAAGTTCCTTCAGTTTGTACTCGTACTCGTCCTTGTCGGCTGTCGTGTTGGCGTCCAGCCACTTGACCGTCTCGTCGCACTTCTCGAGTACAGAAGATTTCTCGCTCTCACTCAGCTTGTCGGGAGTGGCCTGCTCCACGGCCTGCTTGACGCCGAACACGTAACTCTCGAGGCTATTGCGAGCCGAGATGCGTTGGCGCTGCTTCTCATCCTCGTCGGCGTAGCGCTCGGCCTCGTTTACCATGCGATCGATCTCTGCCTGCGAGAGCCGGCCCTTGTCGTTCTTGATGGTAATGTTCTTGGCTTTGCCGGTGCTCATCTCTTTGGCTGATACGTTCAGGATACCATTGGCGTCCATGTCGAAGGTGACCTCGATCTGGGGCACGCCGCGCGGTGCTGGCGGAATGCCTGACAAATCGAAGGTGCCCAGAGCATTGTTGTCTCGCGTAAGGGCGCGCTCGCCCTCGAACACCTGAATAGAGACACCTGGCTGGTTGTCCGAGTACGTCGAAAAGGTCTTCGTCTGCTTGCACGGGATGCGCGAGTTGCGCTCAATCAGCTTGGTCATGACGCCGCCTGCCGTCTCGATGCCCAGCGAAAGGGGAGCCACGTCCACTAGCAGCACGTCCTGGATCTTGCCGCTCTGGTCGCCGCTGAGTATAGCTGCTTGGACGGCTGCACCGTAGGCCACCGCCTCGTCGGGGTTAATGGAAAGGTTCAGGCTCTTGCCGCAGAAGAACTGTTGCAACAAGTTCTGCACCTTTGGAATGCGCGTCGAGCCGCCGACTAGCACAATGTCGTGGATCTGCTGTTTGTCCATTTTGGCATCGTTCAGTGCCTTCTCCACTGGCGCCAGTGTGTTGCGGAACAGATCGGCGCACAGCTCCTCGAATCTCGCTCGGCTCACCTTTGTGTAGAAGTCGTGGCCCTCAAACAACGCATCCACCTCAATTGTCGCCTCTGTGCTGGACGAGAGCGTGCGCTTGGCTCGCTCCGCCGCAGTGCGCAGGCGACGCAGAGCACGAGGATTAGAGCGCAAATCCTTCTTGTACTTTCGCTTGAACTCCTCCGCCAGATGGGTGACCAGTCTGTTGTCGAAGTCCTCGCCGCCCAAATGTGTGTCACCGGCCGTAGCTCGCACCTCGAACAGCGAACCCTCGTCGATGGTCAAAATGGATACATCAAAGGTGCCGCCACCCAGATCGAAGATGAGCACATTGCGCTCTCCCTTCAGATTCTTGTCGAGGCCATAGGCCAGTGCCGCCGCCGTCGGCTCGTTGATTATCCTCAGCACGTTCAGGCCGGCTATGTGGCCTGCGTCTTTGGTGGCTTGGCGCTGCGAGTCGTTGAAGTAGGCGGGTACTGTGATGACTGCGTCTGTGACGGGCTGGCCCAGATACGCCTCGGCTGTCTCCTTCATCTTCGATAGCACCATTGAGCTGATCTCCTCGGGTGCAAAGCGCTTCTGCTCTCCCTTAAACTCGACGCCAATCTTGGGCTTGCCACCTTCGCTGACTACCTTAAAGGGCCAGTGCTTGATGTCCTCTGCTATTTTCGGATCGTCGTACTTGCGACCAATCAGACGCTTCGCATCGAATACTGTGTTCTTGGGGTTCATCGCCACCTGGTTCTTGGCCGCGTCACCAATCAGACGCTCCGAGTCTGTGAAAGCCACATAGCTGGGCGTCGTTCTGTTGCCTTGGTCATTGGCAATGATCTCCACCTTGCCATGCTGGTAGACACCCACGCAAGAGTACGTGGTGCCCAAATCAATTCCAATAGCTGGCATTCTGTTTGTTCTGTGTTCTATGTTCTCCTTCTCTTCTCTTCTGTTGTTGTTCAACTTCTAGTTGTTGTTATGGAAATGGATTTCCTCTTTCTCTTTCTTCAAATACTATACTATTTACTTCTTTTTTAACTTTCTTTAACTTTTCAGATTAATTCGACTTTACTTGGTTTCAAATTATTCAGTTCTTGTATTGTAGCTTGTTCAGCTAGTCGCTTGTTTGTATTTCGCTTTTGTCTTTCGACGTTTTCAGTTCACTTGCTTGAATTGAATTGAGCCAAAGAGCGAACTTCTGCCGTATTTATACTCTGGCGCTCTCTGTTCGAAATTTCTCGACGCGCTCTTCTCGAATCGACTCGAATGTTATTTCCCCTCGTTGTGTTTGCGAGTGAGTGCGAATGGGAGCGAGATAGCACTAACGCATTAACAGAGAGGAGAGTGGTTGGAATTTTCTCGAAGACCTTGCTTGTTTTTTGATGCGGCAAGCGACGGGCTGAGAGTAACGGCTGTTTGTGTATATGTAGCTTGACCTACCCCAAGAATTGGCTATCATTTCAATTTCTAGAAAATTCATTGGCGCTTCTAAATACTTTCATACTCGAATAAGCGAATGCTGACTTGACAGACTTGTTTTGGACATCACGTTTTATAATCTAAGCATATACAGGGAAGCACGTGCACCCACACATCTACATAAATTATAGTCAACTAGTTCTCTTGGCGAAACTTATCAATTGATGGAGTTTACTGACCGAATATACATACATACACATCTATGTACATGCATACATATATGCAAATATTAATACGAAGAAATGCATAATATACATACGATATTAGGTCAATCAGTCCTGAATTAAATAAATAAAATATATAAAACATATAAAAATAAATGAAAAGGCTGCTCACTGTCAACAGATCGCCGAATCTGTGATTCCATCCCATATTCACTAGGCAGGGACTGAAACTATTGAGTTTAGATCAATGCTAACTACGCAGTTAGCAGAGTGTGTGTGCATGTGTATTTACATACACACCTATGTATGTACATGTGTTCACGAAAGAATCGTAGAAAGATTGCCACATCAGCTCTTTTGCAGGACTCAAATGTACGGCATCAAGGCATTTAGTATTATTTCAAGCTGTTTATCCCTTTCCAGACAATTAAATTTTTTTTTTTTCAAAATAAATAAATTCTTTTATTCTATAATTTGTTGCTAACTTAGAAATAGTTTAACAATTAACTTAAATTATCCGACGGGTCTAGAACTAAATATATCGGCGAAGATTCGTAATCAGTCTGCTTAACTAAAAACTAATATCAAGTATAGGAGAGCTATGGCTGGGAATGACTTTAGTCGACCTCCTCCACGGTGGGTCCTTTGTAGCCCGCACCACCAAAGCCGCCCGCCTGCTGGCCACAGTTGGCGTTGTTGCTCTGTGGCTGACCTTGTTGGTGCATCTTGGTCATAATTGGGGAACAGTGCTGCGTAAGTTCCTTCAGTTTGTACTCGTACTCGTCCTTGTCGGCTGTCGTGTTGGCGTCCAGCCACTTGACCGTCTCGTCGCACTTCTCGAGTACAGAAGATTTCTCGCTCTCACTCAGCTTGTCGGGAGTGGCCTGCTCCACGGCCTGCTTGACGCCGAACACGTAACTCTCGAGGCTATTGCGAGCCGAGATGCATTGGCGCTGCTTCTCATCCTCGTCGGCGTAGCGCTCGGCCTCGTTTACCATGCGATCGATCTCTGCCTGCGAGAGCCGGCCCTTGTCGTTCTTGATGGTAATGTTCTTGGCTTTGCCGGTGCTCATCTCTTTGGCTGATACGTTCAGGATACCATTGGCGTCCATGTCGAAGGTGACCTCGATCTGGGGCACGCCGCGCGGTGCTGGCGGAATGCCTGACAAATCGAAGGTGCCCAGAGCATTGTTGTCTCGCGTAAGGGCGCGCTCGCCCTCGAACACCTGAATGGAGACACCTGGCTGGTTGTCCGAGTACGTCGAAAAGGTCTTCGTCTGCTTGCACGGGATGCGCGAGTTGCGCTCAATCAGCTTGGTCATGACGCCGCCTGCCGTCTCGATGCCCAGCGAAAGGGGAGCCACGTCCACTAGCAGCACGTCCTGGATCTTGCCGCTCTGGTCGCCGCTGAGTATAGCTGCTTGGACGGCTGCACCGTAGGCCACCGCCTCGTCGGGGTTGATGGAAAGGTTCAGGCTCTTGCCGCAGAAGAACTGTTGCAACAAGTTCTGCACCTTTGGAATGCGCGTCGAGCCGCCGACTAGCACAATGTCGTGGATCTGCTGTTTGTCCATTTTGGCATCGTTCAGTGCCTTCTCCACTGGCGCCAGTGTGTTGCGGAACAGATCGGCGCACAGCTCCTCGAATCTCGCTCGGCTCACCTTTGTGTAGAAGTCGTGGCCCTCAAACAACGCATCCACCTCAATTGTCGCCTCTGTGCTGGACGAGAGCGTGCGCTTGGCTCGCTCCGCCGCAGTGCGCAGGCGACGCAGAGCACGAGGATTAGAGCGCAAATCCTTCTTGTACTTTCGCTTGAACTCCTCCGCCAGATGGGTGACCAGTCTGTTGTCGAAGTCCTCGCCGCCCAAATGTGTGTCACCGGCCGTAGCTCGCACCTCGAACAGCGAACCCTCGTCGATGGTCAAAATGGATACATCAAAGGTGCCGCCACCCAGATCGAAGATGAGCACATTGCGCTCTCCCTTCAGATTCTTGTCGAGGCCATAGGCCAGTGCCGCCGCCGTCGGCTCGTTGATTATCCTCAGCACGTTCAGGCCGGCTATGTGGCCTGCGTCTTTGGTGGCTTGGCGCTGTGAGTCGTTGAAGTAGGCGGGTACTGTGATGACTGCGTCTGTGACGGGCTGGCCCAGATACGCCTCGGCTGTCTCCTTCATCTTCGATAGCACCATTGAGCTGATCTCCTCGGGTGCAAAGCGCTTCTGCTCTCCCTTAAACTCGACGCCAATCTTGGGCTTGCCACCTTCGCTGACTACCTTAAAGGGCCAGTGCTTGATGTCCTCTGCTATTTTCGGATCGTCGTACTTGCGACCAATCAGACGCTTCGCATCGAATACTGTGTTCTTGGGGTTCATCGCCACCTGGTTCTTGGCCGCGTCACCAATCAGACGCTCCGAGTCTGTGAAAGCCACATAGCTGGGCGTCGTTCTGTTGCCTTGGTCATTGGCAATGATCTCCACCTTGCCATGCTGGTAGACACCCACGCAAGAGTACGTGGTGCCCAAATCAATTCCAATAGCTGGCATTCTGTTTGTTCTGTGTTCTATGTTCTCCTTCTCTTCTCTTCTGTTGTTGTTCAACTTCTAGTTGTTGTGGAAATGGATTTCCTCTTTCTCTTTCTTTAAATACTATACTATTTACTTCTTTTTTAACTTTCTTTAACTTTTCAGATTAATTCGACTTTACTTGGTTTCAAATTATTCAGTTCTTGTATTGTAGCTTGTTCAGCTAGTCGCTTGTTTGTATTTCGCTTTTGTCTTTCGACGTTTTCAGTTCACTTGCTTGAATTGAATTGAGCCAAAGAGCGAACTTCTGCCGTATTTATACTCTGGCGCTCTCTGTTCGAAATTTCTCGACGCGCTCTTCTCGAATCGACTCGAATGTTATTTCCCCTCGTTGTGTTTGCGAGTGAGTGCGAATGGGAGCGAGATAGCACTAACGCATTAACAGAGAGGAGAGTGGTTGGAATTTTCTCGAAGACCTTGCTTGTTTTTTGATGCGGCAAGCGACGGGCTGAGAGTAACGGATGTTTGTGTATACATATGTATGTAGCTTGACCTACCCCAAGAATTGGCTATCATTTCAATTTCTAGAAAATTCATTGGCGCTTCTAAATACTTTCATACTCGAATAAGCGAATGCTGACTTGACAGACTTGTTTTGGACATCACGTTTTATAATCTAAGCATATACAGGGAAGCACGTGCACACACACATCTACATAAATTATAGTCAACTAGTTTTCTTGGCGAAACTTATCAATTGATGGAGTTTACTGACCGAATATACATACATACACATGTATGTACATACATGCATATATGCAAATATTAATACATAGATAGGTATGCATGTGTGTACGCATGTATGTATGTATGTATGTACATATGTACACGAAAACTGAGATTGAAATGCTGGAGCTATTACAGTACTCTTTATTTAGAATAAAGAATGACGATCACAATAGAAATTTGTAATATGTAAATAAATAAAAGTTTTTCACAAATACAAAATTTTATAAATTATAAATTTATGATACACACCATTCCTTTTTTGGTACAAATTTGAAAAACTAAACCAAATTACATATGTACATATATGTATGTATGTAAATACTTAACTTCTACATTTTTAGAGCTAGACATGTGTATTTTATGGAATTTCGATTTTTGATATAATCCCCCACCTACGACTCGACCCCCTTTCCATTATTCTCAAATGGCATTATTCAAATGCTGGGTGGGTATCTGAGCTGTTGCAAATGTTGATAATATGTCTTATTTAATAATAATAATGACCCCCACCAGGCCTGTGACGACTGAGGAAATGCTGCAGCTACTTCCTTTATATAGAGCGACTTTCACTAAACACTAGTCGCGCTCAAGCTCAAATGTTGAGCCGGGTGCCAGGTAGAGATCGTAACAGTCGAGCCTTAAGTGACAATAACAACTTAGATTACCGTCTGTAGTTCTTTTTCGTGCCATGCTTTTGCTAGGCAGACAGGAATACGCAACTTCAAAATATACGTATGTACGTATGTAGATATGTACATATGTATATTCTTGATAAGGCTAAATATTGATATGCTAAATAGTTAGTATATGGCAGTTAATTCTGTTCCAACGTTAAATTACATTTCTGGATATAACATCCAGTGGTGCAGCAAGGTCGTGTATCGTGTATTTGGCGACGACAAGATGTTACGAAGAAATTCATAATATACATACGATATTAGGTCAATCAGTCCTGAATTAAATAAATAAAATATATAAAACATATAAAAATAAATGAAAAGGCTGCTCACTGTTAACAGATCGCCGAATCTGTGATTCCATCCCATATTCACTAGGCAGGGACTGAAACTATTGAGTTTAGATCAATGCTAACTGCGTAGTTAGCAGAGTGTGCATATGTATTTACATACACACATACATATGTATGTACATACATGTGTTCATGAAAGAATCGTAGAAAGATTGCCACATCAGCTCTTTTGCAGGGCTCAAATGTACGGCATCAAGGCATTTAGTATTATTTCAAGCTGTTTATCCCTTTCCAGACAATTAAAAGACAATTAAATTTTTTTTTTTTCAAAATAAATAAATTCTTTTATTCTATAATTTGTTGCTAACTTAGAAATAGTTTAACAATTAACTTAAATTATCCGACGGGTCTAGAACTAAATATATCGGCGAAGATTCGTAATCAGTCTGCTTAACTAAAAACTAATATCAAGTATAGGAGAGCTATGGCTGGGAATGACTTTAGTCGACCTCCTCCACGGTGGGTCCTTTGTAGCCCGCACCACCAAAGCCGCCCGCCTGCTGGCCACAGTTGGCGTTGTTGCTCTGTGGCTGACCTTGTTGGTGCATCTTGGTCATAATTGGGGAACAGTGCTGCGTAAGTTCCTTCAGTTTGTACTCGTACTCGTCCTTGTCGGCTGTCGTGTTGGCGTCCAGCCACTTGACCGTCTCGTCGCACTTCTCGAGTACAGAAGATTTCTCGCTCTCACTCAGCTTGTCGGGAGTGGCCTGCTCCACGGCCTGCTTGACGCCGAACACGTAACTCTCGAGGCTATTGCGAGCCGAGATGCGTTGGCGCTGCTTCTCATCCTCGTCGGCGTAGCGCTCGGCCTCGTTTACCATGCGATCGATCTCTGCCTGCGAGAGCCGGCCCTTGTCGTTCTTGATGGTAATGTTCTTGGCTTTGCCGGTGCTCATCTCTTTGGCTGATACGTTCAGGATACCATTGGCGTCCATGTCGAAGGTGACCTCGATCTGGGGCACGCCGCGCGGTGCTGGCGGAATGCCTGACAAATCGAAGGTGCCCAGAGCATTGTTGTCTCGCGTAAGGGCGCGCTCGCCCTCGAACACCTGAATGGAGACACCTGGCTGGTTGTCCGAGTACGTCGAAAAGGTCTTCGTCTGCTTGCACGGGATGCGCGAGTTGCGCTCAATCAGCTTGGTCATGACGCCGCCTGCCGTCTCGATGCCCAGCGAAAGGGGAGCCACGTCCACTAGCAGCACGTCCTGGATCTTGCCGCTCTGGTCGCCGCTGAGTATAGCTGCTTGGACGGCTGCACCGTAGGCCACCGCCTCGTCGGGGTTGATGGAAAGGTTCAGGCTCTTGCCGCAGAAGAACTGTTGCAACAAGTTCTGCACCTTTGGAATGCGCGTCGAGCCGCCGACTAGCACAATGTCGTGGATCTGCTGTTTGTCCATTTTGGCATCGTTCAGTGCCTTCTCCACTGGCGCCAGTGTGTTGCGGAACAGATCGGCGCACAGCTCCTCGAATCTCGCTCGGCTCACCTTTGTGTAGAAGTCGTGGCCCTCAAACAACGCATCCACCTCAATTGTCGCCTCTGTGCTGGACGAGAGCGTGCGCTTGGCTCGCTCCGCCGCAGTGCGCAGGCGACGCAGAGCACGAGGATTAGAGCGCAAATCCTTCTTGTACTTTCGCTTGAACTCCTCCGCCAGATGGGTGACCAGTCTGTTGTCGAAGTCCTCGCCGCCCAAATGTGTGTCACCGGCCGTAGCTCGCACCTCGAACAGCGAACCCTCGTCGATGGTCAAAATGGATACATCAAAGGTGCCGCCACCCAGATCGAAGATGAGCACATTGCGCTCTCCCTTCAGATTCTTGTCGAGGCCATAGGCCAGTGCCGCCGCCGTCGGCTCGTTGATTATCCTCAGCACGTTCAGGCCGGCTATGTGGCCTGCGTCTTTGGTGGCTTGGCGCTGCGAGTCGTTGAAGTAGGCGGGTACTGTGATGACTGCGTCTGTGACGGGCTGGCCCAGATACGCCTCGGCTGTCTCCTTCATCTTCGATAGCACCATTGAGCTGATCTCCTCGGGTGCAAAGCGCTTCTGCTCTCCCTTAAACTCGACGCCAATCTTGGGCTTGCCACCTTCGCTGACTACCTTAAAGGGCCAGTGCTTGATGTCCTCTGCTATTTTCGGATCGTCGTACTTGCGACCAATCAGACGCTTCGCATCGAATACTGTGTTCTTGGGGTTCATCGCCACCTGGTTCTTGGCCGCGTCACCAATCAGACGCTCCGAGTCTGTGAAAGCCACATAGCTGGGCGTCGTTCTGTTGCCTTGGTCATTGGCAATGATCTCCACCTTGCCATGCTGGTAGACACCCACGCAGGAGTACGTGGTGCCCAAATCAATTCCAATAGCTGGCATTCTGTTTGTTCTGTGTTCTATGTTCTCCTTCTCTTCTCTTCTGTTGTTGTTCAACTTCTAGTTGTTGTTATGGAAATGGATTTCCTCTTTCTCTTTCTTCAAATACTATACTATTTACTTCTTTTTTAACTTTCTTTAACTTTTCAGATTAATTCGACTTTACTTTCAAATTATTCAGTTCTTGTATTGTAGCTTGTTCAGCTAGTCGCTTGTTTGTATTTCGCTTTTGTCTTTCGACGTTTTCAGTTCACTTGCTTGAATTGAATTGAGCCAAAGAGCGAACTTCTGCCGTATTTATACTCTGGCGCTCTCTGTTCGAAATTTCTCGACGCGCTCTTCTCGAATCGACTCGAATGTTATTTCCCCTCGTTGTGTTTGCGAGTGAGTGCGAATGGGAGCGAGATAGCACTAACGCATTAACAGAGAGGAGAGTGGTTGGAATTTTCTCGAAGACCTTGCTTGTTTTTTGATGCGGCAAGCGACGGGCTGAGAGTAACGGCTGTTTGTGTATATGTAGCTTGACCTACCCCAAGAATTGGCTATCATTTCAATTTCTAGAAAATTCATTGGCGCTTCTAAATACTTTCATACTCGAATAAGCGAATGCTGACTTGACAGACTTGTTTTGGACATCACGTTTTATAATCTAAGCATATACAGGGAAGCACGTGCACCCACACATCTACATAAATTATAGTCAACTAGTTCTCTTGGCGAAACTTATCAATTGATGGAGTTTACTGACCGAATATACATACATACACATCTATGTACATGCATACATATATGCAAATATTAATACGAAGAAATGCATAATATACATACGATATTAGGTCAATCAGTCCTGAATTAAATAAATAAAATATATAAAACATATAAAAATAAATGAAAAGGCTGCTCACTGTCAACAGATCGCCGAATCTGTGATTCCATCCCATATTCACTAGGCAGGGACTGAAACTATTGAGTTTAGATCAATGCTAACTACGCAGTTAGCAGAGTGTGTGTGCATGTGTATTTACATACACACCTATGTATGTACATGTGTTCACGAAAGAATCGTAGAAAGATTGCCACATCAGCTCTTTTGCAGGACTCAAATGTACGGCATCAAGGCATTTAGTATTATTTCAAGCTGTTTATCCCTTTCCAGACAATTAAATTTTTTTTTTTTCAAAATAAATAAATTCTTTTATTCTATAATTTGTTGCTAACTTAGAAATAGTTTAACAATTAACTTAAATTATCCGACGGGTCTAGAACTAAATATATCGGCGAAGATTCGTAATCAGTCTGCTTAACTAAAAACTAATATCAAGTATAGGAGAGCTATGGCTGGGAATGACTTTAGTCGACCTCCTCCACGGTGGGTCCTTTGTAGCCCGCACCACCAAAGCCGCCCGCCTGCTGGCCACAGTTGGCGTTGTTGCTCTGTGGCTGACCTTGTTGGTGCATCTTGGTCATAATTGGGGAACAGTGCTGCGTAAGTTCCTTCAGTTTGTACTCGTACTCGTCCTTGTCGGCTGTCGTGTTGGCGTCCAGCCACTTGACCGTCTCGTCGCACTTCTCGAGTACAGAAGATTTCTCGCTCTCACTCAGCTTGTCGGGAGTGGCCTGCTCCACGGCCTGCTTGACGCCGAACACGTAACTCTCGAGGCTATTGCGAGCCGAGATGCATTGGCGCTGCTTCTCATCCTCGTCGGCGTAGCGCTCGGCCTCGTTTACCATGCGATCGATCTCTGCCTGCGAGAGCCGGCCCTTGTCGTTCTTGATGGTAATGTTCTTGGCTTTGCCGGTGCTCATCTCTTTGGCTGATACGTTCAGGATACCATTGGCGTCCATGTCGAAGGTGACCTCGATCTGGGGCACGCCGCGCGGTGCTGGCGGAATGCCTGACAAATCGAAGGTGCCCAGAGCATTGTTGTCTCGCGTAAGGGCGCGCTCGCCCTCGAACACCTGAATGGAGACACCTGGCTGGTTGTCCGAGTACGTCGAAAAGGTCTTCGTCTGCTTGCACGGGATGCGCGAGTTGCGCTCAATCAGCTTGGTCATGACGCCGCCTGCCGTCTCGATGCCCAGCGAAAGGGGAGCCACGTCCACTAGCAGCACGTCCTGGATCTTGCCGCTCTGGTCGCCGCTGAGTATAGCTGCTTGGACGGCTGCACCGTAGGCCACCGCCTCGTCGGGGTTGATGGAAAGGTTCAGGCTCTTGCCGCAGAAGAACTGTTGCAACAAGTTCTGCACCTTTGGAATGCGCGTCGAGCCGCCGACTAGCACAATGTCGTGGATCTGCTGTTTGTCCATTTTGGCATCGTTCAGTGCCTTCTCCACTGGCGCCAGTGTGTTGCGGAACAGATCGGCGCACAGCTCCTCGAATCTCGCTCGGCTCACCTTTGTGTAGAAGTCGTGGCCCTCAAACAACGCATCCACCTCAATTGTCGCCTCTGTGCTGGACGAGAGCGTGCGCTTGGCTCGCTCCGCCGCAGTGCGCAGGCGACGCAGAGCACGAGGATTAGAGCGCAAATCCTTCTTGTACTTTCGCTTGAACTCCTCCGCCAGATGGGTGACCAGTCTGTTGTCGAAGTCCTCGCCGCCCAAATGTGTGTCACCGGCCGTAGCTCGCACCTCGAACAGCGAACCCTCGTCGATGGTCAAAATGGATACATCAAAGGTGCCGCCACCCAGATCGAAGATGAGCACATTGCGCTCTCCCTTCAGATTCTTGTCGAGGCCATAGGCCAGTGCCGCCGCCGTCGGCTCGTTGATTATCCTCAGCACGTTCAGGCCGGCTATGTGGCCTGCGTCTTTGGTGGCTTGGCGCTGTGAGTCGTTGAAGTAGGCGGGTACTGTGATGACTGCGTCTGTGACGGGCTGGCCCAGATACGCCTCGGCTGTCTCCTTCATCTTCGATAGCACCATTGAGCTGATCTCCTCGGGTGCAAAGCGCTTCTGCTCTCCCTTAAACTCGACGCCAATCTTGGGCTTGCCACCTTCGCTGACTACCTTAAAGGGCCAGTGCTTGATGTCCTCTGCTATTTTCGGATCGTCGTACTTGCGACCAATCAGACGCTTCGCATCGAATACTGTGTTCTTGGGGTTCATCGCCACCTGGTTCTTGGCCGCGTCACCAATCAGACGCTCCGAGTCTGTGAAAGCCACATAGCTGGGCGTCGTTCTGTTGCCTTGGTCATTGGCAATGATCTCCACCTTGCCATGCTGGTAGACACCCACGCAAGAGTACGTGGTGCCCAAATCAATTCCAATAGCTGGCATTCTGTTTGTTCTGTGTTCTATGTTCTCCTTCTCTTCTCTTCTGTTGTTGTTCAACTTCTAGTTGTTGTGGAAATGGATTTCCTCTTTCTCTTTCTTTAAATACTATACTATTTACTTCTTTTTTAACTTTCTTTAACTTTTCAGATTAATTCGACTTTACTTGGTTTCAAATTATTCAGTTCTTGTATTGTAGCTTGTTCAGCTAGTCGCTTGTTTGTATTTCGCTTTTGTCTTTCGACGTTTTCAGTTCACTTGCTTGAATTGAATTGAGCCAAAGAGCGAACTTCTGCCGTATTTATACTCTGGCGCTCTCTGTTCGAAATTTCTCGACGCGCTCTTCTCGAATCGACTCGAATGTTATTTCCCCTCGTTGTGTTTGCGAGTGAGTGCGAATGGGAGCGAGATAGCACTAACGCATTAACAGAGAGGAGAGTGGTTGGAATTTTCTCGAAGACCTTGCTTGTTTTTTGATGCGGCAAGCGACGGGCTGAGAGTAACGGATGTTTGTGTATACATATGTATGTAGCTTGACCTACCCCAAGAATTGGCTATCATTTCAATTTCTAGAAAATTCATTGGCGCTTCTAAATACTTTCATACTCGAATAAGCGAATGCTGACTTGACAGACTTGTTTTGGACATCACGTTTTATAATCTAAGCATATACAGGGAAGCACGTGCACACACACATCTACATAAATTATAGTCAACTAGTTTTCTTGGCGAAACTTATCAATTGATGGAGTTTACTGACCGAATATACATACATACACATGTATGTACATACATGCATATATGCAAATATTAATACATAGATAGGTATGCATGTGTGTACGCATGTATGTATGTATGTATGTACATATGTACACGAAAACTGAGATTGAAATGCTGGAGCTATTACAGTACTCTTTATTTAGAATAAAGAATGACGATCACAATAGAAATTTGTAATATGTAAATAAATAAAAGTTTTTCACAAATACAAAATTTTATAAATTATAAATTTATGATACACACCATTCCTTTTTTGGTACAAATTTGAAAAACTAAACCAAATTACATATGTACATATATGTATGTATGTAAATACTTAACTTCTACATTTTTAGAGCTAGACATGTGTATTTTATGGAATTTCGATTTTTGATATAATCCCCCACCTACGACTCGACCCCCTTTCCATTATTCTCAAATGGCATTATTCAAATGCTGGGTGGGTATCTGAGCTGTTGCAAATGTTGATAATATGTCTTATTTAATAATAATAATGACCCCCACCAGGCCTGTGACGACTGAGGAAATGCTGCAGCTACTTCCTTTATATAGAGCGACTTTCACTAAACACTAGTCGCGCTCAAGCTCAAATGTTGAGCCGGGTGCCAGGTAGAGATCGTAACAGTCGAGCCTTAAGTGACAATAACAACTTAGATTACCGTCTGTAGTTCTTTTTCGTGCCATGCTTTTGCTAGGCAGACAGGAATACGCAACTTCAAAATATACGTATGTACGTATGTAGATATGTACATATGTATATTCTTGATAAGGCTAAATATTGATATGCTAAATAGTTAGTATATGGCAGTTAATTCTGTTCCAACGTTAAATTACATTTCTGGATATAACATCCAGTGGTGCAGCAAGGTCGTGTATCGTGTATTTGGCGACGACAAGATGTTACGAAGAAATTCATAATATACATACGATATTAGGTCAATCAGTCCTGAATTAAATAAATAAAATATATAAAACATATAAAAATAAATGAAAAGGCTGCTCACTGTTAACAGATCGCCGAATCTGTGATTCCATCCCATATTCACTAGGCAGGGACTGAAACTATTGAGTTTAGATCAATGCTAACTGCGTAGTTAGCAGAGTGTGCATATGTATTTACATACACACATACATATGTATGTACATACATGTGTTCATGAAAGAATCGTAGAAAGATTGCCACATCAGCTCTTTTGCAGGGCTCAAATGTACGGCATCAAGGCATTTAGTATTATTTCAAGCTGTTTATCCCTTTCCAGACAATTAAAAGACAATTAAATTTTTTTTTTTTCAAAATAAATAAATTCTTTTATTCTATAATTTGTTGCTAACTTAGAAATAGTTTAACAATTAACTTAAATTATCCGACGGGTCTAGAACTAAATATATCGGCGAAGATTCGTAATCAGTCTGCTTAACTAAAAACTAATATCAAGTATAGGAGAGCTATGGCTGGGAATGACTTTAGTCGACCTCCTCCACGGTGGGTCCTTTGTAGCCCGCACCACCAAAGCCGCCCGCCTGCTGGCCACAGTTGGCGTTGTTGCTCTGTGGCTGACCTTGTTGGTGCATCTTGGTCATAATTGGGGAACAGTGCTGCGTAAGTTCCTTCAGTTTGTACTCGTACTCGTCCTTGTCGGCTGTCGTGTTGGCGTCCAGCCACTTGACCGTCTCGTCGCACTTCTCGAGTACAGAAGATTTCTCGCTCTCACTCAGCTTGTCGGGAGTGGCCTGCTCCACGGCCTGCTTGACGCCGAACACGTAACTCTCGAGGCTATTGCGAGCCGAGATGCGTTGGCGCTGCTTCTCATCCTCGTCGGCGTAGCGCTCGGCCTCGTTTACCATGCGATCGATCTCTGCCTGCGAGAGCCGGCCCTTGTCGTTCTTGATGGTAATGTTCTTGGCTTTGCCGGTGCTCATCTCTTTGGCTGATACGTTCAGGATACCATTGGCGTCCATGTCGAAGGTGACCTCGATCTGGGGCACGCCGCGCGGTGCTGGCGGAATGCCTGACAAATCGAAGGTGCCCAGAGCATTGTTGTCTCGCGTAAGGGCGCGCTCGCCCTCGAACACCTGAATGGAGACACCTGGCTGGTTGTCCGAGTACGTCGAAAAGGTCTTCGTCTGCTTGCACGGGATGCGCGAGTTGCGCTCAATCAGCTTGGTCATGACGCCGCCTGCCGTCTCGATGCCCAGCGAAAGGGGAGCCACGTCCACTAGCAGCACGTCCTGGATCTTGCCGCTCTGGTCGCCGCTGAGTATAGCTGCTTGGACGGCTGCACCGTAGGCCACCGCCTCGTCGGGGTTGATGGAAAGGTTCAGGCTCTTGCCGCAGAAGAACTGTTGCAACAAGTTCTGCACCTTTGGAATGCGCGTCGAGCCGCCGACTAGCACAATGTCGTGGATCTGCTGTTTGTCCATTTTGGCATCGTTCAGTGCCTTCTCCACTGGCGCCAGTGTGTTGCGGAACAGATCGGCGCACAGCTCCTCGAATCTCGCTCGGCTCACCTTTGTGTAGAAGTCGTGGCCCTCAAACAACGCATCCACCTCAATTGTCGCCTCTGTGCTGGACGAGAGCGTGCGCTTGGCTCGCTCCGCCGCAGTGCGCAGGCGACGCAGAGCACGAGGATTAGAGCGCAAATCCTTCTTGTACTTTCGCTTGAACTCCTCCGCCAGATGGGTGACCAGTCTGTTGTCGAAGTCCTCGCCGCCCAAATGTGTGTCACCGGCCGTAGCTCGCACCTCGAACAGCGAACCCTCGTCGATGGTCAAAATGGATACATCAAAGGTGCCGCCACCCAGATCGAAGATGAGCACATTGCGCTCTCCCTTCAGATTCTTGTCGAGGCCATAGGCCAGTGCCGCCGCCGTCGGCTCGTTGATTATCCTCAGCACGTTCAGGCCGGCTATGTGGCCTGCGTCTTTGGTGGCTTGGCGCTGCGAGTCGTTGAAGTAGGCGGGTACTGTGATGACTGCGTCTGTGACGGGCTGGCCCAGATACGCCTCGGCTGTCTCCTTCATCTTCGATAGCACCATTGAGCTGATCTCCTCGGGTGCAAAGCGCTTCTGCTCTCCCTTAAACTCGACGCCAATCTTGGGCTTGCCACCTTCGCTGACTACCTTAAAGGGCCAGTGCTTGATGTCCTCTGCTATTTTCGGATCGTCGTACTTGCGACCAATCAGACGCTTCGCATCGAATACTGTGTTCTTGGGGTTCATCGCCACCTGGTTCTTGGCCGCGTCACCAATCAGACGCTCCGAGTCTGTGAAAGCCACATAGCTGGGCGTCGTTCTGTTGCCTTGGTCATTGGCAATGATCTCCACCTTGCCATGCTGGTAGACACCCACGCAGGAGTACGTGGTGCCCAAATCAATTCCAATAGCTGGCATTCTGTTTGTTCTGTGTTCTATGTTCTCCTTCTCTTCTCTTCTGTTGTTGTTCAACTTCTAGTTGTTGTTATGGAAATGGATTTCCTCTTTCTCTTTCTTCAAATACTATACTATTTACTTCTTTTTTAACTTTCTTTAACTTTTCAGATTAATTCGACTTTACTTTCAAATTATTCAGTTCTTGTATTGTAGCTTGTTCAGCTAGTCGCTTGTTTGTATTTCGCTTTTGTCTTTCGACGTTTTCAGTTCACTTGCTTGAATTGAATTGAGCCAAAGAGCGAACTTCTGCCGTATTTATACTCTGGCGCTCTCTGTTCGAAATTTCTCGACGCGCTCTTCTCGAATCAACTCGACTGTTAGTGAGTGTGTGTGAGTGATTGAGAGCGGGTATCGCTGACGGTGGGAGTGGTTGGAATATTCTCGAAGATTTTGTTTATATGTGTTATGTGGCAAGAGACGAACTGCGTGATACGAAAGTGTGTATAATTTCACCGTAAATTAGAAACATACATATGTATGTACGTGTGCCTAGGTATTGTTGAAGCATATAAAAATAAATTGATTATCCTTAACCATTTGATATTTATAAACGTACTAGTTGTTTATATTCTGATTCTATTAGTAGTTGTTAGACTATTGTCATAATGTATGTACATACATATGTACATATGTATTTATGTATGTACACAGTCAATGCAAGTTTATTTAAATTTTTCTTTTACCAGTTGCATATGTACATATGTATGTATGTATTGTGAATTATAGCTACATACATATATTGTCTGCATCCTATCAATATGTGGTTATAATATAAAAGCAGTAAACAGTCTGTCAAGAATGAGTTGTAATATTTTGACTTTAGATGCAAATATGTATCTAAGTCATTAATGCATAAAAACAATTTTTTTCAAATAGGAATGTGTTTAATATTTTTCAATTAATTTATACAACAAGAGTACGGTGACTTTAGTGGCACACTGTATATAAAAAACGAAAACATAACATTCAATATGTAATAACTAATCAACAAAAACAAAAAATCACTCATAAATATCAGTGTCAATAATGTGTTGGCACTGAGCATTTTGAACATCTGCTTTGCTCTAGTTCATGGAAGTAACGGTATTTTACTGTTATCTGTTGATATTTTATGCATTTATGAATGTTTTATTTTACATTTCTTGTCATTTGATTGTCAATTTTCTCTAGTGTCGCATTTAAGCACACATTTAATATATTTTTTAAAATGCTTGGAGAGCGATTGAGCTTTGAGATGGTACAGCTCACGAGATGGGCAAATCCGTTCCATAAGGTGATTAAAGTTGCACATTGATTATCTAAAATGGGCTATAATTGCATACAGTATACATATGTATGTACATTAACGCAAATGAATTTTCTAGAAATTAATATCGCAGCCAACTGTTAAGGTAGGTCGAGCAATACACAAACAACCGTTACTCTTATGCAGCATAACTTAAAGAGAGAAAATTCGAGAATATTCCAACCGCACCCACCGTAAGCAACACGCGCTCTCACTATCTTGCACTCACCAGCAAACACTAGGAGGGGAAATAACATTTGAGTCGATTCGAGAAGAGCGCGTCGAGAAATTTCGAACAGAGAGCGCCAGAGTATAAATACGGCAGAAGTTCGCTCTTTGGCTCAATTCAATTCAAGCAAGTGAACTGAAAACGTCGAAAGACAAAAGCGAAATACAAACAAGCGACTAGCTGAACAAGCTACAATACAAGAACTGAATAATTTGAAACCAAGTAAAGTCGAATTAATCTGAAAAGTTAAAGAAAGTTAAAAAAGAAGTAAATAGTATAGTATTTAAAGAGAAAGAGGAAATCCATTTCCACAACAACTAGAAGTTGAACAACAACAGAAGAGAAGAGAAGGAGAACATAGAACACAGAACAAACAGAATGCCAGCTATTGGAATTGATTTGGGCACCACGTACTCTTGCGTGGGTGTCTACCAGCATGGCAAGGTGGAGATCATTGCCAATGACCAAGGCAACAGAACGACGCCCAGCTATGTGGCTTTCACAGACTCGGAGCGTCTGATTGGTGACGCGGCCAAGAACCAGGTGGCGATGAACCCCAAGAACACAGTATTCGATGCGAAGCGTCTGATTGGTCGCAAGTACGACGATCCGAAAATAGCAGAGGACATCAAGCACTGGCCCTTTAAGGTAGTCAGCGAAGGTGGCAAGCCCAAGATTGGCGTCGAGTTTAAGGGAGAGCAGAAGCGCTTTGCACCCGAGGAGATCAGCTCAATGGTGCTATCGAAGATGAAGGAGACAGCCGAGGCGTATCTGGGCCAGCCCGTCACAGACGCAGTCATCACAGTACCCGCCTACTTCAACGACTCACAGCGCCAAGCCACCAAAGACGCAGGCCACATAGCCGGCCTGAACGTGCTGAGGATAATCAACGAGCCGACGGCGGCGGCACTGGCCTATGGCCTCGACAAGAATCTGAAGGGAGAGCGCAATGTGCTCATCTTCGATCTGGGTGGCGGCACCTTTGATGTATCCATTTTGACCATCGACGAGGGTTCGCTGTTCGAGGTGCGAGCTACGGCCGGTGACACACATTTGGGCGGCGAGGACTTCGACAACAGACTGGTCACCCATCTGGCGGAGGAGTTCAAGCGAAAGTACAAGAAGGATTTGCGCTCTAATCCTCGTGCTCTGCGTCGCCTGCGCACTGCGGCGGAGCGAGCCAAGCGCACGCTCTCGTCCAGCACAGAGGCGACAATTGAGGTGGATGCGTTGTTTGAGGGCCACGACTTCTACACAAAGGTGAGCCGAGCGAGATTCGAGGAGCTGTGCGCCGATCTGTTCCGCAACACACTGGCGCCAGTGGAGAAGGCACTGAACGATGCCAAAATGGACAAACAGCAGATCCACGACATTGTGCTAGTCGGCGGCTCGACGCGCATTCCAAAGGTGCAGAACTTGTTGCAACAGTTCTTCTGCGGCAAGAGCCTGAACCTTTCCATTAACCCCGACGAGGCGGTGGCCTACGGTGCAGCCGTCCAAGCAGCTATACTCAGCGGCGACCAGAGCGGCAAGATCCAGGACGTGCTGCTAGTGGACGTGGCTCCCCTTTCGCTGGGCATCGAGACGGCAGGCGGCGTCATGACCAAGCTGATTGAGCGCAACTCGCGCATCCCGTGCAAGCAGACGAAGACCTTTTCGACGTACTCGGACAACCAGCCAGGTGTCTCTATTCAGGTGTTCGAGGGCGAGCGCGCCCTTACGCGAGACAACAATGCTCTGGGCACCTTCGATTTGTCAGGCATTCCGCCAGCACCGCGCGGCGTGCCCCAGATCGAGGTCACCTTCGACATGGACGCCAATGGTATCCTGAACGTATCAGCCAAAGAGATGAGCACCGGCAAAGCCAAGAACATTACCATCAAGAACGACAAGGGCCGGCTCTCGCAGGCAGAGATCGATCGCATGGTAAACGAGGCCGAGCGCTACGCCGACGAGGATGAGAAGCAGCGCCAACGCATCTCGGCTCGCAATAGCCTCGAGAGTTACGTGTTCGGCGTCAAGCAGGCCGTGGAGCAGGCCACTCCCGACAAGCTGAGTGAGAGCGAGAAATCTTCTGTACTCGAGAAGTGCGACGAGACGGTCAAGTGGCTGGACGCCAACACAACAGCCGACAAGGACGAGTACGAGTACAAACTGAAGGAACTTACGCAGCACTGTTCCCCAATTATGACCAAGATGCACCAACAAGGTCAGCCACAGAGCAACAACGCCAACTGTGGCCAGCAGGCGGGCGGCTTTGGTGGTGCGGGCTACAAAGGACCCACCGTGGAGGAGGTCGACTAAAGTCATTCCCAGCCATAGCTCTCCTATACTTGATATTAGTTTTTAGTTAAGCAGACTGATTACGAATCTTCGCCGATATATTTAGTTCTAGACCCGTCGGATAATTTAAGTTAATTGTTAAACTATTTCTAAGTTAGCAACAAATTATAGAATAAAAGAATTTATTTATTTTGAAAAAAAAAAAAATTTAATTGTCTTTTAATTGTCTGGAAAGGGATAAACAGCTTGAAATAATACTAAATGCCTTGATGCCGTACATTTGAGCCCTGCAAAAGAGCTGATGTGGCAATCTTTCTACGATTCTTTCATGAACACATGTATGTACATACATATGTATGTGTGTATGTAAATACATATGCACACTCTGCTAACTACGCAGTTAGCATTGATCTAAACTCAATAGTTTCAGTCCCTGCCTAGTGAATATGGGATGGAATCACAGATTCGGCGATCTGTTAACAGTGAGCAGCCTTTTCATTTATTTTTATATGTTTTATATATTTTATTTATTTAATTCAGGACTGATTGACCTAATATCGTATGTATATTATGAATTTCTTCGTAACATCTTGTCGTCGCCAAATACACGATACACGACCTTGCTGCACCACTGGATGGTATATCCAGAAATGTAATTTAAGTTTGGAACACAATTAACTGCCATATACTAACTATTTAGCATATCAATATTTAGCCTTATCAAGAATATACATATGTACATATGTATCTACATACATACATACATATATTTTGAAGTTGCGTATTCCTGTCTGCCTAGCAAAAGCATGGCACCAAAAGAGAACTACAGGCGGTAATCTAAGTTGTTATTGTCACTTAAGGCTCGACTGTTACGATCTCCACCTGGCACCCGGCTCAACATTTGAGCTTGAGCGCGACTAGTGTTTAGTGAAAGTCGCTCTATATAAAGGAAGTAACAGCAGCATTTCCTCAGTCGTCCCAGGCCAGTCAGTCGTGCAGTGCAGTAAGTGAAGTGCGTGTTACCATTTAAAGATTGCTTAGCATTAAAGACTTAGAGGAGTTACATAGAGAAATTTCTTAGAGGAAATAGAAGAAATATGTGTGTATTTAGAAGAAATACTTGGACGGATTACTTAATACTTACTTTTCCCTGTTCACATAAAAAGTACATGCACGCATGACGACTATTATTATTATTAAATAAGACATATTATCAACATTTGCAACAGCTCAGATACCCACCCAGCATTTGAATAATGCCATTTGAGAATAATGGAAAGGGGGTCGAGTCGTAGGTGGGGGATTATATCAAAAATCGAAATTCCATAAAATACACATGTCTAGCTCTAAAAATGTAGAAGTTAAGTATTTACATATATGTACATATGTAATTTTGTTTAGTTTTTCAAATTTGTACCAAAAAAGGAATGGTGTGTATCATAAATTTATAATTTATAAAATCTTTTGTATTTATTTACATACACTTAATTACAAATTTCTATTGTGCTCAGATCGTCATTCTTTATTCTAAATAAAGAGTACTGTAATAGCTCCAGCATTTCAATCTCAGTTTTCGTGTACATACATACATACATACATACACACATGCATACCTATCTATGTATTAATATTTGCATATATGCATGTACATACATGTGTATGTATGTATATTCGGTCAGTAAACTCCATCAATTGATAAGTTTCGCCAAGAAAACTAGTTGACTATAATTTATGTAGATGTGTGTGTGCACGTGCTTCCCTGTATATGCTTAGATTATAAAACGTGATGTCCAAAACAAGTCTGTCAAGTCAGCCTTCGCTTATTCGAGTATGAAAGTATTTAGAAGCGCCAATGAATTTTCTAGAAATTGAAATGATAGCCAATTCTTGGGGTAGGTCAAGCTACATATACACAAACAGCCGTTACTCTCAGCCCGTCAAGCAAGGTCTTCGAGAAAATTCCAACCACTCTCCTCTCTGTTAATGCGTTAGTGCTATCTCGCTCCCATTCGCACTCACTCGCAAACACAACGAGGGGAAATAACATTCGAGTCGATTCGAGAAGAGCGCGTCGAGAAATTTCGAACAGAGAGCGCCAGAGTATAAATACGGCAGAAGTTCGCTCTTTGGCTCAATTCAATTCAAGCAAGTGAACTGAAAACGTCGAAAGACAAAAGCGAAATACAAACAAGCGACTAGCTGAACAAGCTACAATACAAGAACTGAATAATTTGAAACCAAGTAAAGTCGAATTAATCTGAAAAGTTAAAGAAAGTTAAAAAAGAAGTAAATAGTATAGTATTTAAAGAAAGAGAAAGAGGAAATTCATTTCCATAACAACTAGAAGTTGAACAACAGAAGAGAAGAGAAGGAGAACATAGAACACAGAACACAGAACAGAATGCCAGCTATTGGAATTGATTTGGGCACCACGTACTCCTGCGTGGGTGTCTACCAGCATGGCAAGGTGGAGATCATTGCCAATGACCAAGGCAACAGAACGACGCCCAGCTATGTGGCTTTCACAGACTCGGAGCGTCTGATTGGTGACGCGGCCAAGAACCAGGTGGCGATGAACCCCAAGAACACAGTATTCGATGCGAAGCGTCTGATTGGTCGCAAGTACGACGATCCGAAAATAGCAGAGGACATCAAGCACTGGCCCTTTAAGGTAGTCAGCGAAGGTGGCAAGCCCAAGATTGGCGTCGAGTTTAAGGGAGAGCAGAAGCGCTTTGCACCCGAGGAGATCAGCTCAATGGTGCTATCGAAGATGAAGGAGACAGCCGAGGCGTATCTGGGCCAGCCCGTCACAGACGCAGTCATCACAGTACCCGCCTACTTCAACGACTCGCAGCGCCAAGCCACCAAAGACGCAGGCCACATAGCCGGCCTGAACGTGCTGAGGATAATCAACGAGCCGACGGCGGCGGCACTGGCCTATGGCCTCGACAAGAATCTGAAGGGAGAGCGCAATGTGCTCATCTTCGATCTGGGTGGCGGCACCTTTGATGTATCCATTTTGACCATCGACGAGGGTTCGCTGTTCGAGGTGCGAGCTACGGCCGGTGACACACATTTGGGCGGCGAGGACTTCGACAACAGACTGGTCACCCATCTGGCGGAGGAGTTCAAGCGAAAGTACAAGAAGGATTTGCGCTCTAATCCTCGTGCTCTGCGTCGCCTGCGCACTGCGGCGGAGCGAGCCAAGCGCACGCTCTCGTCCAGCACAGAGGCGACAATTGAGGTGGATGCGTTGTTTGAGGGCCACGACTTCTACACAAAGGTGAGCCGAGCGAGATTCGAGGAGCTGTGCGCCGATCTGTTCCGCAACACACTGGCGCCAGTGGAGAAGGCACTGAACGATGCCAAAATGGACAAACAGCAGATCCACGACATTGTGCTAGTCGGCGGCTCGACGCGCATTCCAAAGGTGCAGAACTTGTTGCAACAGTTCTTCTGCGGCAAGAGCCTGAACCTTTCCATCAACCCCGACGAGGCGGTGGCCTACGGTGCAGCCGTCCAAGCAGCTATACTCAGCGGCGACCAGAGCGGCAAGATCCAGGACGTGCTGCTAGTGGACGTGGCTCCCCTTTCGCTGGGCATCGAGACGGCAGGCGGCGTCATGACCAAGCTGATTGAGCGCAACTCGCGCATCCCGTGCAAGCAGACGAAGACCTTTTCGACGTACTCGGACAACCAGCCAGGTGTCTCTATTCAGGTGTTCGAGGGCGAGCGCGCCCTTACGCGAGACAACAATGCTCTGGGCACCTTCGATTTGTCAGGCATTCCGCCAGCACCGCGCGGCGTGCCCCAGATCGAGGTCACCTTCGACATGGACGCCAATGGTATCCTGAACGTATCAGCCAAAGAGATGAGCACCGGCAAAGCCAAGAACATTACCATCAAGAACGACAAGGGCCGGCTCTCGCAGGCAGAGATCGATCGCATGGTAAACGAGGCCGAGCGCTACGCCGACGAGGATGAGAAGCAGCGCCAACGCATCTCGGCTCGCAATAGCCTCGAGAGTTACGTGTTCGGCGTCAAGCAGGCCGTGGAGCAGGCCACTCCCGACAAGCTGAGTGAGAGCGAGAAATCTTCTGTACTCGAGAAGTGCGACGAGACGGTCAAGTGGCTGGACGCCAACACCACAGCCGACAAGGACGAGTACGAGTACAAACTGAAGGAACTTACGCAGCACTGTTCCCCAATTATGACCAAGATGCACCAACAAGGTCAGCCACAGAGCAACAACGCCAACTGTGGCCAGCAGGCGGGCGGCTTTGGTGGTGCGGGCTACAAAGGACCCACCGTGGAGGAGGTCGACTAAAGTCATTCCCAGCCATAGCTCTCCTATACTTGATATTAGTTTTTAGTTAAGCAGACTGATAAAGAATCTTCGCCGATATATTTAGTTCTAGACCCGACGGATAATTTAAGTTAATTGTTAAACTATTTCTAAGTTAGCAACAAATTATAGAATAAAAGAATTTATTTATTTTGAAAAAAAAAAGCCTTTTAATTGCTTTTAAGGAGGGGTAATGCAAAATTGGGGTTGCCGTAAAGTCGTTGAAATTTATGACGATGACTACATACATATGTACATATACATATGTATATGTGTGATGCAGAAACTATGTATGTTATACATTTGTATGTATGTAGATATGTATGTATGTAGATATGTATGTACATTACATAAAAATGTTTTCATATTTCTCGGGAAAACACCAAGCTTTTACAATATCCCCATACATATGTACATACATACATACAAATGTACATGGATTACAAAGCTAATTCAATTCCCGAAAATACGTTATATTTAGTAACGTCTAGAAACATCGACTTTTTGAAGCGTGCCAGCCGTTTGTTTTTTTCACTAACCTATAGTTCTATATAATATTGTTGAAAACTCACCAACTAAATTTCCTAACAGATGTCAGAATAAATATGTAAAAACAAAAAAACTTTGCATGGTGCAAATAGTAGATTTTTCTAGAAAAATATCCATACATAGTACATATGTATGTATGTACCATTCACAAATGTATGTATGTATATAGTCGGGTATAGATAATAAATTGATTTTTTAAATGAAATGCAGATATAATTTTTTATATCGTATTTAAACTACATATGTATAATTATTAATTTTTATAAAATATTATATAATGTAAGAAATACATACATACAATATATTATGTTGAAATACATACATATGTATGTGCATACATATGTATTTGTTTAAATTTTGTTTAGGAAATTATTAAATGCAAACATACATGCATATTTACATATACATATATATGGTAGATAAATATGAGGGAATTTTCAAAATTCATATTTGTGTTTTTTTTTTATATATGTACATATAAGATAAAAAAAATAAAAAATGGCTTGTAACCACGGATACACATTTGTTTGCTCCAAAAAACCGCGGGCTCTGTTTGAAAAATTGATAGCCTAGAATAGTTAGCAATGCCAACTGCGATTAATTTTTAATTTTACCGGCCGGCATGAAAATACAATTTATTCTGCGTTGCTTTGCTTACGAGATGTATAAAAAGTTGTGGAGAATTTTTATATTCCGAATTTTTCATCAGTAAATTTAGCGCTGTGCGAGTAACCCACTTAAATTTATTAAAAGAAGAAAAATTTGTTTTTGTCACCATTTCGATCAATCTATCGATAGTCCGTGCATCGACGCTGCGACGAAAACGTAGAGATAGTGAGCAGAAAAAAGACGCCGAAGCCAATTTTCAGTTTTCGGAGGGATTTAGTAGTGTACTTGCCGTTTGCAAAAAGTAATTAATGGTTCTGCCAAAATCTAGTGAAAACTTTTAATCAAATATAATATATGTATATTTTTTCTGTATTTATTTTCTATTTTCTCGCAGCGCAAATTTGCTGTTTGAGCATATAAATATACGAAGGCGAGTGCACAGAAGAACGAAGAACGTAGAGATAGTGAGCAGAAAAAAGACGCCGACGCCGATTTTCATTTTTCGGAGGGATTTATTAACGTGCCTGCCATTTGCAAAATGTAATTACATGTTCCAGTGCTTAACGTGAAAAATTATATCATTAATTATTCATTGAAAAAATTCACATTATCATATCAATTATATTTCTAACAATATATGTATATTTTTTTAACACAGCAAATTCGCAAAGTGAGAATACAAATTAAGAAGGCGAATGCAAAGAAGAACGTATAAAGGAAACATAATTTGTTTGAGAAATAAACAGAGTTCGTTGAAGTCAAACCGAGAACGCAAATAATAATAAAAAATAAGGAACAAACAAAATAACAATTATATTAAATAATTAAAAATGGAGGAAGTTGCAGTGGTCAAAAAGCGCGGGCGCCCGGCAAAGGGAACTTCGGGTGGTGCAGCTCCGGCAGCGGGCATTCCCGCCGACAGCAACATTCCAGTAATACCCAAAAAGCGCGGTCGTCCGCCGAAGGTCAAGGGTGGGCGTGGCAGGCCGCCAAAGCTGTCCGCTGCGGCAGCGAACAGTGATGACGAGGATCTGGATCAGGATGAGTTGGGCGATGCTAACGGCGAATTGCTACAGCCAATTAAGAGCAAGGGACGCGGTCGTCCGCGCAAGGTTCCGGTGCAGGCACAAGAAAACAGTGGTAACGATGATGAGGACATGGACTCGTCGGCTGATGAGAAGCCACCAGCGAAGCAACAAAAGTCGCCATCATCGGCCAAGCGCCGTAAGCTGGGACGACCCCGTAAGCATCAACCCAGCGAAGATGAAGATGGTAATTATGCAAATCACTGAATATATCTTCATTTATTTATACATACATATCTAACTCGTCTGCGTACAGAATTCGATGACGATGATGACGACGAGCGTCGTCCAGTTGGTCGTCCTGCAAGTAGCTCAATCAATTTGAATATTGTACGCACTGGACGAGGTCAAGGACGCCCCAGGAAGATTAAATCGGGTGCGGCTGGAGCGGCCTCATCACCAGCTGGCGAATCAAATGGCGATGATGCATCTACAGTGCCCCGAAAGCGTGGACGTCCATCGCTCGCCAATAAGCCAGCTCCGTATGTGCCATCAGGACGGCCACGTGGACGTCCAAAAGCAAACCAATCGCCAGTTAAGGCTGTAGATGATGACGATGACGACCAGCAGGCACAGAATGTATCGGATGATGATGAATCTGCGGAGCCAGAGGAGTCGACGGCGGCAGTGTCAACCACGCCAAAGAAGCGAGGACGACCCGCATTGGCGGGAAACAACAAAAGCGGATCGGGCGCCAAGCCACGTGGAAGACCCAAGAAATCACCAAACAATCAGCCTGATGGTGATGATGATGATCTAGATTCGGCTGGCGACGCCGGGGAGGGATCCAATGGCAAGGTGCCCAAGAAGCGTGGACGCAAGCCACAAGGAGCAGCAGACGACAGTGGCGATGCTGACGAGGACAATGAGGACAGCAGTGGCGGTGGTGTATTAAATGATAATGCCGGAGATGAGGATTCCGATGAGCCAAGGAAGCAGTCAAACCAGAGCGAATCGAAATCCAAACGCAAAGAAGTAAATTCATCAGAGAATGGCGATGGAGACAATGCGAATGATTCTGTTGAGTGTGTCTCCGACGAAGCATCATGGAATAATGCTTAATTTTAATAGTATTTAGGCAACAGCAACAGCATATTGTTTATTGGGACACGACAAATTAATGAAATAACTACTATAAAAGCAAATTCCATTCACACACCATACCCCTTGACTAGAGTGCATTAGCCAGTAATTCCGAACGACATGTCCCAATTGTCCGAAAAAAAACCGGAAAAAAGAAGAAAAAAGAAACCAGCGAGAACATACAATATGTTTTTATTTTATTTTAAATTCACCCCTCCATTTCCTTATATATAATTCTGAAAATATATTTCATCTTATTCCATTTTTACTATATTGGATTAATTTTGGCTTAAACTACATAATAGAAATACATTAAATATCATTGTAGCAACATGTGAAAACAAGTGCAGATCATTAATTTTATTAAAAATAAATAAATAGAATAAAATTGCGGATGGACTTGGAATTTGTAATTACGGGAATTTGTAATTGCCGCTATGACGATAGTCTTGACTACATCGAATAGGTTTTACATGAATAGTGGTGCCGTTAACAGAAAATGTTAGCCAAACTTATCGTAGTGTAGATGTCGATAATGCAATTTCTATCGACAACAAAATTTTAGTCATTGTAAATCGTTTGTAAGAACAGCGTGCTTGTAATACATACATATGTAAATTTTTCAAATAAGCTAAGGTGAATAATATTTAATCGTACGACAAGCGTAACTATATAATAATATATACGATATTTACATAACTAGAATACGCATTATTGACATTGTTCACGTGCAAATTGAGAATGTTCTGTCTGTGCGTGCGTGCGGCTTCGTAATTTGTTTTGCGTAAATTTGCGTCCAGTTGTGGTACAAAATGCTAAAAGATGAATTTAAATTAGCATGTTAATTGCAGGCGAATATTGACGTTCAAAACTTATTTTACTTCATTGTAACACAAGCAACGGCAGCAGTGATACACCGCAAATTTGATAAAAAAAAAGCCGCTAACGAAAACAAAACAAATACACAGGCAAACTGCGGCTGCAGCGCTTTGTGTGTGTGTGTGTGAGTGTGCTCTGGACTTGCGACTAATGAATTTGTAGCGGTCACTAAAATCAATCTAGATAAATAAATGTTTGTTTTATACAAACATGATTTATTGAAACTATAAAAATGGCCAAAGCATAACAAATATAATTATTTTACAAACAGGAGTGTTTAAATGCACGTGTGTGATGCTTGGTTTGCCTACAATTGTTAATAATGCACTGGCTGAGCAACTGTTCCTGATATGGAAAGCTATCTCATTCTTATTTCGCAAAATTTTGTGATAGTTTTTATTGATGAATTTAGATTTAATTGAATAATTACAAATTCGCCAACTTGTGGCAACTCTGCTCGAATGACCCCTTGCATGCGAGCAGCTGTTCCATCGGTGCTGTAGTTGTTTCACCTTGTTTCTGTTTATCGGAAAATGTTAGTGCCAGCTGCAGTAAATTGTTCTAACAAATTGACTTAGCGAGATCCAAAAGTAAGAAACATAATTATTTCGATCTTAATTTTTTGTAATCGCGGGAAAATGTAATAGTGGTAAGAAATCTTATTTTCCGGCTGTTATTTGCTTATTATTCTTTTAGCTGTTTGCCATTTGCAGCATTGCCCAACTTTGGTCACACTATTTTCCGGCACATGCTCTCTCTTAGCGCGCTCTCTCTTTCTGTTTCTATGAATTTGTTCTCTCTGAGCGCAATCTCCTGCTGGTTTTGTGTTTTCGACGCTGGCGCTGTGTCTTTGCATTCGCATTCGCTTTATTATCGTTCTCGCGACGACGACAACGTCGAAGAATTCTTAGCCGTATTCTTCTTCATCCTGTGTAAATAATTGTAATTTAAATATTTTAAATTAAATACAAAAACCACGCAAAACTAATAAAATAAGCAATCTGAGAGCATTTCGCGCGTGTTTACCAAGTCATTAAGTGTATGTGTAAGTGGCGAGAAATTATAGAAATATTCAATTCTATACATATTCAATTTTTAGTTTCGAGACACTTTTGCTTCCCTGCCTCTTTTTTTTTTACATTGTCATCGTCGTTTCCTTTTTGCTGCGACTGGCGGCGGCTGCAAAATTTTGTTATATATACAAACACATGTGTATAAATTGTGTGAGTGTGTGTATGTATTGTATATGTGCCTTATATACAAATCCAGACGAGCAGCGGTTGCACTAACACACGCATAATTAGACGCACAGAGAAGATTTGCATATATGTATATATATATATATAGTGGTATATATATATATATACATGTATGTATGTATATAACATGTATAAATAGTCGCAAAATTGTAAGATTTTAAGTAAATGCTAATCGCGTGCGTCGCTTCATAAAATAAAAGGTAAAAATCAATTGAATGATATTCATGTTCCTTTTTATGCGTGTGCTTCACTTTGGTTTTGCACTAATTTTTGGAAGGTGGCTGCAAAACGAAAGAATAATTTTTCCGATTGGCTCTCCGAATATTTAGAGTATATTCTTATTTTTGTGCGTGTGTGCGTTTGTCGTCTTCTGTCCATTCGTCCATTATCCGCCTGTGCCTTGTTTCTTATTCTTCCTTGACAGCGGCGGCCATTTGCTTCTTCTTTACATTTGCACGGCACGGCGTTTAAAATATTTGTTTTTTTCGCTCACACTCTTGTACTCTTGAATGCGCTCTCGCTCTCTTGCCGTGTGCCTTGCATTTGTATACAAGAATTTTCCCAATAAGAGCGGCAGTATTGTTACCGATGTTTAAAATAAAAAACCAATTAACTTACGAAAATTGGGCTAAATATTTACTTTAATTAACTAAATTATGTATTTTGTATGTTTGGTTATATACATAATATTTATACACTAATGCGCTTGCCACACCCCCCTTTTGGTTGCTGTGCGCATCACTCGCTCGCTTTATAGCTCCTTTTTATGCTGTTTGTTCTCGTACTTTTGTTTTTCACATGTCTCTTTTTGGCGTTTATCTTTATGTTTGTTTTTGTATCGGCAACGTGCGTTTGGTTGTGTGTGTTTGTGTGTGCGTGACTGAGTGAGTGAGGCCCCCGCTAGGCGCTGTGGTTTCGCATGCTGCACTTGTCTTTTGCCCGTGCTCTGGGCGCTCTCTTTGGGTGTCAGTGGGAGTGGACGGGGATAGGGTGTGGGCAAACTGTCGCTGGCTCGCGCGCATATAAACAACAGAGAAACAGCCGATGGACGATTGCTTACATATTTTGTAACTTAACCTCAAAACGTTGCGGCTGCTGCCGGCCGCCGTTCACTTCGTTTTCTTGTTCTTGTTACTGTTGTTGGTGTGTGTATATGTTAATTTATATGTTTTTTCTTTCGTTTAGTCGCCTCCCCTCCTTTCGACTACTGTCGTTTTCTTTGCGTATTTTTCGCGCATGATTCAGCGTCGTTGCCATCGCGTTGTTCTTGCAATTGCTTCTGATGATATTCGGTTTTTTGCCTTAAGTTACTCCTGTTTCTGCTTCTTCTGTTTCTTCTTCTTCTTCGTGTACGTTTTCTGCTTTGTTATTGTTTTTTAAATAAAGCAGAGGCGCATTTATTTAGCTTTTTTATAATGTTAAAGCTTTTGTTCAACATATTCTTGATCTGGTTATCTGACAGTTGCGTTATCTTTGTTCTATACCATGACCAGCTCAAAGTAGACACAGTGGTAATAATTTTAATAATTGTAAATTAAAAGAGTGTATGTACCTTATATAAAATAAAAATAATTGTTGTATATTCTTTCTCTTTGCAGTTTGTGTATATTTTCATCATTAAAACGTGTAAATTAAAATCATCCTAATTATAATTCAAATTAATAATAACTGAAAACATCAAATCCTTAAATCTCAATAAATTTCAATTGATCTGTAAAAAATATTTATAGCAAGTTTTAATTGTTTAACCCCACTTCTCATATAAAATGCATTGAAAATAGTTTATTTGGTTGGTTTCACTGTGTAAAGTATTATTCATAGTTTGTGTTAAATAGTGTAAATTTTTGTAAAAAAAAAAAAGAAAATCAAACCATACCAAACGTGCAAGTTTTTTTTCGAGTGTATGCAAATATCAATCGACAAATGTAATTAATTCTATTAAATGACTGTATATTAATATTTAATATTAAGAAAGATTAAAGTGTGGTTTCTTAGTAAAAAACAAATAATTCTAAAATAAAATACAACAAAACGACAAGAATCGCAAAATCAAAACGACATAAACGAAAAGCAAACAAGAAGTGTAAAAACGGTAAAAGCCTCGTCCCACTGTGCACGCGACGTATCCGCAATTTTTTAAATTGTAACCATAACGTAACGTCGTCCAGTTACTTTTAAACTGTTGTTCTCGTTCCGTCAAATTTGTTGTACGTCTTTTTTTGGTTATTTTGTTTTCTGATTTTATTCGGCTGTTTTTGTGTGGTTTTTGCAATACGCGCCAAATCGTGAGCTGAGCGTGCAGCAAACAGCCGTCAAAATTGAGCTGTTAAGCGCACCCACAATCTCGATATCGACGGTAGCGCCAGCCACGTCGCCATCGCCGCAGCATCATCTACAAACACAGCCGCAGCAACAGCAGCAGCAGGCGCCGTATCATCATCTCCAACAGCAGCAGCAGCAGCAGCAGCAACATTACGGCCCACTGCCGCCGCCTTCACCATACTTTCAGCATTTGCAACAACAACAACAACAACAGCAGCAGCAGCAACAACAACAACAGTTGCAACACATGAAGTTTCTGGGCGGTAATGATGATCGCAACGGACGCGGCGGGGTCGGCGTCGGCGTCGGTAGCGAGACACGCGGTTCCAATGCGCAGGATGTGGACGCAGCGAGCGCTGCTGCAGCCGCCGCTGCCGTTGGCTTTGTTTTCCAGCAGCGCCCATCACCAGGCGGCGGCATCGGCGCTGGCGTCGGCGTCGGACCCGTTGGCTCCACCTTGCACGACGCCGCGGCTGCTGAATATGCGGTCCACTTTGCCCAAAAACAACAGCAATCGCGTTGGGCATGCGGCGACGAGCACGGCATCGATGTGAGTACATTAGCAGAAATAAAAATATAAAATACATAAATGATATGCGTTTATATATTTATAATATAAAACTGTTTAGTAGATTTGGCTATGCGCCAGCAGCACTTTAAGCCAAAAGCAAGGATAAAGAATTTTCTCCAGGAGCGAGGTTTGAGCTAGAGAGAGAGAGAGAGGGAGAGGGAGAGGGAGCGAGTAGTTGGGCTGCATTAGTTTTTGAACTGTTATTGAATTTTCTTCATTACATAAATGCGCAAAGATGTACCAGTGTTGCATATCGATATCAGTTAAAAGCGCTCAGCAAAAAATAAATAAAATAAATAAATAAAATATTACAAATAAATAAAATAAAAAAAAAAAAAATAAATAAAATAAAAAAAAATAAATAAAATAAAATAAAAAATACCATGAACAAAAAAAAAAAAAAACAAATAAATAAATAATTAATAGCAATTAAAAATAAAAATGATATATAAATACTAAAATAAAAGTAAATTAAATTTAAATTCACAGTATTTATTTTAATTTAAGTTAATTATTATTATTATTATTATTTTTTTTTTAATTTAAGTAATAAAAAAAGACATCTAATTAATCTCTATAAATTTCCATTTGTATTGATTTCGACATTAATTAAAAATCCAAAGTCAATTTGTTATTTCAAAACCAAAATTTATGCTGAACCTTGCTTAAAATACTAAAATTTTGATTTCTTCAGTATTTTTGTTTAATGTAGTTTTGTTGATTCTTACCCTGACTTTATTTTATGGACAATCTCCACTGCCTGGAAATTCTTATGAAAAGCAATTGGTTCTCCTTTTTATACGCTGCTTTGCCTTTGATACCCTGTGGCATAATATGTTACAGGGTTGTACAGCTTTAGTAAACATAATATGTAAAATTTATAGTAAGGTATATTCTAGATAATTGTCAATTGATTATACTAAAGATAACAACAATTAGTAAAGAGAAATTAGTTTAATTTCTATTGTACTAGGTCTGGGGTTTTTTTTATTATTATTTGTCCGCTTAAGGGGTATCTTGTTGACGCTTTTGCGTATGTTTATGGTTGGCATAGTCCGTTGCATTAACAGCAGGAACAGCAGGGGAAAGGACTTCGTCGGTGGGAAGCTGTAGGAGTAGCTGCCAAAGTTTGCACAAATAATGCGAAAGATTGACAAAGATTTTGCTTAGTTTTGTATGCATGTATTTTTTTTTCTTTCAAGGAAGACTTGGATTTTCATAGAGTTTTTCCATTTTCTTTTGTGTGTGTTGCAGAATCCCGATAAATGGAAATACAATCCACCCATGAATCCAGCGAATGCTGCACCTGGCGCACCGCCGGGCAACGGTGGCAGCAATGGCGGACCCGGTGCCATTGGTACCATTGGCATGGGCAGCGGCTTAGGCGGCGGTGGCATGGGCGGCAATGGCAGCGGCATCAATGGTGGTCTACATCATCCATCGATGGCAGCTGCAGCAGCCAATATGGCTGCCATGCAACAGGCCGCCGTGGCCAAGCATAATCACATGATGTCGCAAGCGGCCGCCGCAGTTGCAGCACAGCAGCAGCAGCAACAACAGCAACAACAGCAGCAGCAACATCCACAGCAGCAGCAACAGCAGGGTAATCAGGGTCAACCGCATCATATGATGGGCAGCGGCAATGGACTGGGCAATGGCAATGGACTCGGCGGCTTGGGTCAGCCGCATCCCGGGCAGCAGCAACAGCAACAGGGCCAAAATCCCGGCCAGACACATCCCGGCCAGCATCAGTACAACTCGAATCTGCTCAGCCATGTGATGAACAATCAGGTGGCCGCAGCCGTTGCCGCTGGCGCTGCCATGGGCCCGATGACACCGTATGCCCAATCTGGTGCCACCGGCAATATGTACGATCATCATGGAGGCGCACTGCATCCGGGCATGAATGGCGGTATACCGAAACCTCCACCGCAGCTGGGACCGCCGGGCGGACCACAGGACTTCGTCTATATGGGTGGGCAACAGCATGCCGCTGCTGCCGCCGCCGCTGCTATGGGCGCTGCTCTGATGCCGCCACAGAATCAATATATGAACAACTCGGCCGCAGCTGCTGCCGCCGCCAATCGGAACGCAGCGGTGAGTAGAGACTACTACTATGCACATATACAGACACGACAAATATACATATACTAGGTTTAGCACTTTAGATAAGTTCCATTTTGGGCTAATCAATTAATTGATTTGTGTTTGCGATTTTTGTTTTAGTTAATATCATCCATCCAACGACCAAGTTGATTGATGATGATTAAATGGACAAGTTTTAGGGCTATATACCAATGATAGTTGGATTACAAATGTGTTTAAATATTAACCACATTGGGCTTTAGTATACACAAAGCTAAAAATTAGGAAATGTGTTTGTTATTGTGTGGATATATTTAAAGGATTTCCAGCATCTGTATGCCCTAGTAATATTTGCTTGAAATGAAAAGTCTTATCGCAGCATTAATTAAATGTAGGTTCTACATTTTTACGTTTCTGTATACCAAAGCTTTTCGAAAAGTTTTCTCTCATGCGCTTTGGGGCTACTAGAAATGACAAAGGTTTCCACAATTTCGTTTTTATGATGGTTTCATTTTTTTCCCCATTGATCGAATGGCTCGTGTCGTAAAAATTGCCGCCTGAGTCTTTGGTTAATCAATAATTTGGCTTTTATGGCCAGTTGTACATATACCACCCTGTCCGAATCAAGAGAAAAAGCCCCTAACCTAACAAACAAAAATATTTGCTGTAAATTGCAAAGTTTTATGTTTGCTTTTTTTCCCGAATCCGAATTTGTTGTTGCTCTGCAGAGGCCCTTTCAAGTTTTTCCTTATAGACACACATATCATAAAATTGTTGATTGTTATTGTTGGCTTTTCTATTTTCATTATATTTTCCATTTTCCGCCCATACGTATAAATTGATGTGTGAAATCATATTTTCCCATTTTCCCTCTCGCTTTTCGCTATGTGCGTAGCCAATGAAATGATTTTCACATATCCGAATTGATTGTCTTTTGGTCTAGACACTGGATTGGGAGGGGAATTTTGTTAGTTTACGCATTTGGGGTAGTTGAGAGATTATATCACACGTGTTAATTAAGTGTGCCAGGGCTCTCATTAGCTTTTCTTATTGGCTTTGACATAAAAAGCTGTTAGAATAATACTTTTCACTACCAGGCAATAGGCTTGCCATAAAAAAGTTTTCTTTTAGATAAGGACAAGTTTAGTTTTATGATTTTGGCGCAGCCGACTTCATTACATAATCAAGGACAGTTAACATAATGAATAAAAGTTAACATAATTGGGACTTTCAAGTCGAAGTGGAACAACGATAAGTTGATTATCGATTATTATAAATATGATGTCCTATTTTATATAAAATAATAAGACAACATTGTCGGTACAATATTTCTTGAAACTATTCACTTTTAATGAATCTAATGCTAAAGCTTAAATAGAAGTTATATATAGAAACTTTATTTCTCTTTTTATTACGCTTTAATAAGCTGCCAAGTTAAATTAGCGAAGATATTTTTTTTACTCTTTGCTCTGCCTAGTCTTCGTCTTCTTCTTTTTGGCCAGCTGTTGGTTGGTTTATTTTATTTCTTTTTTAGAATTGAGACACGTTTTAGCGCTTTGTCTCTTTGCTTTGCTTATGGTTTCTCGATTGCCTCGTATCGCTACGCCCCTCCCTCAGCTCCCCATCGGTTAGTTTAGTTCTGTGTTCTCTGCTCCGCTAACAAATGCATTCCGGTTGCAATTTTCTGCCTTATAAGCGTTGAGCACACAAACGCGCATCCACATACTACAACAAGTCGGTTCTGTGGAGGCATTTGTTCGCAGTACTCGGAAACCACTCGCATTTATAAATAAAAGAATTTAATACTCGACTTGAACTTAATGAGCTCTCAGCTAGCTCTACATGTAGTTTTTCCACCTCGAGTTCTACCTTTGCCTCTTACATATTCCTATTTCTTTATTTATTTTTTCTTTCCAACCCGCCTCATTGTGGTTGTTATGTCACAAATGTGTAAGGGAAAAGCAATTTTAATTAAAGAATTTCACTCGCTGTGGTTTCTGCTTTACATTTACGCTCAAAGTCTGGCAGACGATCAGGCAACAGTTTATCGGGATAACAGATAGATAAAGATAGAGAAGAAGAGATAGTCAGTACAATTAGTTTTTATAGCGATTGCCTTTAACTTATTAAAAATATTTTCCATTTATTCCTTTTGTCGGTAATTTTTATACATATGTAGGTATTTGCGTTTTTTGAGAGTATTTACTCGTCGCATTCCGTTTCTCGCGTAATTCTCACTTTCGCAACTCGCGTCCCTTTTGCTTGTTATTGTTGCCTGAGCGTTACCTTTTTTTTTATTTCTCAACAACTTCCTTTTGCGCTTATTTCGCAATCTCTTTGGCTGGCAGCAGCTCACAATACGAAACAGAAAACGAATTTATTGCAATTATGCCAGGACAGCAGCCGCAGCCACAGCCACAGCCACAGCCACAGGAGCGAAGCGAAACACAGACAAATTTTGTAACTGTATTCGTTTGTGTGTGTGAGCTTTTGTTTTGTTGCTGTCGCTGTTACTCCACTTTTTTAGCTCGTTCGCCTTTTAGGCGTGTGTGTGTGTTTGTGTGTGTCAGAGACAGGCCCCAGTCAGCAGCAGCAGAGCGAACATTTGCCATCTTTTCAACACTATGCTACGTTTTTGCTCTCATTCTCTCTCTCTCTCTCTCTCTCTGTTTGGTGTTGCCTCTGCGTTTACTCTCATTGTTGTTGATGTCGTAGGTCATTGATTTGCGCTTAACAGCGCGGAGCTGCCGGCAGAAGCCTCATCTATGGGCGCAGCGTCTCTCCAGTGCTCGTGTGCAGCCCTTTGTTTCTGTTTCGTTGTTTTTTTTTTTTTTTCGTACAGGTTCTCTGTTGTTGTTGTATCGTTGCATGTGGCGCATTCGGCGTTCTGCTTTTTGTGGTTCTCTTCTATATGTGTTCTTATTACTTTTTCTTGCATGCTGTCTGCCGCCTCGCTGCTTCTGTTGTTGCTGTAATTGTCGTTTTCTTTTTACACGCCATGCTTTGTACTTGTTTCTTTTTCATTTTTTGCGTGTGCTGTAATGATTTAAATGTGTGTCTGTGTGGTGTCTGATTTTGAGCGCAGCTTTTATTGTTGTTGTCATTGTCTCTCTCTCGATGCTTCTGTTGTGGCCAGCCCGCTGCGCCCTGACTCGGTGCAATGGACAATGGGCGGTTGCAGATTTGGGGCGTCCTTAGAAGCTTTTCAATTCACCACGAACACTTTGTAAATCCGTGAGTGTGTGTGTGTGTGTGCGCGCTGCGGTTAAGAGATGCGTGTGTATGTAAATGTTAACTCTGATTGTAATGATAATGTTAACCTAGATAACATATGAATAGAGCTAGAATTGAATTTACTGTGGCTTCTGGATTTACAATTTACCTAATTAAACTGGATACCCAATTACAGTTGCACTTGTTATATCAAAACGTGCCGCATGTAGGCCTCATCCATTCCCAGTTGCTTGGATGTTTCGTTTAATAATTATCATCATTAGACTTAACTTTGTAGTGATAAAGTGGACTTGAGTAAAACAATTAGCTGTTGTTCTAGTTGCTCTGTTTCTTCTGCATCCTCTTCGTTATGTTTGTTGCACTCTCGCAATTTCACACACTCTGAGCGCGAACTGAAGAAGTCTTTGGTGTGTTTGCTCTCCTCACCTTCTGCTCTTCCTGTTGCGCTTCCCTTCGTGCGTTTGGGTTTCGTTTCTAATTGAACAAAAGCTGCAGTCGCAGTTGCCGCTGGCAACGCGTTTGTTGCCGTTTCTTTGGACTGCCGCGCGGTTGCCAATTAGCGAAAATGTTTGCCTGTTTGCCTGCAATTTTCCAACAACACAGCTCGGGAGAACCGAATAATAGCTAACGATGTTCAAGTGAAATTATTTATCGACTACGAGATACCCTGTATTTGATAGAAATTTAAATTAAGCTGTACAAAGCTACCTTAAAATTTCCGTTGATTTGTAGATTTTATACATCAAAGCTTTGACATAGCTATAAAAAAATTATTTTTAAATTTTTCAAATGTATAGTGTGTTTCTTAGTTAAATCCAGCGCCGCTTAGTTCAACTGCGGTTATATGGGCTGCTAAATACTTCCACAGCCAACATGGCAGGCGCAGAGGGGTCAATAAGTTTCTTTAGTGCTCTAAGTACCTTTTCTGGAAAACTTGTCAGTAAATTGTTTACCATGAATCCTGGTAGAAATCTGATATGCTCACCACTCTCAATACACTCCTGCCTGGGTATGATTCGATTGGGCGCCGATGAGGGCACTACGACGGCCAAGGAGCTAGATAAGGGCATCGGGTTTACTTCGAACGATGAGTCGGAAATAGCCGAGGATTTTCATATCGCATTGGAACCCTATCAGGATGACACCATGCTCAATATGGCCTACAAGATGTATGTTATGCATGAATTCGAAATACGGCCGGAATTTCATGAGATTTTAACTGAGAAGTTCCACTCGGAACCTGAAAATGTAGATTTCTCTGAGAACACAGTTGCTGCAGAAAAGATTAACGAGTGGATAGAGACCAAGATGAATCATCTTATTAAAGATCAGGTCAGCCCAGATATACTTAATGAAACCACAGGACTCGTTCTTATAAGTGCTGCTCACTTTAAAGCCGAGTGGAGCATCGGATTTTCTGTGCGGGCCACTCGCCGAGAGTTTTTTAATATCGACCCAAAGAACAAAATCAGAGTGCTGATGATGAATAATTTCCATGAATATGACTATGCGGACCTAAAACAATTCGATGCAAAAGCTTTGCGTCTAAACTTCAGTAATACCCCTCTGCAAATGATTATCATCCTGCCAAATAATGCCTTTGGGCTAGAGACTCTAATAGAAGCATTGTCCACAACATCGCTGGAGAGTATTATTTCATTGCTAACTCGAAAGCGAGTCTACTTAAAGTTGCCCAAGTTCACGGCTGAATTCGAACAGGACTTGACACCTGTTTTCCCAGAGCTTGGCGTGAAGAGGATCTTTATGAATAAAGCCGAATTGGGTAAAATTTCTGAAACGAATCGAGTAATAAAAGTCTCCAGTGTTTTACACAAGGCATCCATTGAATTAAGCGAAGAAGGCGACGAGGTATTGCCCCTGCCGGAACTGAAACCAACCATGGTTAAGGGCAAAATTCGTAAACCCCCGTCGCCCGTCAACTTTTACGCGGATCATCCATTTTATTATGCCATCTATGATGCGGTCCATGGACCCCTGGTCGTGGGTAGCCTCCAAGCCCCACTCCCTGCTCCTTGCATTAATAATCCGCTGAAACCATGCTATTGCGAGAGATCTTAGAAACAAAGAATTATTATATAATACATGAAAGGGAATATTTTTATTTATATATGAAGTATCAAATTATACAATGCATTAATAAAATTACAGGGTATATAAAACGTTTACCTAATGACATTCCTGCAGATTGTGGCGATAGTTAATGCATTGTAAATTTGTCGATGGGTTTATCGATCGAAGGAAAGGCGCTGCAGGCAGAGCATATGATTGACATACAAACATTCGCATCATCTGATAAGCTTTTGTTTTACCTTTATTGTGATGCGATGCATACATTTTGAGCACAGCTGCTCTCTCTCTTTCTCTTTCTGTCTCTCTCATCCTCTCTCTCTATAACTATGCTCAATTATCTGCATTAATTAAATAATCATTTTAAATGCATCCTCAAATAGCTCAACAAATTAATTTGATATTAGCTTTGCCGCCCGCTGACTCAGTCAAGTGATTTTAATTGCCGCTACTCTACTCTAACAGGCGTGTTGATTATCAGCTAAGTCACTCACTTTGCCCCCTGTTGATCAGCACGCAAGTTTTATATGTACATTATTCTGCTGCTAAATACTCTTTTCTGTTATTTTTCCCACAGCTGGCCTCACTTTCATCTACTGCTATTATTTCGTTTTTACTGTAGATACAGCTAACAGCTGCTTAAGTCAGTCAACGAGCTGCTGTCATGATCAGAGCAGAGCTCACATGCAAATAAGCACAAGCGGTGTGAGAGGAGCGCTCGCTCTACCCACACAACGAAAGCGTCAGTTAAGCCACGCTCAAAATATAGTTCTCTTTTCACTCAAATTACGTAAAACTATGCCAAATGAGGCTTAACGTACGCACACACACACACACACACACGCATAACAAATGTCACATACAAAGAAATACAAACAGAATACAAAAACTGTTGCTCACGTGTATTGAGCAGAGAGGGGGCCGGCTTGAATCTTTGGGGGTACGCTCTCATTAGCGGCACCGTCGACATTGCCTGCTGGATAGCATAAATTTCCGCTGAATATGTATGCGTATGCGAATGTGAATGCGCGTGTGTGCATGTGTGTGTGTGTTTGTGTTTAATGTATTATCGTTGCGAGTCGCAACTCGCGAGCAACAGCTGCTATGCCGCTGTTGCTCTCTCGCGCTCACACTCTTCGCTTCATACGCTCTTTTGCTGCTCGCAATTTGCCAGGTTTTGCTTATGCCGCCTGAGTGGCAGGCCACAGCGTAGAATTTTCAGTTTGGCCGCAACAGTTGACTCGTCTGCATGCTGTATAATTTTCGCTAGGCCCCCATCCGTCCGTGTTTGTGTGTGTGTGCGTGGAGTTCTCGTGTGCGATCATTAAGCACGTTTTTTGTTGGCTTGTGCGAGTGTGCCTGTATTTATGTATACATAAATATGCTTACACACCGGTAGCCAGGCTAGAAGAGAGTGCAAACAAACAATAACTCAGGTTTTTTTGGCGTGAAAAAAAAAAAATCAACGCAAATGCTGTAAATGTTTCCAACGTGTTGTATATTCGGTATAAATACGTGTGTATAAATGTATATGGATATATGTTTTAGTGTTATGTGTGAAAAGCGCAGCTGATGCTCGTTTATAATTAAAGCTGTTCAAAGTGAAAAATCAAAATCAATATCGAAATTCTTGTATAAATCATAAATAATAACTCATATAAATTTAGCACCAACGACAAGAAAATAAGCCTGTGTAACTTGTTTTGTGTGTGTGTTGTGTGTGCTGTGTAATCCACTACCGTGGCGAGTTCTTTCTCTCGCTCTCTCTCTGTCTGTTGCGCATTGTACTTCCTTCACGCACTGGAATAATAAGAAACTCTCGCTCTCTGGATCGTTCGTCGTGTTTCGTTACTTCCAGCCTGCCTACTCATGATGAAACTACTGAACGATTTTATGTTGGATGCGCGCACTGCCGAGGATATTGCACTCACACAGGAAATGGTAAAGCAACTAAACTTTACAGCCTGTGCTGCTCTAAAGCTTAATAGAGAGGAAGAGGGATAGAGCTAGCGCACGCTCCTGCTCTTGCCTTTTTGTGATGTGTTTATTTTCTGACTCCTTTGATTGATTGGAAGAGCGAGATGAGCGCCAGTGCATTCGCTGATTCTGTGGCTTGAGGCATTTGAGTTCTTTTAGTTTTTTGCATGCATTACACGCGCTTGATAATCTGGCAGCTGTTAGAGCTTTTTTTTTGGTTTTGTTGTTTCTATTTTTACTCTTTTTTTTTTTTTTTTTCAACAATGTATCTGTCTAATTACATGCTATTCGCTAATTGCTTCTGTTTGTTTGCGCCTCAATCTGTGTGCAGCAGCGAGTGCGTTGCTTTGTTTATCTTTTTACAATGAACAATTTGTAATGTATTTGCATATTAATAGCTGTGAACCAGCGCCATTTAATTGCTTTAATCTTTAATTATTGTTTATTTATCAATTTGTTATGGTTTTAGTTTTTATTAGCTCACGTTGTTGTTTTTTTGGGATGAATCGCAGAATGTTTGAATGAAAGTATACTTTTCATTTTTCTGTATCTTATTTTTGAGTATGATTAATGATAATCAACATAGCTAAAGAGTTGAAATTAAAATAATATTAGAGAGAACATTTATCTACTCGAGCAGTAATGTATCATCTACCTATATATCTATATAGATACAAATGATTTTTATTTCTCAACTCGTTAAATAGTTCTCTTTGGCCAAGCGAACTCATGGATTTTATATTTGCTTAAGAGCTTTATTGCTGTAGAGATATGTACAGATATTTACCCTATTTTATAAAACATTTATTTATTTGCGAAATAAAAAAGCTTTGCAACATTCTCGTTAATTGTCGGAATATTGCTTCTGTTTAGTTCACCGAATACTTTCGCCGCAATTAGATAATGGGAGATCTCACTCACAAACAAATGCGACCCCAAATAGAGCAGCCCGACCACGAGCTGGGGCATCAGTCGCGGTTGTCCGTTCTTTAACCGCCTGTCTGTCTGGCCTGTGTTTCATAGATAAAATTATTGTGTGGTTCTTGCTATGCTCCAGCAATTGTTTTTGTATGCATTTCACGTCGTTTAGCCCTAACTCAAAAAAAATATATATATATGTGTATGTACATGTGTGTTTATTATATATAAGTCCGATGGGGGCATCATAGAATTCACTGAAGCCAAAGGGAAAGAGTCAGGGGTTGCGTATTCTATACAATTCCATGTATGCTGTTTGCCCCTTTTGGCTTTGGTACCGGTTTCGCTTTTTGTTTTTGAAGGAATTTACATGAAAATGTATATTTTCCGGTTTCAATTATATGCAATCTGTATCTCTGTGAATGTGTGTGTGTGTCTATGTCTATTGGGGTCTCCCTTGCTTTTTGTCTAGTCTATTTCACGGTTGATTACGCTGTTGTCATCGTTTTGCCCGCTGCCCGATTAGCTGAATGCCTCACAAAAATGGGCGTGGCCAATAGCGATGCTGATGACAACAACTATAAATGCTAAAAACAATTCAATCATTTCAATTTTTATGGCAATCCAAATTGTTTGCTTGCCGTTCATTAACTAATTGCTCAATTTGAATAACTATAAAAAGTATTTGTATTTTGTATTTGTATTTTTTCTTTTTTCAAGTATAATTTGAAGCGCCTTAAATGGCCATTTATTTGATATAAATAATGATTTAATGATGATTTAAATATAAGCTTGTTATCTATCTAAAAAACTATTCCTAAAGGAAATCATTTTATTATCTAGTTGAATATGTAAACAACCTTTTACATCGTTTGCAGTTATTTAATTTATCAAATGGAATGTGTAAAGATTCTGAGGACATGTGCTATAACTAATGCTCGTTACACTACACTCAACTTGTTAGTAACATTACTCTTTGCCCCTTATGTAATCGTATTATGCAGTCAGTCCAATTATTCAATTAACTTGTGTAGGTGAACGACAAGAATACGAGGAGATATCTTAACGAGTTGATATGATGTCCAGGACGAAAGGAGATGCCAGAAGCAGGTCGGAATAAATACAGCAGACGGACGACAGCTGACTACAGTTTTTATTGCAAAGGCGATGGGTGGAACTGTCAGTGGGCTTGTGGGCGGGCGTGTGAGGGAGGGGCGTGTGCCACAAATCCAATAAACACGCCAACAAAATTGCAAATGTTGCAAGTAAACAATGCAGGAGGAGACGTAAGAGGGTGTGTCTTATGCTGGAACGCATACCATTCTCGCTCTCCCTCTCGCTCACATCTTGCACGTCCCGTCTCTTTCTCGTTCCATTTGGCTAGCTCTGTTACGTGTCTCAGTTGGCATTAGAACTTTTGTTTTTCGCAATGCAGTCGAAGGAAGCAGCTTTACGATTTTGACTGTCGCCTCGTTCATCACTGAAACTTTGTCGAATGTTTTATAGGAATTGCGGGGAAATTCATATTGAAAAGTAATGTCAATTTGATTGGCTACGAATCGAACTAGTTCGAATGAACACATACGTGACATTTTTGAAGTGATGAGCATTTGTTTACGCTAACTGCCAAGCCTAAGCAAAATGAAGTTTACTGGAACTAGTTCATTTAATAAGCTAAATTTGTAGAGTTCTTTAAGCAAAGTAATTTTTGACGTTAAAATACGTATAGAATGCGAGCTATTGGCCAAATATATCTATTTATTCCAGACAAACTCTTCTGGCTGCATTGCCAAATATATTTTCACCAAAAGCCGTGCATGCAAAGTTGAATAACGTTGCTCCCAAACAGTTCTGAATGGGGCTGGGGCCAACCTAAATAAATATGCACAGCGACATCGATTGAAAAGCGCAATAAACGCATTTATCAGCGCTTACTTTTTGTTGCCTTTCTGGCCAAAAACACAAACAAACCCACACACACACACACACAGACACACATGGGATGAATATCGATTGAGAACCCCTCCCAATAGCAGCTACAGTGATTATTCATTAAAACGAACTGTGGATTTGATGATTTGTAATTGATATACTGAAGTCATATAATAAACAAATATTTAAATTAATTTTGATTTTGATTTAAAAAACAAAACCTGACCTACCCTATAGGTAGGTCAAGAATATATCATTTATGCATATGATGAAATACGTCAAGAATATATTAAACTTTTATGGATAGATAGATAAACATATGGAGTAAAGTGGTTAAATTTGAATAGGGAAATATTAAGTCGAAAATGGATATTATGGAATTTGAGTGAATTGAATAAATACTATTATTAGTTTAAGCAAATCCATGTCTAATATTAATCAAATTTTATCCGCTATGTATCCCGGTTTTTCTTTAAGCCCGCAGCACGTTGTCGTTCCTCGTCTGCTTTATCAGTCGACATTCACAACTTTGTTTTGTGTTCCTGATTATGTTATACCATGGCCCACACCCACTTTCTTTGCTCTGCGCCCAAACTCTGGTTCCGTTTCGTTCCGTTCTGTATTTGTCAAGAAACTAACAGACTAACTAACAGTCAGGCATTTGTCACTTCCATATTGTATTTTTACTTTCTTTTTTTTTTTTGTCAACTTGAGACTTTGCATTTGCTTTGCATTTATTGCTTTATATTTGTTATTGTTGTGTGTGTGTGTGGTATAACACGCAAAAGGTCTTTGCACCTGCTCTTTGGGAAAGGAGGAGACAAGGTGAGAGGTAGCTGCAAAGTTCTTCATAATAAAAGCACTATGAAGGGGCCTCGTTCAGGCGTCTGAAACCACTCTTGGCCGGGCTCTTCATAGTTTTGTGCCAGAAGCTTTATGAGATATTTTACTGCACCAAATTGTTGCGCTGTTATTGTTGAATTAAAGTAATAATTAAAGTGTGGCATACCCTGTAAATTTTGGATATTATTAGGAATGCAATTAATACCTAATACCTAAATTCATATTTTTATAGGGTAGCGATGAATAAATAAATATATACATGGTATGCTTCATCGCCTAGATGAAGTTAAGAAAATTGAACTTTTTATCTGAAGAAAGCCTGAAATATAAAAAAATTAAACAAATTTAAATTTTAGGATATTTACAGGGTATCTTTTAGTCATCAAGCGTTCTATTCCTTGGGCTGTATTAAGTTTTTTTTTTTACACTACCAAAAATAATTCAAAGTCAACAGCTTTGCGTGCACAAAATATGGCCACAATTTAATGTTTTTTGGTCAGTTTTGTTTATATTTTCTTTTTGGTTTTTTATTGTTTCCATATTGTTTTATTCGCACATACATGTTTTTTATTTTGTGCAAATATATGTCAAGTGCATTGTTTGCATACTCGTTAGACAATAATTTATAGTGTTTGCTGTAACGTTTATTTAATTCTGCGATGCACTCTTTTCAGCTCTTTTTTTTTTTTAGTTCATTAACTGAACGTAATTAAAGCTCGACCGCGGTTTTTTTTTCGTTTTCAAAGGTTATACTTTAAAGGTCTCAATTTGGTGTGTTTGCCTAGCAAGGCTTTAACTCTTAAAGGCTGAACATAAAAGAGGAATTAGTAGAATTTTTCAAGTAAATAAATAGAAGAATTTAATAGAAGTCTTTATTCTTATCTTATAATTTTTTATAGAATTATAACATATTTGATCTACCATTAAATATTTATTTGAAGGTTTTTAGCTTTTTTTTTTTTTTTTTTTTTTGGTTTTAGCTTAATTTTTTGTTTTGATTCTTTTTTAAGTAAAAAAAAAAAAATAAAAAAAAAAAAACTACTGAAAAAAAAAAAGAAAAATTGGCAACTAACTAAATTTAAATAAAAAAGTTCTGATTTTATTATCGACTGGTTTTCTAGTTAAATATTATGCTCTTGCTGTTGTTGTTGTTGTTGTTGTGGCTGTTGCTGTCCAGCCTATTCCACCCCCTCTGTCCAGTGGCTTGTTATACTCCCGTTCACTCTCTCTCGCACACACACACACACACACACACACACACACTCTCACATTTATTCTCTTTGGCTGGCGCTCTTTTCTTGTTCTATTGCTGTGTCTGTTTTTCGCCTTTTTTGTTGTTCGCCGCTTGTTCTTGATGTTGGCTTTGTGCGCGTTCTTTGTCGTCGTTTTGTTTTCTTTTTTGTCTCTCACGCATGTTTTTGGGGCCGGTTAGTTGTTCGTTCTCGCTCCCACACACGCACACCCATACGCACATACTCTCCATTTCTTTCGCTCTCGCATACTTGCTCTCTATGCTGCTGCTGTTGTTGTTGTTGTTGTCTCCTCACAGTCAAGGACAAGTTAATGAACGATTTTGTTTTATTTTTGCTGTTGTAATTCTTTTGAGCCGTTTTTCCTCTCAGGCAGGCTAGTAGCTATGTGTGGGGAAGGGGGGTAGGGGGGTGGGGGATGGGGCTACGTGGGGGGTGTACTCTTCCCAATTTTCTTCGCACATTTTGTTGACTCATTTTGGTTTGTCTTTCGATTTGTTGTTGTTCTTTTTTCTCTCTTTTTTTCTGCTGCTTATTCAGTTAAAAATTTGTTTTTCGTTTTATTTATGCAAAATATATATACATACGTATGTACATATATATTTTTTTAATATTCTTTTCTTGCCGATGGGCTGAATGAAAGGCGCTAAAAGTGCTAAAAAAGCTATTTTTCCAGACTATACCCTGTACTTTCATGAGCAAAATAAATTCTCTATTGGTTTTCGTTTAGCTGTAATTCTAAAAATATGCAAAGAATAGAAATTTAAGAAGACAAACATATAGAATATAAACAAATCATTTTTAATTTTTGTTCAAAATTTCCAATAGAAGCAGAATACGGCGTAGTTGAATATGAATTGGGAACTTTGTTGTTTTCATGTCACTTTTATCAATGACTTCTCTTTGGCATTCAATTTCTGTTGTACTTTACAGAATGAGTCTATCGATATTACTCCTTAAAATAGTTAGGGTATCTTGCAGTTGAGAGCTTTTGATAATATTATTCTCTGTTGTCATTTTTGCTGCATTTTGCTATAGCTTTACTTTGTTTTCATTTATTTGTCTTTTGCTAAGCGCCGCAGTTTTATTTATTGTTCTATTTTGGCTTAAAAAAATAATTAAAATTGTGTGTTTTTTTTTCCGATTTATATTGGATAAAAATATTTCAACTTTAATTCAATATTTGCGTGGGTGTGGAACAGTTATCTCTGAAGCTGACCCACATTGCGCATATGCTTGGTAAACGTTGTAGCTTTTTTTTTTTTTGTATTTTATTATTATTATGAAATGTGTTTAGTTGCGTTAAAATATTATTGTTTATTAACACCTTTTGCAGCTCATTTTTATTTTGTTGCTTTTGTTATTGAAACAGTCGGCGAGACTGGCGAGCCCAGTTGGCTAAAATAATAATTTGTTGTTTGTTGGCGCTTTCACACTTTTCAAGTCGAACAGTTAATATTATGTTTTGAATACCCTAGAAAAATGGATGAAAGAAAAGGTTAAGTTCAAAATTGTTGTGCGAGTTCATAAGAGAGTAGTGCGCATTCGTTGGCAGTACAACTTTATTTTTTTTTGTTACCATTGAGCCGCTTTTTGCATCGCTTGAGTTTTAGTTTTGGCCTATGCAAATATTGTCTAACAAACAATTTGTGCGCTTTGCTTGTGTGTGCGTGTGTCGCTAGAGTTTGTCTTTTGTCACTTTTGTAACGGTTGACAATTTATAGCGCAAGGTTGTCATTGCCCACTTAGAAAGGTAGAGAGAGTTTCCATCAACCCTGAAATAGTTTGCATTGCCATACGATATATGTTTTGATGTGAAATTGGATAGGGTTTAACCTCTTGTACCGTGTGCATACCACAGAAGTGCAAGAATAATAATAATTTGGGCAACGAGATGCCGGCTTAAGAGAGATGTAAATTTGATTTCGAATAAACATGAATGTAGTTTAGAAATAAATCTTTAAAGAGACTATAATATTGAAATGAAATGTTAACAACCTTATTTAACGTCTTCATATAGATTAAATTAACATATTTTGCTATGGGTTTCTAATATTGAATTCATAGTAAACATATTAATAAAATACAATTTAATTACATTTAATTTGCATTTCGCACTCGAATTTCAGTTTGAGTAAGGCGTGTGGGATGAGTCCAATGAAAATTGGAATGAAACGAGAGTTTCCAGCTCCGTTTCAGCAATCGCTCTTAAGCAGTAGATCAAAGAGAGGGGCGAAGGGTTGTAGGCTCCGTGTCCTTGCCTCGTGTAGCAGTATTTATGAGACGCGCGGCTCAACAGTTGCCGTGTATATACATATGTACATGTGTGTGATGGGCTTATTAAATATTTAAAATGATGCTGCCATATATGGGGCATAAATACACTGGCAACTGTGGCACGTGCCGCGCGTGTCGCGTTGACGCATTATGACAACGCAAATGCCATGGGAAAAAAAAAAAACGAAATAAATTGAAACAATAATAAAAACCCGTGTGGCATGAAAGTTAATTAGGTACATTTTCACGAGGCTGCAACACATGCCTCAGATCCCAGGGCGGTGGAGCCTGGGGGCACCAAGAGATTGTGTGGATGTGCAGTAGCAGATATCAGTGCCACGATATGATTTCGAGCTATTTGATATGTAAAAGGCTATATATAAATTCAGTCACATGCTTATCGTTGAATAATATTTCTCTCTCTATCTATCTATCTCCTTCACAATAGTTCTGTCTCTGTCTGTCTCTTAGTTGTTATATATGTAGTGCAACCTCTATTATGTTGCAGCACACAGACTATGTTGCTACAAATGGCTTTGAGTTGCGGCAACTGCTTGACTGATGAAGCCAACTCGTCAACGGTTCTCTCTGCTCTCTCGCTGTCCCTCTCTGTTTGATGTTGCCCTCTCAATCGCACTGTCCACTTGCAGTGCTGTCAGTTTGTCAATGCCTCCGTGCAAAGCTTCTCATAAGTTGTCGCTTGATTTACAGCTGAGCAATGTAACTATCTACCGTCTGCTGGCTTTGGTCTGGTCTCTGTCTCTGTCTTTGATGTGCTTCTGATTCACTGCGTCCGCCTTTCAGGGTGACGCCAGCCGCTTGACGTTTGGCTCCCATATGATTTATATCTCTCTAAGGCGAATGACGCCCTGTGGGGTCAGTGGCCCAAACGGTCTAACTGTGGAACTACAGTGCACAAGAATGAGGTCTGCGACTAGATAAATGCTTGTTGGTATTTAAGCATTACGTAGCTTCTGTACGTTAATTAATAGTATTAGCAGTGTATTTTTACTTAACTTACTTGAATGAACAGTGCCATTCGAATAGTTAGTTCTCTAGACAATCAACGATAAACGAACATAAAACTGTTTACATCTACGTACGTTCCATTTACGTAATAACGTAACGTAGCGAAAAATAATGTAATCACAACCAGGTCTCTTAATGATCAGCGAACTTCAAACGTTTTAAAACTACGTATGCTCCATTTACGTAATTACGTAAGGCATATAAAGAGAAAAATAATAAAATCACACCCAGGCTTAAAGTTCTGCAAACTTGAAGAGTTTTAAACCTACTTATGTTCCATTTACGTAATTACGTAAGGCATACATAGCGGAATATAATAGAATCGCATCCAGGTCTCTTAAAGATCAACGAACCTCAAACGCTTTGAAGTTACGTATGTTCTATTTACGTAATTACGTAAGGCATATATAGAGAAAACTAACAAAACCACATCCAGGCTTAAAGTTCTGCGAACTTGAAGAGTTTTAAGGCTACTTATGTTGCATTTACTTAATTACGTAAGGCATACATAGCTAAATATAATAAAATCGCATCCAGGCTTAAAGTTCTGCGAACTTGAAGCGTTTTAAAGCTAAACATGTTCCATTTACGTAATTACGTAAGGCATGCAAAGCGGAATATAATATAATCGCATCCAGGTCTCTTAAAGATCAGCGAACGTCAAGCGTTTTAAAGCTACGTATGTTCCATTTACGTAATTACGTAAGGCATGTACAGAGAAAAACAATCAAACCACATCGAAGGTTAAAGTTCTGCGAACTTGAAGGGTTTTAAAGCTACGTATGTTCCATTTACGTAATTACGTAAGGCATGTACAGAGAAAAACAATCAAATCACATCGAAGGTTAAAGTTCTGCGAACTTGAAGGGTTTTAAAGCTACGTATGTTCCATTTACGTAATTACGTAAGGGATACATGGCGAAATATAATTGAATCGCATCCAGGTCTCTTAAAGATCAACGAACCTCAAACGCTTTGAAGTTACGTATGTTCTATTTACGTAATTACGTAAGGCATATATAGAGAAAACTAACAAAACCACATCCAGGCTTAAAGTTCTGCGAACTTGAAGAGTTTTAAGGCTACTTATGTTGCATTTACTTAATTACGTAAGGCATACATAGCTAAATATAATAAAATCGCATCCAGGCTTAAAGTTCTGCGAACTTGAAGCGTTTTAAAGCTACGCATGTTCCATTTACGTAATTACGTAAGGCATACAAAGCGGAATATAATATAATCGCATCCAGGTCTCTTAAAGATCAGCGAACGTCAAGCGTTTTAAGCTACGTATGCTCCGTTTACGTAATTACGTAACGCATATACAGAGAAAAATAATAAAATCACATCCAGGCTTAAACTTCTGCGAACGTCAAGCGTTTTAAAGCTACGTTTGTTCCATTTACGTAATTACGTAAGGGATACATGGCGAAATATAATAGAATCGCATCCGGGTCTCTTAAAGATCAACGAACCTTAAACGCTTTAAAGCTTCGTATGTTCCATTTACGTAATTACGTAAGGCATGTACAGAGAAAAACAATAAAATCACATCGAAGGTTAAAGTTCTGCGAACTTGAAGGGTTTTAAGGCTACGTTTGTTCCATTTACGTAATTACGTAAGGCATATATAGAGAAAACTAACGAAACCACATCCAGGCTTAAAGTTCTGCGAACTTGAAGAGTTTTAAGGCTACTTATGTTGCATTTACTTAATTACGTAAGGCATACATAGCTAAATATAATAAAATCGCATCCAGGCTTAAAGTTCTGCGAACTTCAAGCGTTTTAAAGCTACGTATGTTCCATTTACGTAATTACGTAAGGGATACATGGCGAAATATAATAGAATCGCATCCAGGTCTCTTAAAAATCAACGAACCTCAAACGCTTTGAAGCTACGTATGTTCCATTTACGTAATTACGTAAGGCATATATAGAGAAAACTAACAAAACCACACCCAGGCTTAAAGTTCTGCGAACTTGAAGAGTTTTAAACCTACTTATGTTCCATTTACGTAATTACGTAAGGCATACATAGCGAAATATCTCTCTTTTCTTAAAGATCACCGAACGTCAAGTGTTTTAAAGCTACGTATGTTCCATTTACGCAATTACGTAAAATAATAAAATCACATCCAGGTACCATAACGATCTGCGAATTTTAAGCGTTTCAAAGCCACGTGTTCCATTTACGTAATTACGTAAGGCATGCATAGCTAAAAATAATAAAATTATATCCAGTTCTCTTAATGATAAACGAACTTCAAACGCTTTGAGCCTACATACATATGTTTCATTATGTAATGCATACATAGCGAAATATATTAAGATCATATCCAGTTGTTCTCTTAATACTCAAAGAATTTCAAACGCTTTAAATGCTGCGTATGCTCCAATTACGTAAAGCTTTTTCTCTTTATGTTTTAATTGTGTAACTCTTTTAATTTTCGTGCCTAACGGAATTTTTTATTAACGAAAGTATTAGTTACGTCAGGTGTCCTAAATGAATGGAAATTTCTATAAACAAATCAATTAAATATTTGATGCTTTAACTTTAGAAAAGCAAAAGCCAGCTAAAAAAGAGATTTTTCTGATATTTAATGCATATTTCTGCAGTTGAACTTGCGTCCAGTTGCAATATAAAATAGTTACGTAATGAACTGTGATTTCGCAAAGCAAGGCAATTGTCACGTAGTTTTCATTAAAAATCCAACTGCAGCTAATTTGATTTCATTAGCAATGCTGCTTGCACAGCAGCCTGTTGGAATGTGCAGGATGTGGCTGGGGCTGGGGGTGGGCGAGTGGACATTGCCAGGATTGATGAGGGGCGAGGTTTGCATTAAAGTTGAGGATTATAAAAACTTTGCTGTGATGGACGTAACGGGGATTTAGTGTGGAATTAGGTGTAAAAGCTGAGAAAAACTTATCAGCCATGCCAGCAGTCGGTGCGGCGGCAAAGGACACGCTTCAACAGGAAACTGACTGCCTCCGCTATGACAGTGGGGGAGGCGGGGCAGAGCGGGCATGCTGTAGAATGAATTATTGATTTTGTTAATAATTCAATTGCATCAGGCAAATGCAAAAACTTTGCTGCTCTCCTGCCTCTGATTCGTTTATGTTGTAGAAAAACTTTGCTCATGGACTTTGCGGTTTGCCTTATAGCTTACTCACTCTCTCTTTCTGTCTCGCTCTTGCAGATAACCACATCGACAGCCAAGAAGCTGTGGGAGAAATCGGATGGCAAGAGCGGCGCTACAGCTGGCGGTCCACTCAATCCACTGCAAATTCCCGGCGTCGGGGATCACTCGTCCGTATGGAAAGATCACACATGGTCCACACAGGGCGAGAATATATTGGCACCGCCAAGGCCGCGTGGTTATCCACATGCCGGCGCTTCAGATAACTCAAACAGCGGCAATGCGGGCATTCTGAGGTGAGTTGACTAATAACTATTAAATTATACATATATAAATAAATATATATCTAATCAATTTGCATATCTCTTGCTGCTGCTTAGCCCCCGCGATTCATGCGTTAAGATGGTTGAATATGTTCTGGGCGGCTCACCCACCAACAAGGAGAGCCCCTTGTCCAGCTTGGAGCCGCGAATGCGCAATTTGAAATTTGACGACAATGATAAGGTAAGCTGAGAGAGCAAACAATGGAGAGATATGATTGTATATAATATGTAACTCTTCTTACAGTCACACGATGATAAGGAGAAGGCAAACTCGCCGTTTGATACAAACGGGCTAAAGAAGGACGACCAAGTCACAAACACAAATGGAGTCGTCAATGGCATTGATGATGACAAGGGATTCAAGTGAGTAGCACAGACTCCGTTGCAAGCTGAACCAGATCAAATCAGACTGATCAACTTTTCTACTGTCTGTCTGTCTCATTGTCTAGTTCAAGTCTGGCCAATGGCATTGACATTAGAACGGCTAGGCTGTAGGCCTAAGCCATGGCCAGAAACTGGTTTCTTCAAGGTCCGCAACAAGACACGTTCTTGTATAGCGTGCAAGCGAGCAGGGGCAACCGGGAGCACTCGAGTTGCGTCAGTTGCAAGTTGCAAGTGAAGTTATGTTTGACTTGCGGCAGAGAGCGGGGCTTATTAACAAATGAGAAATGTTGGAGATAAACCTGACTTAAATTAATTTCTCTTAGTGGAGACAGAAAAAATTATAGAAATCTGTTGATAATCTATTTAAATATTTATTATTTTGGCATAAGTAAATATTTATTATTTTGGCATAAGTTTTTATATTTGCTATAAAATTTTCCTTTATTAATTTTCTAGTTTGCTATTTAGCAATTTGTACTCGACTATATGTAGCATGTTAAGCTCTAAATCTAGATTTTTCTGTCGAGGTTCTGGTCTAGATGGGGAATTATGAGTTATTGGCGTCTTCGTTTCTAGCGGAGTTCTCCATCTGGTGTATTAGAATGGGATGTATAGTTTCTTTGTTTATTTATTGTGTCTTCGAGCGAGATCTAGTTCAGTGTAACACTCGGTACAGCTGAGAGTTCTGAGGTCTGAGTTAGTCCTTGTATTTTGTATATAGTAGGTAGGATAGGACAAATGGCAATATTTGTTGTTAGAAGTAGATCTTAATAGGCTGTAGGCATGCGAGTAAATAAGAGAAAATTTGTTCAAAGATCCTTATAAAAATTGCATTACGAAGTACTTTAGAGATATTTTAATAGACATTCATAATATAAATATTTTAATAGACATTTATTAACAATTGTTTAGAGCTATATTTCTTGATTTTAAAATGGGTACCTTCATTTTTTTAAACTAAGAATTCATTCATTCATTAAAGAGTATTCTCGCTTCAATTTTTTATTCATTAAAAATGTAGTTAAAATATCAATGAACTGCAAACGCGGTCAATAGTTTGCAGTAGATATTTCTTATGTCTGTATGTGTAGATTCGGCAAAGTTAACATTTTTCCCCCAATTGTCAGTTAAGATTCGTTGAGTCAACAATAAAACACCCACTCTGTCAAATGCTGCCCACTTGGCCCACATTTTTATTTTTTATTTTTTTCTGTTGCTGCTGAATTTTTATCGCTTTGGCTGTAATTATTTTCCTCGTCTTTTCTGTCTTTCTGTCCTCTTGTTGTGGAGCTCGCATATCGAAAGATGATTCAGTTTTTTTTTTTATTGTCAAGTGTTTTATATGTCTAGAGGTTGGGTCTTTCGAAGCACTTTCTATATGAACTGCAACGACATGAGGATGCCCAAGTTTATTGCGAAATATAAAATGTCTTTAAGTGTGCGCAGTAGTTGGCAGTTGGAATATATGATATATGACAGCTATTATTAATGTTCTAGAGTTATTTGTTATAAAATATTTCAGTTTGATTAAGTGCTTATTGTATAAAACTACTTTATAGGAAAATCCGTTTAGAGCTGAGTTCCTTATTTCTCTTATATCCTTCAATTCCTTATGTTTGACTGTCTCTGATTCGACTTCTGCTTCTCACTGGGTTTATCTAATTCTTCTTAATATTTGTCTTTCTTTATTCATATCCTACACTGCTGTAATAAGTCTCTTTATTATTTATCCCGTTTTCAGATCTTCATAATCTGAATTTTTCTCAATGTCGGTCTCTATGTCTGCATTTCTCTCTCTCTCTCGCGCTCTTTTCGATATTAGCTCTTCCTGTGTGCATCTTTCACTCCTTATCTTAGTCTTGCTCAATTTTAGTTTCTATCAATCTTAATCTATCTCCATATAAGTCTCTCTGTGTACCCTTCTCTCTCTCTTTCTGTCTATCTACGCCTCTTTCTTTCCTATCTCTCCCTCTCTCTCTCTCTCTCTCTCTCTCGCTCTCTATCTCTATTTCTCTCCCTTTTTATTCTCTCTACTATCTGTGTCAATAAGTCTTCATATTCTGTCTCTCTCTCTGTTTACCTATGCTATATACGATACATTGCTATTTCTCTCTCTCTCTCTCTCTCTCTCTCTCTCTCTCTCTCTCTGAGTCGATAAGTCTTCATATTCTGTCTCTCTCTATTTACCTATACTATATACGATGCATCGCTCTTTCTCTCTTAATCTCTCTGTCTCTCTCTTTCTGTCCCCCCTCGGCTGCAGAGCAAACACAATTCGCTTTCATTGTAATCATATTTCAGTTGTCGCTTACAAAACACGCACTGCCTAAAACCTGAGGCCTTTTAAAGTTTTCTGGCCATTTGCAGAGCTTAGCCAGACCGAACAAATAATAAAAACCAGTCGTAGTCGTGTCTTCGGACTGTTGTTGTTGCTGTTGTAGTTGCTGTTGTTGGTTTTGTTGTTCTTATTGTGTGCTCTGCTCTGGTCTGCCGGTTTTCTCTTTCAATTGGTGTTGTTGTATTTGTTGTTTTGCAATTTCATTGCCGGTGTCGGCGGCGCAGCCAAAACGTGTTTCAATGCCAAACGTAATAACGGTTATGATGTAAGTAATCAACAGCAAGCAGCAACTACAACAACAACAACAACAACAGCAACAACATGATTCAGATAGCAACAAATTTTTAGCTCCATTGAGCTGTTTTGGTATAGCATTTTGTTCGATTAGTTTGCGTTTATGTTTGCTTTTGTTGCCGCCTCGGGTTTCGCTTTATTTTTTTATATTTCAATTTTTTTTTATGTACAAAATTTATTTTTGTTAAGTTATTTTTTTTTTTTTTTTTTATTTTTTGGTTTTTGGCTCACGTTTTGTGCGGCGCACACTGAAATTCAGTTGCGAAAATTTGAAACACGGCTGAAAATTGTGGCAACAGCCCCAACTTTGGGCTGGGGGCTTGAGTTCGAGTTTTCAAGCTGTTGGCGTTTGTGGTTTCAGTTACTACACCTGAGCACCTGTCCGGCGACCTACTCTCGACACAGACATGGCCAGCAGCAACAGATTGTGTTGCTGTTGTTGTAGTTGTAGTTGTCTGCCTGCTAACTTGGTCAACTTGCGCTCTGCTGACCTTTTTATTTAGTTTTAACGGCAGCGCACTTTCTTTTTGGCTGCCGTTGAAAGTGAAAAATTTCGTTTTTCTTTCATTCATTTTTGTTGTTGTTGTGCCTATTGCATAAGCGAGATTAGAATATGAGATTAGAATATTTTTGACCCGCATTCAGAAACGGAATGACCAAACGTTGACCAAGGGAACTGACCTGGCTCAAGTTGATGGAGGAAAGCTGGTGGGGCAGGCGGGGCTTTTGACCATTTGCCAGGCTGTGTAAATGGAATCCCTTAACGAATGCATAAAGCTTGTGCTGTGTGGGATTCAATAAATTTTGGTAGAAATATAAAAGCTCAGCTCTATTTGAGTAATTTTTTTTTTTGCATACAAAACATTTGTAAATATTTATTTATAAAAATTTACACTAAATTAGGTTTATTTCACAAAATAACAAAATCATAAAAATATAAATTTACATATTTTTTTTACCCTCTAAATAAAAGTTTTTTTTTTTTTTTTTTTTTCTAAATACGTAAAGTTTTCCCAATTTGAGGCTAGATTTATATTTAATAATATTTAAACTTCAAAATAGTTGCTAAATTTCACTCAACTACATTCAATTAATTAAAATTGATTGATTGTACTTAAAACAAGTAAGAAAACTCTAGTCGAGAGTGCTCGACTAGATACTACCCTGAACCAAAATAATAGAAAAGCACATTTAGTATGGTTCAAATTTCAATTTCGATGTATTTAAAAATATAAATTAAATAGAAAACTCATTTAATTAAATAAATAAAAATTTTGAAACAATTAAAAAAGATAATTCCGACACGCTCCGGGTTTGAGCCCGAGACCTTGTGATCAAGCCGCCGCGCTTTCTACCTTGACGCCACCCTTCTGTTTCAATTTTCAATGTCAAAACTGAAATAGATTCACTGCTACAGCGCCATCTACCAAATCTAAGTCAAACTAACTGCTGATGTGACTTTAAGAATGTGCAAGAACAACCAAACTAATAAAAATGTTAAAATTTCAATTTCGATTTTTGAAAAAATATAAGAGAAATTTAATCACAAATATATAAAAGTTTTGAAGCAATTAAAAGAAAACTACATACGCCCAGCAGGATTTGAACCGGGGACCTCGCGATCGAGCGCCGCGCCCCCTACCATGACGCCACTCCTCTGTTCTCATTTGCAATGTCAAAACTGAAATAGATTCACTGATGCAACGCCATCTAGCAGAACTAAACGAAACTAACTGCTGATGTGATTCAAAGAATGTGCTAGAAGATGTTTGAATGTATGTGTGCACACGTATTGGAAAACTGCTGTTGCTGCAGCACGTGCGTTTGTTAATTGGCCAAACATTTTGTTATTTTTTAACGTCGATTGACTAAACCGAATTTAATGAAACTTTCAGCATATGATCTACATATTCTATTGAATAATTGGCATTTAAAAGAAAACATCAAATCAAATCATTCACAATTAGCTATACTAGAATCTGACCTTCACTGGGGATTCTGGTGAATTTGGAGCCGGTATCCAAAATATAACAAAAACCGAAATTGTATAAAATGCATTGGAATATACTTTTAAAATTTGGAGACTATAGCTCTAAAAATGTAGGAGTTATAAATTTATAACCTATTGCGCTTGGGTTGCGCTGCAGTGTTGGCAATATTATGAGAACTTATTTGTTGAATAATTTAATTTCTAGACGTACGATCGTAATGAAACTTACAGAACGTAATCATGATGTTTAAATGTATGTGCATACCGAAGCACAAGTCTCTAGTATTTGATATACGACTTTTACAAAGATGAGGGTGAGGGGGTGGATTTAGGGGTGGGGGGTAAATTTTAACAAAAACCGAAATTGTATAAAATACATCTTAATATACATTTTAAATTTGGAGACTCTAGCTTGAAAGATGTAGGAGATATAATTATTTAAGTGATCTTCGATAAGGTTTTTTATCGATAAAAAACTATCGGAATGAGTTATCGTTTTTTAGTGAAAAACTCGATATGCGCGCTGTTTTTACGGACATTTTAAAAAAAAGTTGAAGTCTCTAGCTCTTATATCTTCTGAAATCGACGCGTTCAAACATACGGACGGACGGACGGACGGACGGACGGACAGACAGACGGACAGGGCTAAATCGACTCAGCTCGTCGCCCTGATCAAGAATATATATACTTTGTGGGGTCTGCCACGCCTCCTTCTGCCTGTTACATACATTTTAACAAAACCATTATACCCTGATTTCCCATTTTCAATGGGTTCAGGGTATAAAAAACTCAGTTGCATCATAAAATTTGCTAGAGTTTTAATCAAGCTGTTAGCACGTGTAAAAGTTACAACTCAACAGTTTAGGCAGCATTGGCGTAACGAATTGCCATGACGATTAGTCAGAGTCATTACAGTTGGACGGCTACTGCAGTCGCTGCTGCTAACGGTGTTAATGACCCGACAGCTAAATTATGACCAATTTGATGCGATTGCATGTGGCAGAGCGAGATGGCAGATAATACATGTGAGTCAACAGCAACAGCAACAGCAGCTTAAGCAAACGCATACAGTTGCAGACGAACTGAGCGGTTGCAGAGGCACTGTCGCAGAACGTGAGCTATGAATGAAACGTCTAAAGCAAATAAATATATCTATATATATATATAAATTGACTATTTACATTTGCATTTAAAGCGCCATACGTTGAAAACAGTTTGCATAAATTGTTGCTTATTTGATTTAATTTATAGCCATTGCCATTGTTGTGCGGTTCGAAGCCAGACTTCGTGATGACGTCATAGAGTAAAAGACCCGAACGCTCGTTCAATTAGTCTGAACAAGTTTGCTGCTTAAGTCATTTGTGTGTGTTGTCCGCACAATTGGCGAATCATTGCCAGTGTCTTGCCAACTGTAGCAAAGTAGATTAAAACGCAAATTAAACTTCGGTCGATTCATAGAAAATTTAATTTTAATTTAATTTTAAATACCCTAATTAGCTTTATTCATAATTCGTTTTTAATTGTTGCAACACGTTAATGCACAGTTTGAGAGCAAAGTGCTAAATGTGTCGTCGATTTTAGTACAGCATGGGTGTGTGTCTAGGATGCGTAGGTTGTTGTCTATGCTATTCGTTTGCAGCAGTGGCTACAAAACTATTCCAGTGCTTACGCAACCGTAACTACTTGCAAGTTGTTTAAGGACATGGACAGTGAATGTAAAACTATTGGAACATGTTCCACAGTTCATTTGCAACTGTTTTATTGGATTTTCTACCCTAATGCAATTATCTCCAAACTGAAGTTAATTTATCAAGTTACCAGTGCCCGTATAACTGTTGATAGCTGTGCAATCATAATTTGTATAAATATATTATTTTTTATGTTTTAATTGCAGTCGCACTCCCGGCTCTCGTCAGCCCTCTCCTGCAGAAGAGACCTTGCCACGCCCACCCACACTGCTCGATCCCACACACCACGGCGGCTTCCCACAAATGCCGCACTTTAATCACATGCTCATGGATCACGGCCAGGGCCACGGCCACGGCATGGGCGGTGCCCTTGGTGGCAGCAATTCGGCGGTGGGCGGCGGCGGAGTGGGCAGCGGTGCTGCCGCCGCTTACGCGCATCAGCAGATGGCGGCCCAGATGAGTCAATTGCAGCCGCCAATGATGAACGGAGTTGGTGGCGGAATGCCCATGGCGGCACAGGTGAGCAACTGGCAACTGGTTTGACAAGCACTGTAAATCACATAATATGTATGTATTTCTCTCCTTTTGCGGCAGTCACCCATGTTAAATCACCAGGGCGCACAGACAGGCGGCCCTAATCATATGGAATCTCCAGGCAATCTCTTGCAGCAGCAGCAACAACAACAGCAAAATTTTGATGTACAGGTGAGTTTGAGTTTGATCTGTGATGGAATTTAGCGAAAATTGCTTAAGCAATCACTCTAAACTGCCAAGTTTTTGCTCTACAAATAGATTCATATTTATTTTAGGTGAATTTTTATTTAGCTTTTTTTTTATTATTATTGCTATTATTATTTGTATTTTTATTTTTTTTTGCAATTAACAATTTTATTTCTTTACATAATGTTTTATTCAATTTTTTAAATGTTGTTTTGAGACCCAATGAAGGAGTCTTTACTGCTTTATTTAATTATTTTAATATTTTGTGTGTTTCATATATATTTTATTAACATACCTTTTTTTTTTTCCTTTATATATGTATTTATTTATATATTTTTTATTTTTTTAAATTGTATTTTTTACTTCATTTTATTATTTATTTATTTATTTTATTTATTTATTTTTTGATTGATTTATTATGTATTTATTTTTTATTTATGCGTCTGTTTATTTGTATTATTTTTTTTATTTCTTAATTTTTTTTTATTTATTTACCTTTATATTTTTTTTCTTCTAGTTATTTAACTTTATATTTATTTATTTATTTTATTTTTTATTTATATTATTTTTTTATTTATTTATTTATTATTTTTTTATTTATTTATTTATTATTTTTTTTATTAATTTTTTTATTTGTTTTTATTTTATTATTATTTTTTTTATTTAATTATTATTTTATTATTATTATTTTATTATTATTATTATTTTTTTTAGAGTCATAGATATTTTTGTATTGGTTTTATTGCTCCTTCATTTTTTTCTTTCGTTTTCTGTTTTGGATTTTGGATTTTTTGGATTTTGTTTAATCCTAGGCATTAGCTATTCGTGTACTTAGCTTTTACAGGGTATCTCGTAAACACTTGAGTGTTGTTCCCTTAGTAGAATTTGCGAAACGGGGTCATGTGTTTGGTTCTTGCTGGTGTGCGTGTGTGTGCGTGTGTGTGCATTTGAAGTGGCCATTGCAGCTGCTAATTTACCGCATCCGGCTGAAAGCAGCTGCTGCTGTTGCTGCTGTGCGTTGCACGTTGATGTCACCCGAGAGCCATTTCCGGCACACAAAAACCTCTAAAAGTGAACAACAGCAACAACAGCAACAACAACAACTTATCGCTTGCCGTTTATTTCGAAACAAAACGGAAATCGGATTTATTAGCCGCAAAATTGCTTTTAAGCATTTGCCCGTTCATTTGCGCAGTGGCTCTCAAACCAATATCCTTGTCTGCCTCTCTCTCTGATTCTATCTCTCTTTCTCTCTGTCTTTCTCTTTCTCTGAGTCTCTGCCTGTATTACTTCTCTCCTTGACTCTTTCCTCGTAATGACATTTCTCTTGGCATTTTATCTTGTGGCGTCAAATTGAAAATCAATATATGTTGCTGCAGCTGCATCTGCAGCGGCTGTTGCTGTTGCTGTTGCTGTTACAGTTGCTGTTGCCATCTTCCGGTACGACCACGCCCACAGCCTTGCCCAAGTCTTTGCCCATTGAGCCCTGGCAAAAGCAAATTGACATTTCCACACTTTAGTCCTTGTCTCTTGCCTCTGCTGCTGGCACTCCTGCTCCTGCTGCTGCTGCTGCTGCTGCTGCTGCTGCTGCTGCTGCTGCTGCTGCTCCTGCTGCTGGGCCAATCTGTACTTCCGCTTTCAACGCACAAACATTCCACATCCACCCCTTGCACCGCCCACAGCTGCTGTAATTTTTGTGTCGCTTTTGTCTTTTAACTTGCAAGCTGCAAGTTGGCTGGTTGCAAGTTTTTCGTTGCACTTTCTGCCTTTTGGCCTGCCCTGTGGTTCGCTTCTCGCCAACTCATGGCTACGCTTGCCACATGCCACACGCCACTTGCGCCTCAGTGTATGCTACAAAGAGTGCCACGAACAACAACAACAACAACAGCAACATCATCTACAAAAGTAGCTGCAGCATCAGCAACAGAACGGGACGGACACAGGCGGCAGCTGATGTCATTACGTTTAAAGTTAAAGTTTGGCTTTTTGTGAAGGCATGCGGCAAAGTCGCCTCTGGGGCACACTTGAGCCTCGCATATCCTATGTGGGGCTGCAAACAGTTAGCTCGATGCCACATGTCCTAATTGTAGCCGTTGAACGCCTTAGCCATAAAATCTCTGTGTGGCCTATGGATCTCTAATTGGCTAAATGTTTTGGGCATGTCGAAAAGTGACTTTGGGCGTATTTCACTAACCGTTTACTATGACAGCTAGAAAGCGAGTTAGAGGCATTTAAAAGTTTTTTATTTCTTTCAATCAAGCATTTCTTAGCCTCAATTTTGTTAATAGAAACATTTATGGAGCAATGGTAATGCCAGACAGGTGGCAAATCGTAACAAAACAATTCTTAAACCACAAAATATGCATAAAATATACTAATATATAAAGGATGATTAATAAAATATATTTTATTATTATATATTTTATTATATTATCATATTTTTATATTTTATTTATATTATTAAATTTTTTATATATAAAGGATGATTAACAAAATATTTTTTATTATTATATTTTTATTATATTATTATATTTTTATATTTATTTATATTATTATAATTTTATTATATCATAATTAATGATGATTAATAAAATATATTTTATTATTATATTTTTATTATATTATCATATTTTTATATTTTATTTATATTATTAAATTTTTTATATATACAAAGGATGATTAGCAAAATATATTTTATTATTATATTTTTATTATATTATTATATTGTTATTATATTTTTATATTTTATTTATATTATTATAAATTTTATATTTTATTTATATTATTATAATTTTTTTATATTATGATTAATGATGATTAATAAAATATATTTTATTATTATATTTTCCGTTGAAAAAGCCTTTCAAAAAATGGCATAAATATAAAAAAAAATAAATATTACATACAATAAATAAATATTGTATACCAATTTAAAAATGACTTTACTTAAAAATTAACTTTTTTAATTTAGTGATACTAATTTGTTGTTATCCTTAATTGTTTGCTATATATATTTTTTTAAACATTTTACTAAACATTTTGAAGTCAGTTTACCATGAAGCTAGTTTTCAGCAAAGTCATATATTTATCTATAAAAATTTTTAATAAAATCCTGCAACGGAACACTTAACATATAAAAACATTTAATAAAAATTTATTAAATTTCTATAGAATAGATAGAGCATAAATAATGCACAAATTTAAACCGATTTAATTTCTACATAAGCTATTGCCCATCTATAATGCTGATTTAAGGATAAGCTTTTACTTTTAACTGCAGTTTAATTGATCTATAGATTATAGTTACTCAGATACAGTTTGAGAGTGTCTGCTGTCCATTGGCTGCCTTTGATTGTGCGGTCTGCTAGCATTTTTCTTCTTCTTTCTTGGCTAATGGCAAATATGTTTTTGGTCATATTGAAATTTATATTGATGGTCTCTGCAGGTCGTATGTCTTGGCAACAGTTTGCATTTATTTCGATATGTCCTGTCTGCCAGGCATTGTTTCTCTCTCACTCTCTGACTCTCCCTCACTCGCTCGTCTCTTTCTCTTTTTGTTTGTCTGGCAGTTGATCTGTGGCTCTCTGTTTTCCACCCATTGCCTATAAATAATGATTTCTTTGCCATTTGCACAGCAGTCCCGCTCGCTCCTCCAAAATGCATTCCGACGGAAAGTGCCATGTCCCTTTCTCTCCCTCTGTCTCTGTCTCTCTAGCTCTGTCTAGCTGCACATGCGGGTCTTCCCACAAAATGCATATGTAATGGCATTGCTCCATAAGAAACGCAAAGCAAAATAAAGTTATTTATCCATACGCAACTATATTTATAGCTGAAACGCTCTAAATTAAGCTTGGGACTAAAGTTTTTCCATTTCAAGCGCAAGGAAACAAATCTGTTTGAAATTTTGAAATTGTATGAAATTGTTGAAACCGATTCACATTGTAGATCGTATGAGGGTTACTTGGAAGAAGCGTAATATTTAAAATTTTTTTGATATATATACATACATCTATCGAGTTGCATGAGCAACGTCCCTGAAATATTGATTATGAAAGGAATGGAAAGTTTTATATATATATTTCATTTATATATATATTTCATATTATTTCTTATTTTCATATTCATATACATATTTTATTGCTAGCCTTACTCAAGGGTCAGTCTATAAATAATTTAATAAGCTACAGTCGAGGACATATATTTATATACCGAAATGTATGTGCATTTATTATATGCAGCATATATTTCATGTCAATCTTTTATCACATATTCATTTCTTTGCTTAAATTTTCACATGACAAAGGCTGCCGTCTATAAGAGTATATATGTATATATATGAGCTATACATATAAATAAAAATATATATATTTCTTCATATTGCGGATTCATGTCGAAGTCTTTGCATTGTGTTGCCACATACAATAGCCACACGTGCAGCGCCTGCCGTGCCTTGGTGGGGGGCGTTGGGGCACTCACAGAGTCTTTGCATGCAATTCGTCAGCTTTTGTGGGGCGTTAATATCGACGACATTTAATAAGAAATATGCACGAAATTCACTAAAGAGAAGGAAAACGAAAAAGAGAAGAAGAAGAAGAAAAAAGCCGCATGCTGCATTAAAAGCTCAGTTTGTGGATGGGGGAGGGGGGTGCTAGGGACGGTAGTTGGGTAGAGCTGGCACTCGGGTAGCTGTTAAATCGCGGTGCATTATCCATTATCGACAACATATTGTCGCCTATCGTCCGTCGTCTTGTGCAATCAATTTCAACAGCGTTTTCCTTTCCCTTTCTTTTTTTTTGCTTCGTACTCTCGGCCGTCATATGTACGTGTTTTATTTATGCCTCAGTTCTTTATGCTTTCCGCCTTCTTGCCCGTATATCATGTGCAAAATAATAAATATAATAATGATATAGTGCATTAAATTGGTTCGTATGTCCATTAAATAAAGCGAACTTTAAGGTGTTTTACATGCTATGACACTTTCCTATAAATAAAGAGATATGGGAGCATGAAAAGCTTTAACTAGTAAATATTATTGAATGCTTACAATACATTTGTATAGAAACGTTATCATATTCAAATTTGTTCCGTGATTAACATTAAAACTTTTTAATGCGATTTCCCTAACTACGCCTAACTATCAGCTAATCGCTGCAAAGTTATTTTTATATAAATAAACATGACAGCGTTAGATAAGTTTGTTCAGAGAGCACGGCCCCTGGAAAACTTTGCTCATTTCACGGAGCGACTCTTGCAAAGTCGGTAAATGCAGCAAGGCGGAGGCGCTGTCAAGTTTTCACTCAATGAAAGTAATTATAAATGTGGCCGAGTTTACTGGAGTGGAGAGTGCGAACTCTCGGCGTGGCATATGCGATTACTGGTGCCACTCATTTCGCTCAGTGTATACCTATTCACACTTTAGCTTCAGCTGCTTCCCTTTAGCTTCCCTTTATTCGATACGCTTCATTTGATTGCGTTTTTGTGTTAATCAGTCAATGGGGATTTGCTTGGACTTACGGCGGCAGAGAAGCTCAGAGTTTTACGTAAAATTGTCTGCTTTTGGCGTATTTACTTTGTTGATCTGAAAGTCGAACTAATTGATTTTGTGTTTTGCTTTTTTGACTTTTCCTACTTGAGCTTAGCTTGTTTGCATGGCAAGCTGATAATGGACTCTTGGCTTTTATGAAAGTTGGCTAATTGCTAAGGTAAAAGAAATGACGGCGACGAGTTGAGGAAATAGCAAATATGATTTTCTTTTATTCTGTAGTACAAATTTGGGAACATGAAATTACATTCAAGGAACGAATTTGTTTTGCTTTCACTTGTGAGCGTTTCTTGTAAACATTATTAATACATTTATTGCTCTTTGTTCTATTTTCTATTTAATTGAATAGGTAATAAAACTCAATAATAATATATTTTACACTGAAAAGCCTTAAACATATGCAAAAATACTTGATTTATACCAATGTGAAATTTAGCAGCTGTTTTTATATACATATATACATATATTTGACATATATCATGTACATAATATATTGAAATCCGCTAGAAAACTTGCATTTTTTTCCCCACAAATCACAATATTCCAATTTTTCGCATTTAATGATTATAATATAAATATAATTTTTGTTCGAAAAAGGAAAAACGAGAAATTTGCATAAAAATGCATTGAAATCAATATAACGGAACGGAGTTGATAATATGAAACATCTGCTCTGCACTGTATTTATTTATTTATTTATTTTATTTTTGTGCCAGATAAATTTGCAATTAATTAAGCGTTAATTAGCATGCAAATGTGTGCGTAATTAATTATGCATGTTATGTGGCACGTGGCACTTGCCACTTGCCACTTGCCACTTTATAATGCCACTTGTGCAAATTCAATTGCAGCTATAAAATGCATTCAGCGCGTGCTGCCAATCATAAACTGCTTCCAAGTCTCAAGCGGCTTTGATTCAAATTCCAATTCCAAGTTTCAATTAAAATTTCTCATTAAACTAAAACTTGGCACTGCTTGGCTGCCGTCTTTCTGTGGCAACTCGAAATGGCTTAACGCGTGCTGGCAGCTCCCGAACAAGTTGACAGTTGACAGCTATCTATGTGTATATAAATATATATATATTAAATTGTACAAGATGTTTGTACTAGGTGATTAGTTGGCTAGGTTAGGCTGATTGAATGAAATGCTTTTAAATGTTGCTATAAGTGGGCAGCGCCGTAAAAGGCTAACCAATTGGTCTATTTATCGACTCTCTATAATTCCAAATTTTCTTTCGATTTACACAGAAGTTCAATTTATCGCGAATTATCGATAGAAAATCTTTTGAGGGGATAGTTTTTCAATTTATCGCGGTTTTCGATTTAGCGGGGTATAAGTTATCGAGACTCGATTGTATTAAAGTTTCAATAACTGTACGTTTACTATCTACAATTAAGTACAGTGGACATTCGGCTAACGAGCAATTCGTTTTAGCTTCTTATTCGTTAAGCGAAACGTTCGTTGAGCCAAATCACTAAAATAGTGTTGGAAAAAAAGCTAAAATGGTCAATGGACAGCACTGTACTGTACTTGAGGTTTCCTTTATTTCGTTGCCCAACACTGAAATTTTTTGTTTTTGTTTGCAAATATATTTTTGGTCGTTATGCGAAACATTGCTCTTTAAGTGAAACTGTGAGGTGTTAGTTAGCCGAGGCTACACTGTATTGATTCATATCTTAGTCAATGTAAAGTCAGCTGCAGTTTTCCCCCACATCAATGTCTAGGCTAAAATTATTCACGGCATTCACACAAAAGGCAGTTGAAAGTTTTGTCAAGTGGTCGCGTTTGCCTAATTAATAGCGACGCCTTTTGCACCTAGGCAACTATTTGCCACTTACTAATTAGCATTTGCCAGCCCGCAAAACTTGCTAGATGACAGACCCGAAAAGCCCTTCAGCGAATTACTCTGTATTTTCGGTGGCTTTTGTCGCTAATTGGACTTTATTGGTGGCAAATGTCAAGTGAAGCGCGCTTTGGTCCCGCCTTCAGTTACCATCCACGCTCGCCCTCTCCCCCTCTCTCTCTCTGTGTGTGTGTGTGTGTTGGACCTTCCCTAACACCATTTTTGATTATGGTTCACTGATAACAGCAGCATTTGTCGTTGCCAAGACTGCTGCTGTCCCTATACCATCCAGAGCCAGAATAATTTCTCTGTAATTTTCAGTGCGGCATTCGCGTGTGGGCAGCGAAGCATGGCCCCAAAATGCAATTTGTGACTCAAGTATATATGTATATATATATATATATATATATATATATATATATATGTATATATATATATATATATATATATATATATATATTTCTTTGGCCCTCGAGCGTTTTGTGGACGCCCAAAAGTTTGCCATTTAATTTTTCTGGCTCGATTACACTTGAACGCCTACCAGCTGCCCACAGTTCCTAATTTATGATGCAGTGAAAGTGCCCAGAAAAGCAAATCGATGATTTAAGCCAACTGTTCGCATAAGGCGAGTTTTAAATTTGCTGACATAAGCAGCTTATAAAGTCATTCCCCATATTTTATCGTAAGTAGAGCGCCATTAAGAAGAAGTTGAAAATAATGGGAAAGTGGACAAGTTATGCTCAAAACCTATCTAGTATTGTATGTCTGATTTTTCTGACCTCATTCAGTCGAGAATTTGTTATTATTAATTGATAAAAAAAGAAGAGGTAAATGAGTAAAATTATAGATTAATTTTTACTTATATAATACCGCTTAGATTTACTATCGCCAATCAAATTGGCAGCTCTGATGTGACCTGAATTGATATATCATAAACAGAAATATATATATAGCCAAATAAATTTACCAACTCACCAAGTTGACAGTCCCAACGTTATATAGTGCCCCTCAATAAGTTCAGAATTCGAACGGTGCCAACCCGCTGGAGCTTCTGGTCTTACAGTCATTGCCTACTTATGAGCTAATCAAGCCTTGGTATCGCAACCCGCCATGAATAGAAAAGAAAAACTCGGCAACTTAATTTGATTAATTGCGTCATGTGGAGCAATGCCGTCAAATGATTTCACACCATGGAGCTACACTGCCTCAAACTTTGCCTGCTGCTGCTGCCGCCGTCGTCGCTCTGGCCCCCTCTGCCGTACCTTGCTCACTTGTCCTTTGCATGTCTGGCAGCGCCTGCCCAGCCCCCTGAGTGCGATAAGTGCGCCCGGGGTGTTGTATTACATGACAACGCCTGGCCATGAAATTTACGACGTAGTTTTTTCTAATTTTTCTATTTAATTAGCACACACCAACACTCACACACATACACTCACACACACATAGGAGTACTTATTGCTGGGTTGGGAACGTCACAAAGAAATATCCTGTCAATATGGCAGAACTTTGGACTGCATATTGAGGGTTGTTCCGCACACTTTCCGGACGGCGAGACAAATGAATCGACCGTCTGACAAACTGTTGCCATTTGCTGGCCGTCGCTTAATGATGTCAGCATGTTAATTAAAGCCAAATTATTTACTAAAGTTACCCAAAAGACATGAAAAAGGGTCCAAATGACCTCTCCCTTGATCAGCCCCGGCCACTTGTCTCTTCTCTCTCTCTCTCTCTCTCTCTCTCTCTCTCTCTCTCTCTCTCTCTCTCTCTCTCTCTCTTTCTCTCTCTCTCTCTCTCTCTCTCTCCCTCTTCTAGCACCCTCTCTCGCTCTGTTGGGCTGGCGAGGTGTTAAGTTGTATTCGGTTTTGGCTCAAATGCTCTTTTAAAGTTCCTAAGTGTTGGGTATATTATGATTCGGTCTATACATTCAAGAGATCGTTTACTTGAATTTATTATTCAATTTGTATTTCTTTTGTATTTTCCCATTTTAACGAATCTTCAAATAAGTATATATCTTATTATTAGATCTTATGTTATTAAAAGACTTGTTAAACAACTTTTTTAAACCAAGAGAGAGACAAATTTTCATTAGTAAACGAATTGAGTTAAAAGAACTGAGAACTAAGGTTCTCTTGGCTCCTGAGGGTTGCTACTGATGGTAAATATTATATATCTAACAACACACACATACATATCCATACATATACAAAATTTCTTTTTTTTCTTTTTATACATAGATATTTTTGCCTCTGGTTTACAACAACTTTTTCATTAATAGTTAACAAGCTTGATAATTAAGCAGCCAGACGCAAGAACTTGCCTGGGTTTTCCTTCCTTCCTGTCTTTCTGCTACTTTCTGGTCATTCTCATCTTCTTGCTTTTTGTGTTGTTGCTTCTCCCTTGGCAATTTCTTGACAACTTTTTACAATCGCCGTCTCGCTCACTCGCTGCTCATAAAGTAGTTTCTTTTCGTTTCTTCGTTGTTGCCCACTTTCTCAGTCTGTCAATGACTTGGCTCTTGGTTCTTGTTAGCCATTTGTTTGTTTGTTTCGGGGCGGTGTCATGAGATTTCTTAAGCAGTTACAAAGCACGACTCACCTTTCAGCTGCAGACATGGCAGCCGCAATTGTTGTTGCTCATTTTCCGAGCCACTTGACTCGGCGCTTTTCACTTTGATAAGTTGCGACAGATCTGTCGCAGAAATGTATATTCAAATTATGTAAAAGAATATTATATTCCATTGTCGGATTGCAGGCTTTAGGAGAAAATCATAGTCGGTACGCTAGATGGCGCCACTGAGTCGTAAATTTAAATTGACTCATTAGCAAACGGTTAACCACAACAACCCGAAGCAAAGGAAATTGTCGCACGTCTACAGCTATATCTTTGCTCGCCAGCTTAACAAATTTGTTGCCCTTTTGCGTGTGGGCGGGGCCAGCTCCGTTCCAATTTGTTGACCCCCTTTTCACGCTGCTGCGGTTAACTGTGAGCTGTATGTGTGTGTGTGTGTGTGTGTTACTCATTTGTTGGTCAGCCAGCTTAACTGAAACTAAAAGCATGTAAAGTACTGACAGAAAAAAGCCACAGGATTTGGCTTAAAAGGGAATTCCCACTGCATCTTGGGTGTGTGCGTGAGTGTGCGAAAAGCGCTTATATGGTTGCTTAAAATGTGTATGCCAAAGTTTTTCATTGAATTTTAGATAGAAGCGACACACAGCAAAGATTGCATGCCACACACACACAGAGAGACACATATACATAACCACATAGCTAGACAGTTGATAAAATGTTGACAGTTTTTGGGTGAGTTGTTGTTGAGCCGGGGAATGCTATTTGAAAGTTGGAAAAGGCAAAGGCAAAGGCAAAGCCAAAGGCAAAAGTTAAAAGCGTTTGGAGAAGTTGGCATTTGTAAAGGCGAGAAATCAATACTTGGTCTTGAGTGTGAATAGATCCTAATTGTATTAACTTGAAATATGCACTTGAGACACTTTGAGTAGAAACCTCAAACGTTTATCACGTCTCAAGGCTGATCTTTCGTTTAAATATTCCAAATTATTTAACTAATTTAAATAGCTTGGCAATTTATTTTAATTTTTTAATATTATATATACAAAAATTAAAAAAAAACCTTTTCTTGTCAATCGGTAATTTGAGTTTCGATAAAATCGCGATAGGTCGAAAACAAAAACTTTGTTCCTTAAAAAATCGTTCTCAATAGTTTGGACTTTTGTGTAAATCGAATTATCGGAACTCGACTGTATTTTCTGTCAATTTGCTCTATGGTTTTAGTATTTTAAGTATTTTTGATACTTATTTGGCATTTAATCTGTTAACGTCAACAAATTGTGCTAATTAGGCCCACAAAAGTCATTCGATGTGGCCAACAGTGGCCCAATTGTTGTGCGAACTGCAAAATCCAAATCAACATGCGAGCGCTAATAAAACCTGAACGGAAGGCAGAAAAAACAATCAGGCCGAATACTAATTGCATAGTTTTGTGCGCGGCCAGCGTTGCCATATCTCTGCTCTAGATTCACGCGCACGCCCCCTGCCCTTCTCTCATATTGTAAATAATTAATGCCGGCTCTAGGCAATCAACGTCCGTTGCATTCAGTTGTCAAGCGACTTCATTTACTGGATATATTCATTCTTTTTTTTTTTTTTTTTTTTTTTTTTTTGCGCTTTTTATGTGTGTCGCTTGGCGTATTTCATGTTTAACTGGGCGTGGCGTTGCCCATAAAAACTGGTGACAGCCGGTCATAGATTGCAGTGCAATGGAAGCCGACGCTCCCACGCTCTCCAAGATATATGACAGGCTGATGGTTCAGCTACATTTGACAGTAGTGCGGTGCATATCGGCTGTTCCCGCCGGCTAGCCTTTGCCTGTCTTCCAGCTCAGTGCATTTTAATGGCGTTGCCATATTCTTCAATGCACCGGTGCACTGGCAACACCCCTGGCATACGTGTATAAGTATATACGTATATGTATATATGTATATGTATATGTATGTATGTATATTCCTTGCTTTTATACAACATTTCGCTTCAGTTACGCCCCCCTCCCACGCACCCGCTTCTCGCATGTGACATGCAATCAACTATCGCCAAATTTGCGGGCACACTCTATATCGCTATCATATCGCCCCGCTACCTCTACGCCCATTCCCAGCTAGGCAACGTATCACGCCCTCTATACTTACGCTACATTTAGCCAGAATTTGTGTCTGTTAATAGTTTTTGTTATTCTATGGAATGAAGGAATAAAAACTAAAACTTGGCGCTATGAAAAGTGATATTTAATGGTTTTTATGGCTTTCGTGATGTATGACAACAACAACAACAACAGCAACAGTGATGATCATAATCTAAGCAATTGATAGAGTTCCAGTCATGGATGTGGCGCACGCTACTCGAGTTTGAAATCGGAGTCACAGTTTTCCCTGTTTTGTTGTGTGTGGATGGGAAAACGGTTTTTCTTTATTTTGTTTTTTATTTGATTTCCAATTCAACCTTGCGTTGGCATTGATTGCAAAAAAAAAACACTTTGAAATACAATTTGCTGTGTGTTGTTTATTCTTGGAAATACTCTCAGTTTATTTGGGGTATATTGATTTTGTAAATGGTTTTGAGTGGCAAGTGAAGTTGAGATAATGCGAAACTTAGAGTTCCTATAAAGTATGAAGAAATTTTAAATTTGAAATAAAATTCATAAATAGATTTCGGAGTTTTATATAATATAGTGTGTGTAAATCCAAGACTAGCTATAATTTTATTTATTTTCTATGTTATTTTTCTTCTCTACTTTGCTGCTGTTATTGATTTTTGTTTTTGCACTTTAATTTCTTTTTGTTTTTGTTTTTTGCTTTTGTTAATTCGAATTTGTTATAAACACGTTGCGCTCCATTGAGGCGTGAAAAGCTGGCGCAATGCCCGTAAATTAGCCAATGCGCTTGCACAATCAAACACAATTGAAGCACCACACGTAACGCCAGTTGCAAGCGAACTTGTTGTTTCCTTTGTTATGTCCAAAAATCATTTTTTTTTTTATTTTTTAGTTGGTTTTACATAAAAGTTAATTAGAATTGCGGCTTTTCGCGCCCAGAGGCCAAAACCAAGTTGGGCTTACAATATGTTCAAGGACTAACAATTAATTAGGCCTATGGTCAGGCATTTTATTGCAGCTTTTGTTGTCAGCTTCTGTTTACAAAGAATAATCATCATTAGCTGCGCTTTTGTCTCTGTGTGTGTGTGTGTGTATGTGTGTGTGAGCCCTTAAAGTGCATTGAGCAGGCGGCTTTGCTAATTTTCGCTATTCAAAATGGCCGCCGCCGCATAATTGTGTGTACTTTGTGTGGGTATTAGATGAAGATGCGACATCTATTCAGCAGCAGCGTGTTTTGCATCTCATTATTAAGATGGGACTGGGCCCACTGCAAGGCTGCCCACGCTCGATTCCTTTGCCGCATGAACCCCTTAAGACTGTTTTGCGTACCTTCACGCTGTGCATTTCGCACAATGAGCGCTCGTTAAATGAGTGCCTGGCGCCTGGCCATTCATAATGCCCTACAAATGGAGTATTACGAGTGCTTTACAAGAAAATGTTTATGCTTTGGCGACATTTCTGCTGAAAGGCGATTATGTGAGTATATATGGAAGAATATTAACAAGTATGAAAGCACTCATCGGCAGTGACTATAAAGACTATAAAGCGCACCCGGATGCGTTTCCTTTATACGGTCGAAAATTGATTAATCTTAGCACTTGAAAAAAATTCGTTCTCGATAATTCTCGATAGTTTGAATGTCTGTATAAATCGAAAAAAGAAAACCGGTCGCCTTACCATATCGAATTATTGAAACTCGACCTCAGATATATGAGAATATATATGTCAAGGCTAGATAGATTCAGCTTACTTACATGTACATCTACTCATAGAGTATTCAATTTCCTTTAAACTTACATCAATGTTTAAAAATCCCGTACACTTTTCATATGAAATGGCTGCACCTTCTGTTCCGCTTTCTTTTGTTTTCGGAAAATGCATTCGCATTTTGTGAACCCTTTTTGTGCGAGTGTAGGTGTGGAAAAGGGCTTATGTTTGAATGCCGAGTGCCTGGGAATTTCATGCATCAAGACGCATGCAGCTGCTATTTAGACTGGCGGCTGTCATTGTGCGCCGTTCCCTTGCCTCTCTCTGCGCTTCTCATTTCTAGTTGTTCGCTCTGATTGACGTTTGTCAATCTAAAATGATGTGACTGGCACTCTCTATTGTTTTCGCATAGACTCGGCTTCCGAGCGAAGCCCTTGGAATATTTCTAATTAGACTGAGAGTTGCCGCAGCTCATGGCTCATGGTTGTCAGCCATTTCTGGCCACTAATTGACAGCTCAATCAACGCAACAGAATTATTCAGTTAAATTGTACAGTTGTTGCTTCCTGATTGACAGCAATGCAACAGGGTATAGAGAGTTGATATCATTGCTAAGGGTAACCGATGTGTGCAGCTGCGATTCCTTTATATCATCTCTCAAGTTTGTTTTCTCTGCTGTGCACCTTTCACACTTGACACCTGCCCAGAAGAGTGTGTTGTGTTTTTTGGTTGCTTTACGACATAATTACATTTTAATTCCCACAGACAACAAGAGCAAATAACACGACGGCAAACACCAACTGCTCTGTGCAATAATAATATAAACTTTGTCAAACTTTGACAACACACACACACACACACACACACACACACACAAACACACAGAATACACCGCTAAAAATCTGCATGAATTATAATTATATTTTTCATTAAAATTCACCTTGAGCTCTTGTGCGCCCAAGTTTTAACTTTTGCCCAGATTTGATGGTAAAACGCAACGCGTTCCCCCAAAACTTGCGGCATTGTGTCGCCATCTGGCGGCGGTGGCGGCAACAACTTGATTTACTTATTTTTGATCACCTTCAACAATTTTAATGAGCTGCAATTCAAATGTAAAGCACCAAACATTTCTGCGTGTATATTAATTGAATTTTGAGGCTTTTAATTAAGATGAAGATGGCGAAAAATTCAATTGAATGAGCTGTTGGGGCACAGACTAGCGAGGTAGGCGGCTCAGTGTTGTGATGAGGGGGGTGTGGGTTGACTGCTACAGGTGAGGCATGAAACTGGAGAGACCGACACGATAAAGTTTTGCAAAACTACAAATTTAATTTAACTTTGATATTCTTTGTTCTCCAGTGACTGCCATCATATCATTTCGAACTTTTAAGTTGAGCATGACGACGACGACGATGATGATGTTGATAATGATGATGTTGTTGCTGATAATGATGATGATGATGCTGGCTGTTGCATTTTCATGCCGCAGCTCATGATTACGCCATAGCTACAGTAGTACTCAGTCGTATAGCTTTTCTACCTTTCTCTTTTGATGTATTATTGTACTGTGCGCGTGTTTTATTTTTATTGGCTTACGTTTATCTTTGAAAAGTTTTCTTTAGAGTTGCTTAGCGTTCGTCAGTGCTCAAGTTGGATAGCTGATATTTTGGGCTGCACTTGAATCATATGCAGCTTGACAGGTTTTCAGTTAATTTGGGATTGTGGCTGATAGATTTCTCCTTTGTTTCGTATAGATGTTAGATGATAAAAAAGCTTGATTTCTGTAATGATTCATTCTCTTTCATTGACTTTAAGGCTCTCTAAGTTCAAGACGTTTACTGTGCTATTCATAATATTTGCCCATTTCATTGGCTTGGAAGGACATCTGAAAAATATCATAATTAATTTGTATTTTTTAAAATTTATTTATTATTTTTTAATTTTTATTATTTAAATTTTTTTTATTTTATTTTTATTTATTTATTTTTAAAATTTTTTTATATTTTTATTTATTTATTTTTTTTTTATTTTTATTTATTTTTTTTTTTTTTATTTATTTATCATTATTATTTTTTATTTATTTATTATTATTATTTATTATTATTATTTTTTATTTATTTATTATTATTATTTTTTTTATTATATATTTTTTTTTATTATTTTTTTTATTATATATATTTTTTTTTATTATATATATATATTTTTTTATTTTTATTTTTTCATAAATAGCCTTTTAAACTTTCGTGTATTTTTTTTTCCTGCAAAGTTGAATACGGTCGCAAAACCTTTGAAAATCACTGGCCACAAAACTTTTGCCACAGCTACGCAGCTCATTTGTGGCTATACTAAAAGCAGGCAAACTCCGAGCGAAACACCTCACACACACACATACACACAAAGTACACAGGTTGTTTTATATTTTGGCATATTTTGAGCGGCTATGGAAGCTGTCTGGGGTAACGCTGCAAAGCCAAACTAGCCCCAGACGAAAGCTTTTATAAATAAAAGAGAAAGAAAACGAAAACGTGAACAAAAACGAACAAGAATAAGCGATAAAACAAAGCAAAAACTTTGCAATAATTTGCAATTAAATTAAATTTTGTGAAGCTAAACAATAAATAAATGCATATATTATTGTAGCTGTATTAAGAGCCACTGGCAGTTCATGAATCTCAATGAATTTCACGTCTATGTGAGCATATATTTTGCCCCACACATTTGCAGTTCTCTTATGGCGGATCGCACCCGGCCACGGGTTTGTATACATATATCCTATATTTCTCTGCGTCAGGCAGCTGTTGGGTGATTCGCTTGGTTGTTTACTTGAATGCATTAATATTATGCACATGTTTCATTTATGAAATGCAAAAGTTGCAACATTATGCAGCAAATTGCATCGTCTTTCTTTGCTCTCAGCGTATGGGGATAGAGAATGGCTCTCGTGCTGCAAAGTTTGTCATGAAATATCCTTTATGAATGAAAAACAGCACGGACAGCATACGATATATTTCGTATGCAAGTGAAGAGCTTTAGACATCTGTTTATAATATAAATTAGGTGCCGATGGTAACGTCTATTTTTTTTTCTCTCATATTTTGGCAAAAGCAAAGCTGTAATTTAACATATTTAACAGCCAATGCTTTACTTTATAAATCCCTTTTTTAATTTTTTATTTTTCTTGTAAGCATATATGTAAGCATTTTATTAGATTTTTTATCCATAGTCCATTTTTTTCGACTTTGCTTTAGGTTTTGTTTATGGTCATTATGCATTGGGCCGTTGAATGCATTTACCTTTGACAATGGCTAACGGATAAGTTTAGTCATTGCAGGCTGTACTTGGATGTGTGCTCATGATGTTTATGTGTTTGTGTGTTTCGTGAAGCTGCAATAATGCCCTTTAATAATTCTCATTCGTTTGGAAAATAACAACACAAAGTCTCAGCGTTTCACTCTTGCAATTCTCTCAGCTCTTCTAGCTCTCTCTCTCTCTTCTCTCGGGCTGCTATTGCTGCTCACTTTGAGGCTTCTCATGTTACCTTCTGCTTCTTCTTCCCTGCTCCCTTCGCAAACTGACCGCCCAATCTATGTTGAACATAACCATTTTTGTAGCATGTTTTGCATGCTTTGTGTTGCTGCTGTTGTTATTTTCCTACTCTGTTGACAATTTATTTAGCTGGCGCTTTTAATCATTTTCCGCTTTTAGTTGCCTTTTTTCTTTTCGTATCCTCCTTTTCCAGAATTCAGTTATTTAATACGTTTATCCTTGTAAAGGCAATGAATTGGAATTTATACATATAATATATACTATTTTAAGAATATATTTACATAAATCTGTAACTAATCGATTATATATATATTTTTTTCATTTCAGGTAAGCTTAAGAAATCGTTTACATACATGCTACATGACTAGGGGTATGTTCAGTAATCTAATTCAATAAATATATAAATTTCGAGTTTATAAGACTATATTTTATTATTTATTATAAGACTATTTTGACTATACAAGGTATACATTATAAAGGCGAGTTTCTTTCAGGTCTTATATAGTATAAATTATTTTTTATATAAATTAATTTGCCAGTATTCATTAACATGACAGCAAAACTGAACTGTAGCCATTTTTTTTTTATATTTTATTTTTTTCGTTTTCTTTCTTTCATATAAAGGCAAAGCGGCGCTGCACAAGGCAGCCTAATTAAATTATGAAGCCAATTTTCCCAGTTCTACTGCATTATATAACAACTAGGGTCTGTGTGTGTGTGTGTATGTGTGTGTGTCTGTTTGCTTGTGTATTCCTTGTTTGTTTGCTCCACAAAGTATGCAACAGTTTTTTTCTCCATGCAACAGCAAATTTCCCAGCTGACTGACACCGACTGAGGCAAAGCTAATTAAGTTAGGCAATAAAGAGAGGGCTAAACGCTTGTCAAAGGATAGGCATGAAGCAACAACAACAGCAAAAACAAGTACAGCAAAAGCAGGAGCAGGAGTCGAAGCAATAACAAGAACAACAATTGCAACATAATAAACGGAATATCTCTAGGCACGCTTGCGTTGTAACAGGCGTATGCGTAATATGATTTACAGCACATCTGAATGTGATTATAAGTAGATATATGTATATAGAGTGTGCCCACACTACATACCCTAGTTATACTTATGACATCAACTATATATATGTATATATGTGTGTGTGCAGCTGCCCCTAACTCTTTCTGGGCCTGCAGCTGGCTGTGTGGAGAATGTCCGGCAAGCAAGTGCAACCTGTCTTAATTCAATTTTCATGGGGCACAATACGAAGTGTCTGATGTGTATGCAAGAAGAGGGCAACGGGGGCGGAGGAGAAGGTGTTCGAGTCTGCATTGAATGTGAAGCAATGTAGCTGCTAAGTGAAAACCTAATTAATTGAATTAAATTTTCTATTTGCTGGCAAGTGTTTCGAGATGTGAGCGGAATGTGTGCTAAACTTTAGAATACCCTGTACTGTTCAGTAGTGCAAAGATGACTTAGTTATAGTTAAATATTTTCATATTTTTGAGGAGCTTTAATATATAATAATTACAAAATAGACTAGAAAATGAAAAATTTTCAAGAAATAAACAGGGGATCATAATTCAGGGTATGCTGACTACAACACTTTTATCTCTTCAAACTGGATTATTGTATTGTTAACTAAGACTTGAGGATTACAAAGATTTCAAGTTATAAACACACTCTATTACCTATCTATTAATTTAGGACTTAATTTACTAATTTACTACTAATTTAGGTGCTTGCTTCGCTTGAGAGCCCCAAAAATGTAGTTCGAATATAATTTAGCAATGTCATTAGCTTCTCTTTATGCGCCCTGTGCACCCATGACAAGATTCTATTGATTTATCTGTAGCTGTCTCGTGTACACCACAAATTAACTGGCATTTTAGCAAATTTTCCAGTTGACTTGGTAATTATGCAATTAGGTGCAAATGCCATATCAGAGCCAAAGACAAAGCAAAGGTGGCTACTTACGTGATATATTTTCGTACGCAGGACCTTCCCAATGCACTTGCCGCCGGTGTGTAGCTAAAGTAGGGGAAATACTCGCAGGCAACTTGTTGCGAGTGGCAGCTATCAACAGTAGAGTTGTTGCTATCCAAAGACTCTTTGGAGAGTTCTACTTGTGCCCCTTCGCTTGGACGAACGGGATTATGGAGAGCAGGATGGGAGCGCGCATGCGTTGCCAAAGAGCATATTGTTTATAAGAGCTGAGAGAATGTGAGGAATGCCGGGTGTTGTCATTTGTGCATGACGTAACGCGCCCAAAATATGGATGAAAAGTTGCAAAAGTGTAGGGGGAAATAATGTAATTTAGTTTTACTGAAATAACAAAATAGAAATTTCCATGTTACATTTATCTCGATTTATCTAAATTTTCCGATTTATAAAGCAATAAAATCGACAACACACAATTCAACAGTTAAACTCTACACCGCACAGTTAGCTATATTCCTTTGTAGACTCTCGATAACTGTTGCTCTTTTCCATAGAGTTTGTACGCTCTTAACTAAGCTGTTTGCACTCTTTGCTCAAGTTCCGCACGATTGGCTCAATATGGCATAAAAAATGACGCTTTCGTTTTCAGCTTTTGTCACCGACTTTTGTGGCTAGAAAATATGTTCTATATATATAATGTATGTATCTAACTGTGTGTGGCATTATCCCTAGCTTTGTAAAGCACAGTCATTCAGTAAGTCAGCGTGTACATTTTTTTTCTCTTCTTCAAACTTTCAATTTGTGGCATGCAGCTGGGCAGAGGACACCAAACACCAGAGCTCATGATTTGGCATATTTGCACTCATATATAAAAACTTTTAAGTCAGCTTACCAACTGCGCTAGACATCTATTGAATTTATCGATTGTTCAGGCCAATCAATCGATAAAAGCCTATTCATATTTTTCTGTAGGCTTTCAACCTGATTTGAATAAAATGCTTAAATTGTTCTATTAGGCAAATGAAATATTCCGAGCACCCATTGTGTGTTGAGCTTCAAGCCACTTACTACTAATATCGCTTCAATATTGGCCAAAGAAATCAAAAAGAACAAACAGAAGCCAAAGTCGAGCCATAAGGGAAGTCCAGCAGCCAAATAAAATCATGATAAATCAACAAAAAAATGTTTGGCCATGGGAGAGAAATATAAACAAAACTGCACATAGAAACCGCAAGCGACCAGAAATGATTAAAAAAAAAAGAAAAGTAAAAACTGAGGGAAAAACTCTCAGTGAAGGCAGCAAAAAGCAAAGGCAAACAGGAAAAGCGACATTTGCTTTTGTTACAACATTTTGCCAAGCCGCGAGCGACGTTTTTACCCGGCCATCCAGACCGAACCAAAAAAAAAATAAGAAAGACTAGGTAAAGATGCCGAAAGATATGCCAAAGTCCTTTCTCAGTTTGTATATCTCTGTCCCTTACTCTCGCTTGCTCGCTCACGCTATTGCTATCTCATTCGCTTTCTGTCTGTTATCCTCGTGGACCAAAACGCGCTGCAATTTGCGGACAAGCGAGCAATTTGTAAATGTAAACAATGACGAGTCAAGTGGTCGCTCCGTGGAATAGGAGAAGAGCGAGACGGGGCCGGGGCCGGGGCCGGGACCGGGGCCAGAGAGGAAGTGAACAAACAAAGAGTGCTCTGCTACCGATAAGGAAACACCAGCCACACGCTCAAGATGTCCTCGGTTCCAATCTGTTCCATTCGCAGAAACTGTAGTGGAAAGTGAAAAGCGTTCGCGCCACCGAAAAGAAAAGTTAAACGAAGAAACGATTAAAAATTCAATTGAGTGGTAAACAAAAGAAAAAGAAAAAGAAACCAGGAAACGTACGAATTGTGAACCACTCTGTTAGAAAATTTGTTAAATTGTAATCGAACCGTCGTTGAATGTCGCGACGTCTTGAGAATTTCCTTTTGCTTTTTTTTTCTTTCTTCTTTTCTCCCAGTTGTTTATTTTTATTTTTTTGTCTGCCTTTCATTTTGTCGTTTGCTTTGTTTCATTCGTGCCTCGCGCTTGGCCTGTCAATTGTATGCAATCATCTGGGCTCAAGTGTCCGTCCCCCCCTCGCTTAGTGTTTTATTTCATTTTCATTATGATTTCTATGGCTCGAGGCGTGCCACGCAGCCCGAGACATATTGCGTGGCATTAAATGAAGTGTTTGAATTGATTTCATATATTTGATTTTTATTTAATGTGCGACGAAATTGACTGCTTTAGTTGGTTGGTTGAGGGCGTTATAAATGATATTGGGGTGGAATAATCGATGAAGCAAAAGGCGAATAGAGACGAAAGTAAAAGTGCTAGAGAAATAGAAAGCTGAAATAGTAGCAGAAATAAATATAGGAGGATAAAGAGTAATGGGAGTAAAGAGTAGACTATTTAAGGAGGTTAGCACATTATTAAATATTGATTTTGTTTCAGATTTAAGTCTTAGATTTCATTGATAATGAAGTTGTTTTGTTTTTATCTTTTACTATTCTTCCATGTCTTATAAATAGAACTCCCCACTCGAATATCGACTCTTTACTTATGCATTACTTCATTTCGTTAGCTGTCAAGAGCTGAAGCTACAGTTCTCCAACACCTTCCTGCAACTGTACTTCATCCAGCGCCGGCTGCTTAACAATCAATCAAATTGTCTATGGAAAAAAAACAACTTCTGTTTCCAGTGCTTATTGTCCGCACCCAAGCGGGTCGTCACGTCGAGGCGGCGGTTGGTGTCTGTCTTTTGCACATTTCCACTTATATTTAGCTTTTATTTTACCTATATAAAACACCATTCGAGCAGCTCAAACCTTTTCTCAATTTTTCTGCTCTTTTAACGTGTCTCCAGAGTCAGGCAACATTAAAACATTCTCTATCATTTCCGCCTTTTCTGCTACGTTTATCGTCGCCAGCTTCTTGTACAATTTTAATTCTATTTCCAATACGAGGCACTCTACGCTGCTCTCTCCAACCCGCCCCGCCCACCAATCCTGCCCATGTGCTGGGGCAAAAGGAAGTGGCGGTATGTAGGAAACAGGAAATGCCGGTGCAGAGCCCAAGTTGAGGCAAAGGCGGGGAGCAAAAAGAGCAGCTTTTAAATGCACTAACTGCACAGAATGCGAATGAAAATTTGAGAAGTCGTTGTATACGGGAGGGGGGGAGAAGGAGACGTTGGGCAAAAGTGTCGGCAAGTAGTAGTCAAAGGAAACGCCAATGGACCACGTTTCAGTTAGTGCTTAATTGAGTTGGCATTATGTGGCTTTCGGAATCGCTGAGAGTGGATGAAAGTAGATGAAACAGAGGGCACTTCAAGTGCAGGTGTATAGTCGTTGTGGGTGTGTGGGTGTGTGTGTGTGTGTGTGTGTGTGTGTGTGTGTGTGTGTGTGTGTGTGTGTGTGTGTGAATGAGTGTGTTTGTTTTATTTTCGAATTTGATTTGAAATGTGTCAACTGATTTTTGGTAACATTTTAAGTGATATTTCGACATGTCGAAGAAATGAGAGCGAAAAGCAATTTCCGTGTTGCTTTGATTCAATTTGCTAAAAGGCAAAGTATAGCATAGCAATCAGCTTTTTGTCGCTAAGCATGAGATCAAAATAATTGTATAGCAATCAGCTATGCACTTAACAATATTATTTTTATTCAATTCATTTCTTAGCCTTTTACTTATGAGTATCAACAAATTGCACATGAATTATTGCTATAAATTGCTTGCTGTAAATTTGTTTTAATATAGAATACACAAGTGTACTTAAAGACAATCATGATTCATTTTATATCAAAGCAATTCCATACGCTTCAAAAGAAATGCGGTGGGGCTGGCACAGTATAAGTAGCTTAAGCATCCTTTGAACTCTTAACACTGCCTGCTACACCGTCAAACTTCATATAGAACTTCACATTTATGGCACCTGCAGCTGCGCCGGCTGACAACCGCAACTGGTAAAGACGTAAACACGGGGGATAGGGCAAGAGATATGTAGCGAAAACAAATACACAACAAGTCGGAGCCATGGTAGCACATTAACCTTCAATCTTGTGAGGAGACAAGCGGCGGCAGCAGCAGTAGAAGTAGCCTGAGTTCAGAAGATGATGAGGTTTAAGAAGCATATAGAATAAGAAGAAGAAGACAGCAGCAATGAATGAGGACAGAAGTAGAAGAAGGAGCAGTAGCAGCACTCGTAGCTGGCATTGCTCATACGCAACGTGCGCCGCTTGGCATTTCGAGGTATATGTGTGTGCGCGGTTTGTGCTGCGTGTCGAGTGTTGTGCGCGCCACATTATGAGGCAGCATTCGTAATATAAATGTTTATATTCTTGTATTGCGGTTATTATTAAAAACTTTTACAGCCATACACGCAGCGAGCGCAAAATGTACAACTTTTACAGCAATATCTTCCGCGTGTGCTTCTCTCTGTGTGTGTGTGTGTGTGTGTGTATGCTGTATGAGTTGGAAGTTTAAGTTTGTTTGCAGCACTCAAGTGGGCGTGGGCGTGGCGGGCGGGCTGACGGGCATCGGCGCAAAGATGTTGCAAAACAAGCAGCAGTCAAAGCAACTTTTTATGGCAGCTAAGCAAAGCCGAACGCTGCACTATTAAAAAGTTTATCTCCGAACAGAAATGCTACTTCATTCAATGGTAAAATCCGATTTATTAAAATCCCCTACCCGCGCTCCCGGCCACCGCAGCAGCACCTGACGCTCACTTCGAATTGAGTTGGAGTTTTCTAATAAACGTGTACAAAACTGCATTCAGAATGCACAAACTAATGTAAACTAACTTAAGCCATATGCATGGCACTAGAAAGGGCGTACTGTAAATGTGATGTAAGGCCGTTCATATAGTTAAAGTTTTTCAACTTTTTTCCTCATATTTTCAATTTCAATTTGTTGTAGATGCTTTCACTCTTTTAAGGTTAGGCTCTTAGGTCATTTACGTTTCGATTTCTTATTTGAGTGCCTAATCGGCCATGCCTTAAGAGCTATTAATGGGTTGCTGTTGCTACTCTCGATTAGGTTTCAATTTCGCTAGCTGTCATGGCAATATATAACAATCAACGGCTCTGATTAGCAGCCAGCGGCGGTATCGTTCGCTCTGCATGAGCTTAGACAATAGTTAATGAGCTGTACAACACCACAAAAGCCTCTCACAGATGACACGTGCAACAACTTGAGATGAGTGAGTCCTCAAAGTTGATTCATTGGCATACCCTTACGCTGGAGGTGTGATATGGGTAAAACATATATATATATATATATATATATATATATATATATATATATATGGAAAAACGAATAACTAATATAAATCAATCAATATCGACAGTCAACAGACAATTGATGACAATTGAAATATCGAATATATATCGGGTATATATATAATTCATAATTTTTGCATTAACTTTTGGCCGCATTTGTTGTCGATATTTCCGAACAGAGCATTTGAGCTGCGGCTTGCGGTGGAGCATTTGTCTTACGTTTGCGCCTTGCTGATAATATCTTAATCCTTTGAATGGGCGCCTTTCAGAGCCTTTCATGCACACACACACATACACACACGCGCGCGCACGAGAACATACAGCACTGTAGCTATAAGACGAGTGCCGCAACTATTCAGGTAGCACATCCTCTCAGTGACTATTGTTGTTTAATCCTTTTGTATAAAGTTGTGCTTACAACTCATTATTGTTTGCGGAGCTGTTTGTCTGGCTGTCTGTGACTAAGTCTTCTTGGTTGGCAACCCTTTGGTTGCGTTTGCGTTTGCCTTTGCCTTTGCCTTTGCTTTTTGGCCACCCTGTCGCTTTCCTGGCCCTTTATTTGAGTTAACACATTTCGTAGCTATTATTCCTGTTGTTGCTTTTCCGGTTGAGTGTGGTGGAAAGTTTTCGGTTTTTGGGGCTTTCATGGCAAAGTTTTCCATGTGATTTTCGTGTTGTCTCGGTGCTGTGCTGCCTGCCGTTTTGGCACTCGCTTGACTGCGTGCGACCAGAGAGCAAACTTTAATGGGAATCTGCTTTTGTTTTCAATTTTACGCTTTAATTACCTTGATGAATAAAAGGACAATGCGCAAGGACTGGGACTGGGGACTGGGATTGCCTCGATTAAAATTCATCGATTGAAAATGCTTGTATTGTTTAATAAACTGCGGCCGTTTGGTTTATTCAAAAGCAAAAAAAATTACAATTTGTATAAAAAAGAGCACAGAAAAAACCAGAACTGCTGATATAATTAATAATTGAATAATGTATCGACTCTCATGTGTGTGTGAGTGTTTATATCTGAGTGTGCGTGTAGTATATCATATTGGGCTTTCAATTTAATTAACATTGAAATATATTTTCACGAGCTGATGCATAAATGAAGCGGCATATTGATTCGCTTATGAAAAGAACAAAAATATATCCAAAGTGCAATAATGTCTGATATGCATTTTGCTATAAATCGCAAATGAGGTTCATCCATTGGATCAGCATTAACTGATGTCTTTAGTTTATTAAATATTTACTGAAAGTTTAAGTTTAGTCTGCATTAAACGAACTCTTAATATCTGCCAATAGTTGATTATTTTTCAATTTGTTAACTTATGTTGCAAATAAGTAAAGCATTAACTCATTCAGTAATTTTTACTAAAACAAAAAACTGAAATTTACAAAATTTCTTAACGTATTTTCGAGTTCAATCAACATTTGCATAGCTGCTGTTTTATATTAAGCATAATTTTTCACAATTATTTTTTCGGACTATATTAAATTATGATTTAATGCGTGATGAAGCCTCTGCAATTTTTTATTGAATATTAATTAATTAATATTGTAATGAGATTTTGCCGCTTGGCGGCAGTAGACAAATTTAAATTAATTCAATAAACATCAATTTATGTTCAACACATTGATTGGTTTGGAAATGGAATTTACTCTAGCGCTGATGAGAGTGAAAAATCCTCTGAAGTCATGAAAAAAAAAAGAAAAGATTTTTCGCTATATATTAAATTGTTAAAGTCTGTTATATTTCTTATGAAATAAAATTTACGTTTTGCTTGGCTTCTGCTGCTGTTTCACGTTCTATTGTCACAATTCTGACAGCTTTATTGTGTGTGTGTGTGTGTGTATGTGTGTGCCACGCCTACAGAGCTATGTTGACATTTTTATGATTGATTGATTTCGGTTTTTATCATCAATTATGCATTAAATTTTGCACGCCTGACAAGCAGTTTGGTCATCATTCCATTTCACTCTCCATCTCTGCTTACATCTTTCCTTGTCTCTATCCATATCACAGTGTCTCGCTCACTCGCACTATGTGTACGTATTATAATTATTTTAATGAAATTTTCACGTGATATTTGGTTAGCTTCCTTCTCACATACATATATGCACAGCATAAAATATACTTTGTTACAGGTGAAATGTGATATGGTCAATTATTGATACACGCATACATTCATTCATTCGCATTGACTGTGAATGCAAAATTCATTTGTTTTCATTTGCCCAACAGCTGAGGCGTATTTAAATAATTATTTCTGTGTAATGCTCACATGGTCGGATAGCCAAATAGATTAAAAGGTTAAATGTGAAATGTTGCCAGGGGTTTATTATTTTGCAGTGAAAACGTGTGCGTGTGTGGGTGCCTGTGTGTGTGTGTGGGAGTTTGTGTACTTGCCTGAAACATATACCTGCATATTTAATTAGTTTGAAATCATATTTTGGCTTCGAATTTCTTGCAATTAGGACTAGGCCCATGCCTGAGATTTATGTGTTTCTGCTTCATTTATCATTTGGAAATCATAAGCCTCAGCAAAATATTTAGTTACGTTTCTGTGAAGTCCTAAAGTCTTTACGTTTAATAATTCATTATTAATTTTAAATAAAGAAAATTTATAATAAACATTTGCTATGGGTTAAAAAAAAAAAAATAGATATATATTTGTTTGTTACACTGTCGTACAAAATCTATTTCCAACTCATTTCATTATTTCATTCTGTCTAATATTTGTGTATGTTTAATAATCTAATAATAATATATTAATAATAAATACAGTTCGCCCATATGAAATACCTGAACAACCAATTGATTTGATTATGTAATTAAATTATTATCTCATGCACATAGTTCATATTTAATATTTTCATTACCTATAAAATTTACAAATTCTTAAACTTTATTTAATACCCATCTTAGCCTAGTGAAAACAAGATTTTGACCTTTTTGAAATCGAATTTATTATTCTATTACGCCCGCACCTTGCCAGCAACTCTGACGTATATCACATGCTGAGGCTGACGCTGAGGCTGTGGCATCATCATGACTGTCAATTGGAAGCTGGTCAGCTGAGAGTGTTGAGGGGTGCGCCGTGGGGCTTGGCTCGCCAAGTTGTCTGTCCGAGCACCTGTTTGGCTCTTTCCACCAATAATGCGCATAGCTAAAAATGTAATTAAAATGATTTTTCCTTGTTTTTCTTTGCGAGCGCTTTTTAGTTGTGTTCATTTTTTTTCTATTTATTTATTTTTTTTTTTCGGTTTTTTCTCGCATAGCCGCTGGCATTTTGCTCAGAAAATTGCTTCAAATGATGTTACGTGTGTCTAATTAGCTGCCGTTGATGCTGCCGGCCGTGCTAATGATGTTAATTATCATTATGATGCTTCATAATCACAATATATATTTATATATATAGTTCATACACTATATATATGTAGTGTAAATATATATATAGTATTGTATATGTCTGGCGATGACGGTGATTTTCCTTTTGTTGTTGTCAATTTGGAAATTCGCTTGGTTTTTGCTAGCGGTGAAAATTTCGTTATACGATTAGATTTAATTTTAATTATATCTCTGTGCAGAAAGAGAGCCAAGTCAAGCGGCTAGAGCGGGATAGAGAGATAGAGCTGAATTTGCTCATTTGGAAAATATGCTAATAAAATTTGATGGCTCAAGGCTGTGCCGTCTAAGAAATATATATGAGTAGAAATTAAGGAACAGACAGCTTTAGCCAATATTACTCATATGAACTCAACGAGAATAATTAGGTATAAATATAAATTTACGTGTGTATGCCAATCGAGAATGAGTTCGCAACGATCTAATGCAAGGTAGACAGACACGTGGCCGGCTCTCATGTAAGTTGATATTAGAAATAGAATTTAATCCATGGGAATACTAAATGAAAGAATTTTGTTAAGATACTAAAAAAATACAAAATATTTATATTAAATAATTCGTATAGGCATTTGATTATTTGGCTTTAATTTTTTATTGAAGTAAAAGTTATTATTTTAGTTTTTTATTTATTATTATTTCATTATTTTTGTTTTTTTAATTACATTTAATTTTAATTTTATTTATTTTTGTTTTACATTTATTTTTATTATTTTATTTTGATTTTATTTTGATAATATTTATTTATTTATTTAGATTTTTTTAAATTAATTTATTTTATTTTTATTTTTTTTTTTATTTTTATTTTTTTTTTTTTAATTTAATATATTTTTTTTTAAATTTAATATTTAAAAAAAAAATTATTGTTTAGTGCTCATTCAATCTCTATCGAAATACTAACATAAATCCCAAGTAAAACTTTTTATTGAGAGCAACAAAATTGTGCGTTTGGTTTTTTAATTTATTGATCAATTTGGCTATCGAAATGTGAACCACAAACACACAGACAAACAACCACACGTCTATACACGTCCATGTCGTGCCTAGTTTTTGTACTTGGCATTGTGAACATTTCATGTCAAAACTGCAAACCCGCAAAACCCTTCAAACACAACATTTGATCAACCACTCAAAGGACAAATCATTTTCATCCGCTGGCAGCACCTGCAGCAGCCCAACACTCATGCCCAGCCGTTCGTTCCCACACCATATGATTCCTGTTGTTGTTGGGTGGGTCAGAGGCATCTGCTGTTGAATTTTTGGTTGGTTAGGTTGGCATCTACATCATCCTCATCATCAGCATCAGCATCAGCATCATGTCGATTGTGACAATCATTAACGTCATGATGAACATTCAATATACGCAAGCATCATTGCGCAACACAACATACAGCATACAACATACACACAAACTGAGACTCCAACACATACGCAATCGCAAAATAATTGATCCCATTGTGCATGCATTGTGGCAAGCGGCATTGCGTTGACAATCAGTTCTTGGGTTGTGGGGAGCGGTGTTCATGGGCCGCAGGTTGAGCTTAGGATATGGAATGTGAAAGGCAAGGTGGCCGGCGGGCAGAGGCATGGACGGGAGGCACGCTCTGCTAGTGACAGTTGCACTCATATTGTGGACCCTACCCTTGGTTATTGTCGTTCGGCATCTTTTCGAAATTGGCCTTTGTGGCCGACACCAACATCAGCTATCGAGTAGGCGTGCCCTAAGCCCACAAAATTTATGACAGCCAGCCAAAATCTAATGACTGACGTGTTTGCCTCTGACGTTTTTATTGATTTGCCAAGTGGTGGCCCCAAAGACAAAGCCTCTATAAGTCCCTCAAAATAAAACCTGCAGTTTATTGACTCTGAAACACTTCCCGCCCCGTTTGTTTATAAACGCCAAGTCCGGTCTGTAAGCCAGACTAAAAATATCGTAAATACAACGTGTGCAAAAGGGTTTTTGTCTAATCCGTTTGTGCAGCTGCGAACTGTTGCACACACTCAGGCGTCTCGATAAGCCCGAATGCCAAAATATATCAATTACATGTGGATTGACTTTAAAACCTGCTAATACCCTGGAAATATAAAAGCAATCACCAGGGTTTTTGTGGAACGAAGTAAAATGTAAAATCTTAAACATTTTAACTTTGTCCAATTTGATTTGTAATTTCTATTGCTGGATATCTTCAAGCATTGCATTGCTGATTTGTTGCCTGATGTGACTTTAATAGCCTGCAGTTAGTGTCTGCCAGCAATGCCTGCATCTGCATTTTATTAGCTGCTTTCAAGTACTACCTCTAAGCTCTATTTTATTTTTTGTCTGCCGTTTAGGCGTTTCTCTGTTGCCGTTTTTTATTGTCTGGCCAAGAGACACAGCTGCTTCTGTTTTGGTTTAATCTGCAAACAGTGCATTGATAGAATTTCACAATTGTGGAAATGTGCGCTGTCTGGGTTAGCTTAAGATGGCTTAAAGCAAGTGCTGCAATCGAATGATCTTGGGAATGTGAGAAGAACGTAAATTAGATATTGAAAAATGAAGAAGTAGTAAAATAACTAATATATTATAAATGTATAAAAAATGGTACTGCATATAGAAGATAATTAAGTAAAGTAGTAGAAACTCTGTCAATATTATAAATATATATAAGTAAGAAATTTATAGAAAGTATGGTCCGTTAGGTACTATAAGGGCTCAACGGTACTATAAACAAGTCAAGATAAAAATTCTATAGAATCTCCTTTCATATAACTTTTTATGTTTAGTTAGGATTGAATTCAAAATTATATTCAAAAAATGTATGTCTAAATGGCTTTAACTGTTCTACAATGTCGACAAATCCAGCTCTATAAAGTAATTGTATATGCCGCCACAAAAATAGAAATATGAAAGCGCTTTTCGCGTCATCAAAAATGCATAAATGTCAGCGCATAACAAAATAGAAAAAAAGAAATCGAAATACACATTGTGGTATCGTTATATATACATATATAAATATATATATATATCTATGTATATGTACGCCTCGGCCAGTCGATAATTCAGCGAACTCCACAGGACCCAGTGCGACAAAAGTGGAGGGCGAAAAATCTTTCAATAAAACAATTTACTCAATTGGCTCAATGACTCGACGCGGCTGGCTCTGCAGGCCCCGCTGCTGTTCCTTTCGACAATACAAAGGACGGAATCTATTTAGTTGTGTGGCTTGTTCGTGGTATTACAGCTGCAGCGGCAAAAAAAAAAAAAAAACAAAAAAAAAATCCCAAAGGACACGGCTTGGTGTAGAGAGAGATGGTGCGGAGGCGGGGCCGAGTTGCAGTTTTTATCGTTTCACATTTTTATGTTCAACTCTCTTTCACACAACAACGCCATAGATATATGCTCTTTATATATATATACATATATATGTATATCGACTTTTATTTCTATTATTTGCTTCTTTTTTTTTCAATTTTGCAAATATTTTCTAGAGGGTTTTCTCTCTGTTTTTTTTTCTTGTTATTATTATTATTTTTTATTCATTTTACCTGGTCTCCTGGCGTCGCGTTGTATGTAACTTGATGTCGGGCGGTGGCGCCACTGTGCGACGATGGCCGGTGGGAGGCCGCTATGTGGCATGTCCTTGTCTCCTGCAGCACTTCCATATGCGGCCGCCTCTGCATGTCCTGCCCCGCCCATGCAATGGCCGCACTCTGTGTGGATTGTATCAATTTAGCGCATGTCGTCATAGCAGCCATTGATGCATAAATAATGGAGATGGGCGTCGAATAAAAGGGAGGCGTGGGTGGACATTTGTTGGACTAGCTTTAACTGTCAGTCAGCCTGGCGCGTTGTGCTGTTTGTCCAGAGCACTCTGTCTCGCTCTAACAACACTGGCCTGCCCCTCCCCTCTCGCAGTCACTTCTATGCACAGCTCCCCCTCATGTCTGCTTCTAACTGAATTTGTAGGTATATATTTGTTTTGTGCAGTGTTGCTTTGGTTCTTCTCTTTTTGCTTTGCTTTTTTCTCTCTTCTTATTCGTTTTACACTCATTCCCTCTGTTTTGGTGCGCTCAGCCATTCACAATAGTCGCTTTATTTGCTATTCAAAACTATTTTCATCGATTGTCGAGACGCCTTGCTTAAAAAACGTCACACAAATATACAAAAAAAACTTTTGTTATGCATGACTAAATTTCAGTTGAAAGACAATAAAAAACAAATAAATAAAATGCATGAAATACTGCATGCCGCATAATAGAAAAAGAAAGTGCAAAAATGTTGTGTATTGATTTAGCTTTTATCCGGCTATCGAACTCTAATTATAATAATTGAAATATAATTTAGTAAACCAATTGGAAGCTAAATTATAATAGGGGAATATATCATTGATATCATATGGTTTCCAGATCAATTTGCCTCTTTCACATTATGAGAGCTATTGATGTTTGATGCAATCGTCACATGCTGCAACTTTCGAACTTTAAGTAACGCAAGAAAACTGCTTGTTAGTCCACGCGGCGTATGCGTGATGCTTTGCGCATTCAGCGGAGCGTAGCTAAAACTGAGCCGCTTTTCACATGCCGGCAACCCCCACAAACCCGCCAGATGACGTTTCGTGAGCCGCTTCGATAATGGAACTAGCCGAAAGGTGAAGCCTGACGATAGCCAATTCAGACGGCTCAAAAGACCCAATTAAACTGCCTGCCACAGAGCTCCACAATGTGTGCTGAGCAAAGCTGCAAAATGCAACGGCAACGGCAACGGCAACGGCAACGGCATTGGCAACGGTAAAGCCAATGCCAGCAGCGGCTTCTGACTGACACTGCTACTGCTCCTCATATAGATTCAACTACGGCATTCATTTTTGTATTTCTTTCTTTTTTTCTGGCCACATTTAGCCAATTTAGTTGGCCATAAACTTTATTTGGACTTGTATCGAATAGGTGCCAAAACCTATTAGCAAAAGGCAAAACTTAATTATGAATCGACGAGTGTGTGCAGGAAAATATAATTTTCCTTTTGCTACGTGCTTGAACTTGGCATTTTCATATGTGCCTGAATGCCACGCCCCAGCAATAATAATAATAATAATAGAAATAGTACAGAAACCACAACTTCTAGACCAGCCGCAACGCAGCCTCAGACACAAACTGAGAATATTTTTGTTGAATACCTCATCAGATACGCTGAATGAGAGTGTAGAAAGTAAATAAATAATAAAAGAAAATATATAAATAAATAATGAACAAAATAAATAAATAAATAATAATCAAAATAAAAAATTAATAAAAAAATAAATAAATAATGATAAAAAATAAATAAATAATAGTAAAAAATAAATAAATAATAAAAAATAAATAAATAAATAATAAAAAATAAATAAATTAATAATAAAAAATAAATAATAATAAAAAAAAATTATATGTAAAAAATATAAATATAAAAATATATAAATATATATTTTTTTATTTATTTTCTATTATTTATTTATTTTTATTATTAATAACTATAAACTATAAAAAAAAATGTAGAAAAATATAAAAATATATATAAAAAAAAATAAAAAAATACAAAAATATTAAAATATAAAAAAAATATATGAAAAATATATAAATATAAACAAATAAAACAAACTTAAAAATATAAAAAATTTCCGAAAATAATATAATAATAAAAATTAAAATCACTATAAATTAAATATAAAGAACACATTATAGCAACTATTGCATTAAAAGCGACTCAACTGCCTTCCTATAACAAAATAATCATTAAATCGTTCATTTTTCCAGTTATGTGCATTTTATATGTATTTAAGTTTAGCTAGGCAGCATAATTCCTAGCTACGTCTTAAAGCAATGATCGATAAATTAATATGAGTTAATGCTATAAATAAGCTTCGTTCAAGTCCGCGCTAAAAGTTAATGAACTCAGCTCGTAAAGTACGTCCACTTGAACCGTTTGAGAATCGCATCGAAGGGCACTCGCACTTGTCATAAACAAACTAAAGTGCTAAACTTTATCGATATACACTTTCAGACCAGCACTACTCGTAAGCCATCGTACGTAGCCATAGGAGCGGGAATTCCCCTGCTCAAGTCAAGTGGATGGCCATTGCTGGTGGCACTTAATAAAACGTTGTTTTAACTGAACAACTGCTCTGGCAATAAATATTGAAATAAAGAAACAAAACCACAAACATACATGCACACACACACATACACAAGTGCACACATGGTATTGTTTTACAAATGTGCAAATGTTGTAGCCAATTAATTATTATAAATCCGGTTCACCAACTAGCCAAAAACTCTGAAGTGGTATTTGAGAAACATTTAAAAGCATAAGGATATTCAGCTTGTTAAAGAAAATTGCCAAGCTGCTAGTAAACAAATGTGGTATGTGTGTGTGTGTATGTTTCAATCTGCGTCTCTTTGTGTGGGTGACTCAATATCCATAGATACATATATAAATATATTTATATATATACTGATACACATATGCAGATATTTACTGGTCGAATAGCTGCCATGTAGCAAGTGTTATATTTACATTGTGCAACAGCCTGTAACATGGCAGATCTTTGTGAGAGCGAGCAAGTGAAGTGCTCCGCATCTGTGTGTGTGTGTGTGTTCAAGTTATCCTCTGCTTTTAATAAACAATCTACATTTACTGTAAATAATTGTTTGAGATTTGTTTGTGAATTTACTGTGCAACTGGCTCTGCCTGCATGGCAAGCAACTTACTCGACTATTGCAATTTATTTACTGTCCTTTATGCGTTTTGTAATCGGAAACGAAAAATTTCAATAAACATCAATTTATATTTTATTTTTATTTTTATTTTTTTTTGCGTCTAACTTTTGATTGACTGAAGCAAGTAGAAAGACCAAAAAGAATTGCAAATTCTTGCTTAAGGATTAAAGGAAATAAATATTAGATATTCAATGAAAATAATGAAAGAAATATATATATGCTGGAAATATATATATATTTAAGTCTGAATTTTAAATTACATTTCCATACGAAAGTATATTTTTATATATTAGTTTATATATCATTTTAATTTATAAAAGATGAAAATGTTTAAAAGTTGTGATTTTTTGGGATTATCAAAAACTTTAATATCAATGGAAATTCACTTACTGTTATACCATGTTTTTCATGGTAATTTTTTTTTTTAAGTATATAAGGGAGATTTCTTCATATTTTGCTGATGCAAGCCAAAAGTAAAAATTTGTATACGCCCAAAAATTTGTGGGCGTTTTTGATTTCGCTTGATGTGTGCCAGTTTGTGTGTTCGTTCGGCTTCGTCTGGTTGTTGTCTGTAAAACTCTTAATTAAATTGAATTGTTCGCAATTGTGTTTGCCAGACAGACAGTCAGAGGAAAATAACAATAAGAGCGCACTCTACGAGCAGAGTCGGAAAAGTGACGCGACAGTCAGCTGACTAAAAGTGCATATATGTTTTTTGTTTTGGCAGCGCAGCTTGGGTAGAAAGAAAAATATATAGAAATTTGACAAGCTTAGGGCTTTAAAATTAAATGCTGTTAAACTGAGATAAGTGTATTATTGAATTTATCCAAAAATGTCTTTGATTCCTTTGGTTGGTATTTCAATTACGGGTTCTCCAATGTTTATTTGAACTTTGTTTGATTTTTTCTTCTTTTGGTCAATTTTGTTTTTCCGCTACTGGAATTCAGTTGAGAAAATTTTGCAGATTTATGAAAATTTCGAACGAGTTGCACAGAATCTATATTCACTTAGGGTATGTTGCATTGTGAATAGTAAACTCAATTGTCGTTGGGCTCATGAGGTTGCTGCCTTTTGCATTTGCATACCACTCAATGCCATCAAAAATGTGCACATTTCAGTCTCCCTGGGGTGCTGCGATTGACTACTGTTTACCCTTTGACTTTGACTTTGGCCAGAAGATATTGTGTTTTGTGTTTTTGGCAAAGTTTGTTTGGTAAGTGAACCACAGCTGGGAGTTGGGGCTTAAAGGTTACAGTTTTGGGTGGAGTCTCAAAGCAATTATCAGGGCTCAACCGGACGAAATTGTCAGCGAGATGCAGAGGCCGAGGCTTAGAGCTGGTAATCCCCGTTAGACATCTTGGACAGTTTGGCAGAATGAGGAAAACGAAAATTTCGCGAAAACTAAAACCGCAACAATCTGAGGAAAGCTCAATCGAGATTGAAATGCGGGCAGAGGGGCGGGAGTGAACAAGGGGTTAGTTTTCTTTGTGCTGCGCGGCTTAGACGTTGTCTAAGAAGGAAATCTGGTGCTGTTGTTGTTTTTGACAAATTTGTGAACCCCGCTTGTGTGCGCTTATGGACGCCACTGTCGTCGTTCTTGAACGGCTTTCATGGTGGAACTCGGAAAATCCGCTTTTGTTCTGTGTCGCCGTGCGGTCGCATAAATTAGCGTAACTTTAATCTGATTTTAATTGTGGGTGGGTCGGGCGGTTGGCTCTGTTGTTTTGTTCAAGCTTAGACCATGAACCGTGCCTCCACTCGACTGGGGCCAACCTGCCCTCCTGCCAGCCCTCCTGCCTGGTTGTGAAATATTAATGACAAGCGGCTCCGCCGGCACCAAACAGCCACACAGCCAAACAGACAGGCATAAAAAGCCAACTGGATGCAAAACGGCTAAAAGGCTAAAAATGGACGCAGCTCTGTTTGTGTGCGTGTGTGTGTGTGTGTGTGTATCACCCTACCCCGTTTCACATTCTACTACTGTCACCCTCAATCCTATCCCTGCTGGCTTATCTCTAGCCTAAGCAAACGAGCCGCACAGCGACTCTGTTGGTCCTTCTCGTTGGCCGTGTTATTTATTTATTTGCTTTTCAGTTTTCAAAAAGTGCAATTTACGTTTTTAATTTCATTTCGTGTTCCATTTGTTTTTCATTCTATTCTATTTGTACAGCCAGTCGAAATTGTTGCTTCTCGCAATTTATATGCGAAAAGTTGACATTTTATTTACATAGAAGCAATGAAACCCACGTAAACCATCTGATAGTTGTATACAATTTATTTGTTGTAAAAAAAGAATGTTTTTTTTTTTTTTAAAGAAATTTTTCAAGTCAAGCTTGTAGTTTGGCTGAAACGAAATAATTTATTAGCTACAGCCGAAAATAAAAACTATTTAAAGAAATTTGCTTACTCCTTTGCTGCGAAACCGGAAAAGTTTTAAATACTTTATATTGCACGTGTGCTGTACCCACTCTACTTATTATTAATTAAAGTCTTAAGGTATTTACACATCTGAGCTTCTGCTTAATTGAAAACCTTTTGTTGTTCGCAAAATATTTCAATATATATATACGGAAAATTTGTAAGAGGGGCAGCAACAGCAGCAGCTGGAGCCCAGGGACACTTCCTTGGAGGCGGCGCACGATGCGTATGCGTAATGAAAAGCACATGGCAATGAATTAACAGACGGCCGATGCGAACAGCGAGTGGAGTGGCGAGGGGGCGAGAGGGGAACAGGGGCTACTGGCTGTTGTGGTGCCATGTGATAGCCGGAATGAAGCCAGCTGTGGCATGCAACTATCTGCGTGTTTAAAGGCGAAATTTTTGTTGAAATAAAACCATAAAATGCTTGAAATGCCAAGCGAAAAATAGTTTTGACTGTTCTGCCAGAGAGCCAAAGAGAGAGAGAGAGAGAGACGGCAAGTGAGCGCGAGAGCGAGAGAGTGAAAAGGATGGGCATATCTAGCTGATGGCGGCGTATGCGTTGTCAGCAAAGCGATGCCTGCCAGCAGCATTCCACGCAAACTTCGCCGCCTGCTGCGTTTGCCGGCGCCGCACCGCCCACCGCCCTCGATTGGGCGGCATCCCTTTGGGTTTCATAGTCAAATACAATGCGATGGCATGCGCAATTTTCATAGCCGTAATGACGATGAAGGCAACTATAGTATATATAGTAGTATGTGTGTGTGTGCATGTGTGTGTGCGTGTTATCAAAGTGCAAACAATGTCCTGCAAAATAGCAGGATGTGCATATGTCTCTCTATAGTATGAGTGTGTGTGTGTGTGTGTGCGTGTGTGAGGCAGTTGTTCAACGTAAATGTAGCTGCTTTTGTATGCGCACCATCGTGCGGAAGTGTTGATAAACCTCGCAAAAGGAAAACCTGAATTGAAAAAAAAAAAACTGTGAACTAAATGAGCTTCACTCGGCAACTCGCTGCATAGAAAAAATGTTTTTTTTATTTTCTTTTCCTATTGTAACGAGCTGCCAGCTGATTTTGGGCTGCTCTGCCGGCTATTTGTCAAGTGTGGACAATTTTCAGCGTCAGGCATTTAGCGTGAGCTTGTTAGCAGAGCACACAGGTGGGCCAGGTACGAAAAGCGGAAGAATGGAACTGAGTCAATTTATATAATAAACTAGTGCCTGTTAAAGAACGAATTTGTTGCTTAAGTTTTTGCTGCAAGTATTAAGAAAGAATTTGTAGTAGAAGTTATAAAGGATATTATTAAAATATTATTAAATTATTATTAAAATACAAATGAACACCAATTGAAGGTGAAATAATGATATCTGATAATGATTATGTATTATAGTCTCTGAATTTACTATTTAAACTATTCGCTCATTAAATAAATTATCGCATGCAACTAGAAACTAGCTAATTTAGTTTGTTAAACATTTTTGCTGCGTGCTCATATTCATTCAGTAATTGTTTAAATATTTAAGCTGAGCACAGTGAATGCCGCCACAGCTAACATTTTTGTTGTCTGCACTTGACATAGTTGCGCCTCCCCCTACATCTCCCTAGGTCTGTTAGAATTGTAGGGTCTGTGCTCTATAAACTATATGAAACAACACACACACACACACACACATACACACACTAACACTGACACTCATAGTTTTGTGCTATCAGGAGAAACTTTTCAGTGCTTGAATATTTTCAATTTCTCTCGCTCTACGACAAAAGTTTTCCACACCAAGGACAAGTGTTCTCGGCGTCCAAGTAGCAACCTTTATGTGTGGCTCGCTCTGACGCTGAATGTGTATGTGTGTGTTTTATTATGATATATGGTCAATGGGCACTCGAGTAAAAGAACACACACACACACACACACACACACACACATACATAGGGCGAACGGCTAGTCGGGCACTTTTGCCCACCTATTGTCAAATTGTATGCAATATTCGAGTATAAAATGCATTTCCTTTATTTATTGTATTTCTTGTTTCTATTCGTTTGCCAGTGGATTTTATAAAATTTTCCGTTGGCCCGCCGCACCGCTTCACCCACATGTTTCCCTGTTCACAATTTACGTAAACAATACTTCAAGGCTCTATTTGGTATGTGGCTTATACAAGAGGGCGACGGAAAACCAACTCCCATAGGGGGTCAGGCGTCAGAGTTTTTGATATGCATTGACAGTGAATACAAGATAGGGCTTGAGCCACAGTCATAAAGTTGTTGACAGCTTCAATTTTTTGGCTAGTTTTGTTGAAATTTCCGCTGCAAATTTAGGCTTAGGTATTTTACTATGAGATTTTATTTTATTTATTTATGCATTTAATGCAATAAATGGTAAATATTTTCAAACAAAATAAGTTGTTGGGCTCTTGAAAAATCTTAGAGCGTGATTGAGTTCATATTTTAGTTGATCATAAAATATTCTTGTTTAGATATAGATAATACATGTAGAGATAATTATATTTAAACTTCTCTCTTAATTTTTTAACTTCTGATTAAGTAGAGAAACGCTTAGGAGTTGGCTTAAAAATAATTCAGAAATTATGCATATTTATAAATGCATTTTAAGGCAATACTTATGAGAACTTATGCAGATTCATATTGTCTCTAGGAACACCTATTTTTAATGCCTTTTTCTCTCGCTACATCAACACTAAGAATCTACTTATCACAATCACAATCACAATCAGGTTTTAGTTAGTTAATTATTACTATCATCGCAATTGCCTTTTGCTGGACTGCAATTCATTTGGATTTTCCAATTTCTGTATGGCTTCGCATATATGCTTCGCCTCGATGCATTTCAATTTGGCAAATTGTGTTGTGCATTAGTCGTTGTCACATTTAAAGTGCGCTTTGCCATGTGCGCTGCAATATGCAACAATAAGTGGAGTGTATCTAAAAGAATGGCTAGCCGCAATGCGTTGACTGCTGTCTAATGCATCATCCACATACACAGAGTGAGAGAGAGAGAGAGAGAGAGAGAGAGAAATGCCTGCATGCAGGCATGCATGTATGTACATGTACATGTGTATGTGTGTGGCACCCACATTTTTCTTCATCATAACTGTCAAAAACCGACAAAACCCATGGCACACAATTACAAAACATAAACAGAAAAGTTTGTAATCACAGCTGTCCGATCCGACGAACCAAAAGCCAGCCTCCCCCGCCGCCCTCTCTCCGCCTCTCCGGTAGACATACAAACACATTCATTCCTTGGCTGGCTATGACGCCTGTTGGGATAATCAGAAAACAGACAGAGTCAAGCAAAACGAATGATGACGAACAACAGCCGCAGAGATGGCAACCGAGCTGGCGACGGACGCACTGCATCATCCAGTGTTACGCATTTTATTTCTGGCTTTCCGGGCTAACAGACGTTGCCCATCATTCCAGACTTTGTCACCGTCATCATCAGCATCAGCATCAGCATCATCATCATCAGAGGGCAAAATCACATCAATGTCAGTTTGAGGTTTTTGCCATTCGGATGTCAGCTTTGCCTTTCACAGCTTTCGTTCGCATTTGGTGCCTTTTGTGTGAATGCATTCATTCGTTTTAATTGTTTAAAATGTCAACTGAAATTTAGATCGGATTGTAAGTAGTGCAAATTACTCAAATACCAGAGTTGATAGCACTCATTATACACTGGGCAACAAAGCAAAGAGAGCTATCTACGGCTGCGAAAAAATATGGCACAGCTGGCAAATGCTAGGTTTAAGAAGTTCTCCCCGATACATTAATCAATGTATTGATCTACTTTTTGCTATTATATAAGCAGAAAACAATTAATTATTGCAGTAAACAAAAATATTCATCGTTTTTATATATTTGGATAAATTCTCTAGAAAGTCGAAAAAATTCCCAAAAAAAAATAATGCAAGTGGTGCAACTGCAAAAGAAGTTTTTAATGAAGTTATTATTGCAAATATTTGTAGCTTTATATTACAAAGTAATTGTGCATGCTGATAAC